>NC_067407.1:13481345-13793845 GCF_009764475.1 Pristis pectinata
GACTTTGACACCAAGCTATAAAGAGATGTTAGGACTTGTCCTACTTGTAATATTAGTGCACATAAGTAGACATATCAAAACTATTAGAAGGTATTGCACGATTTAAAGTAAAACCTATTCTGACTTTGATCTTTCCAATTACTTTTGTGGACCTCTTTAGATGTTATCCCCTCATTCCCCACTACCCAACCTCCTTGAATTCTTGCACTGCCTCTTCCATTGAGAAAGAAAATCCATCATGAACATTTGCTGCACTGTCAAAGCTGCTTGTGGTCAAGGAGACATCACCGTTCTTCATTTCTTGAGGTCAATCTTCCCTCCACCGAACAAGCCACCTCAGAGTGGCAAACTGCTTCTGCAGTAAGAATGTAGTCAAGGTTGAGATTTGAATTTGAGTATCTTTGCTGGGCATTTTGACATTGAGGCTACAATCCCCAATGCCACTTGAAGAATGTCACAATTGATTTAATGAAATGAATCTAAATAAAATATAACATTACACCATACTCCTGTATTTGTCTGTGAATGTCAATGGTTGAATTGGCTGACAATTGCAAGATTTCTCTGAGCTGTAACTGTGAGGATCCATGATATGGCTTCACGTTTGCACTGAAGTAGTTTCTAAATCATATAGACCTTTATCTGAAAAATAACTGTGAGATCACTGAATCCATCTTCAGAAGCAAATTCTGCTGTCATTTCTCTACATATTTTTTAAGAAAACTGAATGCAACTTTAAATAAAAATATTGTACACTTTTTGCATAAACAAAAAAAAAATGACTGAAGTGTTTGACAGAGATTTTAATTCTTTTCTCAGACAGATTACATCTATCATAACATTCATTGGATAGGAGCAAGAGTAGGCCATTTGACCCTTCAAGCCCATTCTGTCTACAATTATAAGATTGTCTGAATTTTTACCTTACCTTCCTACACTAGATTCTGTTCATCTCTAAAAATCTATCAACTTCTGTCTTGAAGGTTCTCAATGACTGAGGCTCTACTTAAATAAAAAAAGAAATGCTGGAAACACTCAGCAGGTCAGGCAGCATCTATGGAAAGAGAAACAGAGTTGGCATTTTAGATCCTGGACCTTCATCGAGCCTGGGTGCGAGATAAAACAAGTTAGTTCTAAGTATCAGAGAAGGTGGGGAAGGAGGAAGATAAAGGAAATATCTCTGATAAAGTGAGATCAGTAGACCTAATGTGGCAGTTAAGGTCATAAGGCCACCCACTCCCCTCCTTCTCTGCTCCTGAAGTGCCACATCAGGTCATCTGGTCTCACCCTACCACAGATATTCCCTTTGTTCCACACATTTCCTCTCCCCCACCTTCTCTGTTACTGAAAACAAACTTGTTTTCTTCTCTTTCCCAGTTCTGTTGAAGGTTCCCAAACCTGAGACATTAATTGTTTCACTTTCTAGACACGTTGTCCAACCTACTGAGTTTTCCCAGCATTTCCTAGTTTTTTTAAAAGTGTCTAGAAAGTGAAACAATTAATGTCCAAGGTTCGGGAACCTTCAACGGAACTGGGAATATTCCAGATTTCCAGCATCTGCAGTATTTCTGATTTGCCTCACCTGGGTCTCCACAGCCCCATGGAGATAAAGAATTCCAAAGATTCACAATAGTTCTCCCCACCTCAGTACCAAACAGTTGGCCACAAATTCTAGTGTCTCCAATCAGGGAAACATCTCCCAGCATGTACACTCTCAAACTCTGTTAAGAGATCGTCCACTCACTCTCCTAAGCTCAATAGAACTCAGTTTGGTTTACTCCATCTATTCTCATAGGACAATCTCCCTAGCCCCAAAATCAGCACTCTGCACTCCATCTAACACAAATATATTCTCAGACAAAGAGAGCAAAACTAATTACAGTGTACCATGTGCCGTCTCACCATAACCTAACGTAATTATAGAAATATTTCTTTATTTGTCCTTAAATCCTTTTGTGATAAAGGGTGACACACAATGCGATTCTGTAATTGTTTGCTGTAGTTGCAAGTCAATGTTCTACCATTTGTTTATGAGGATATCTGAGAATCCTTTCTTCGAATTATTGTGCTTATTTCGTTCCAACATGAGTGGACAACTTTATACTTCTTTCCATTATATCTCATTTGCCATGTTCTTGCCCATTCACTTAAGCCGTCATTTAACTTTCTAGCAGCCTTCCTACAGTTTACATTCCTTGCTCTAAACCATCAACAAACTAGTACATATCACACACATCTAAGTCATTACATAGATTGTAAACAGGTGAGACCTGAGCACCGGTCCTTAGGGCCAAGCTGCCAACTTGCCAGCTTGCCTACCCTAAAGCAAGATGTTTAATCCTATTCTCTGCCCATTAACCAGTCCTCAATATCTGCTAATTTACTATTCCAAATACCATGAGTTCCAGTTTTCTGTAATAACCACTAGTCCAGCAGCATTTTTGAAAATCAAACTGCACCATGTTCGTGGTTCCCCATAATCCACCTTGCTGATTACACAAGAACACAGGTAAATAGGAGCAGGAGTATGCAATCAGACCCTTCAAGCCTGCCCTGCCATTTAATATAAATCATGGCTGAATTATACTGGCCTCAACTCCTCTCCTATGCCGTTTCTCCATGCCCCTCTATTCTTTGATCGATCAAATATTTATCCACCTCCACTTTAAATACTTCTAATGGTCCAGCTTCCACCACCCACCGGGGCAGAAGACACACACTTCAAAAACCCTTACAACATTTATAATGTACAATTTTCCTTTCATGTCCATGTTGTCACTGGCCAACCATGATTTTTCTTTTATCAAGCTATGTTGGCACCACCCAATCATGATTTTCCTTTCATAAGTCCATGTTGGCGCTGCCCAATCATGATTTTTCTTCCATAAATCCATGTTGGCACCACCCAGTCATGATTTTCCTTTCATAAATCCATGTTCACAAGATCACAAGACAAGGGAGCAGAAGTAGGCCATTCGGCCCATCGAGTCTGCTCCAAAGAAAAGGGAAAAAGAAATGAGAAATTGGGGGGGGGGGCCAAAAGAAAACCTAACCCCAATTTCCAGCCTTATCCCCATATCCCTTGATACCCCAACTATTTAGATATCTATCTATCTCTTCCTTAAACACCTCCAATGATCTGGCCTCCACTGTTGTACATGGCAAGGAATTCCACAAATTCACCACCCTCTGGCTAAAGAAATTTCTCCTCATCTCTGTTTTAAACCGGTACCCTCTAATTCTAAGATTGTGCCCTCTTGTCCTCGACTCACCCACCAAGGGAAACAGCTTGACCACATCTACTCTGTCAAGTCCTCTCAACATTTTAAATGTCTCTATGAGGTCCCCTCTCATTCTTCTGTACTCCAGTGAGTACAGTCCAAGAGCCGACAAATGCTCATCATACGTAAGCCCTTTCATTCTGGGAATCATCCTCGTAAATCTCCTCTGAACCCTCTCCAACATCAGCACATCTTTCCTAAGAAATGGGGCCCAAAATTGTACACAGTATTCCAAATGAGGCCTCACTAGTGCCCCGTGGAGCCTCATCAAGACTTCCTTACTTTTATACACTATACCTCTTGAAATGAATGCCAACATAGCATTCGCTTTCCTTACCACTGATCCGACCTGGTGGTTAACCTTTAAGGTATCCTGCACGAGTACCCCCAAGTCCCTTTGTACTTCTGTACTTTGAATTTTCTCTCCTTCTAGATAATAATCTGCCCATTTATTTCTTTTTCCAAAGTGTACAACTGCACATTTCTCAACATTGAATCTCATCTGTCATTTCCTTGCCCATTCTCCTAAACTATCTAGGTCTCTCTGCAACCTTCCTGTCTCCTCAATACTCTCTACTCCTCCACCTATCTTGATGTCATCCGCAAACTTAGCCACAAAATCATTTACTCCATCATCCAAATCGTTAATGTACAAGGTAAAAAGAAGCGGCCCCAACACCGACCCCTGCGGAACACCACTAGTAACCAGTAGCCAACCAGAACAAGATCCTTTTATTCCCACCCTTTACTTCCTGCTAACCAGCCAATGCTCCACCCATTCTGTTATCCTACCTGTAATTCCATGACCACTCATCTTATTAATCAGTCTCTTATGCGGCACCTTGTCGAAGGCCTTTTGAAAGTCTAAATACACAACATCTACTTTAGCCCATTTAGGTTTCCTATCACCTTCTCTCTAGTAATCTTAACTGAACTCATTTCCATTCCATGAGACCCCTGACCAACCGGTATATTGCTGATGTCCTCCACAGTGAAGACCGAAGCAAAATACTCATTTAGTTCTTCTGCCATCTCTTTATCATCCATTATAATCTCTCCCGCACCGTTATCAACTGGTCCTATATCAACCCGTGTCTGCCTTTTAGTCCTTATATATTTAAAAAAACTCTTAGTATCCTTTCGAATGTTATCTGCCAACTTCCTTTCATAATTCATCTTTTCTTTCCTAATGACCTTCTTAGTTTCTTTCTGCAGGTTTTTAAAAGTTTCCCAGTCTTCTGTTTTCCCACTAATTTTTGCTTCCTTGTATGCCCTCCCTTTTGCTTTTATTTTAGCCTTCACCTCTCGTTATCCACATTTGTGCCTTTTTTCCCATTCAAAACCTTTTTTCTTGGAATATATCTATCCTGCATTTTCCTTATTACTTGTAGAAATTCCTTCCATTTCTGCTCCACTGTCCCTCCAGCTAGCTTCCTCTTCCAATCAATTTGGGCCAACTCATGCCACTGTAATTTCCTTTGTTCCACTGAAATATCGATACACCAGTTAGCACTGCCCAATCATGACTTTTCTTTCATAAATCTGTGTTTGCACTGTCTAATCATGACCTTCCTTTCTTAAATTGATGTTGGCACTACCCAATCATAACTTCCCTTGCATAAATCTGTGTTGGCGCTGCCCAATCATGATTTTCCTTTCATAAATCTGTGTTGGCAATGTGCAGTTATGATATCGACTTCAATAATGCAACCTAAATATTTGATAATTTGATAGATACCTGTTATCACATCCCCAATAATAGATTCTGCCACCTGCAAATTCAATGACCTGGAGATGGTGAACCTGCTGTCAAGAGGTGCTTGACTAAGTATTATAGTGACTCTGGCAACCTCACTTTTACTCTGCTTTACAGCTTTGATCTTGAATGGTCATGTTTTCTCGGCCTCGAGAAATTCATCAGCTTCACAGTACTACTTGTGGACAGGTGGGGCAAAGAACGTTCGGATCAGATCCCAGTTGGGAATCACTTCCACAACCCTCAAGGTTGCTGCACAGGTCGACAGGGTTGTTAAGAAAGCGTATGAAGCGTTGGCCTTCATTAGTCGGGATATTGAGTTCAAGAGCCACGAGGTAACGTTACAGTTCTCTAGAACTCTGGTTAGACCACACTTGGAGTATTGTGTTCAGGTCTGGTCGCCTCATTATAGGAAGGATGTGGAAGCTTTAGAGAGGGTGCAGAGGAGATTTACCAGGATGTTGCCTGGATTGGAGAGCATGTCTTATGAGGATAGGTTGAGTGAGCTAGGGCTTTTCTCTTTGGAGTGAGAGAGAATGGGAGGTGACTTTATAGAGGTGTACAAGATGATAAGAGGCATAGATCGAGTGGTCAGTCGGAGACTTTTTCCTAGGGCGACAATGGCTAACACAAGGGCACATAATTTTAAGGTGATTGGAGGAAGATATAAGAGGGATGTTGCGAGTACGTTTTTTACACAGAGAGTGGTGGGTGTGTGGAATGCACTGCCAGCAGAGGTTGTGGGGGCAGATGCATTAGGAGCATTAAAGAGACTCTTAGACAGACACATGAATGATAGAGAAATGGGGGGCCTATGTGGGAGGGAAGGGTTAGACAGATCTTAGAGCAGGATAAAATGTCGGCACAACATTGTGGGCTGAAGGGCCCATACTAGGCTGTAATGTTCTATGTTCTAACCAACAGCCATCCCCACCCATTCCTACCCTGGAGTGCACCTGCTTCAGATCATCCTCCTTGAGAAGCCAACCCTGTCAGTCAGGCTGGTTTCTGGACGGGAATCCCTGCAAACAAAAAATACAAACACTGGCTAAATCTGTCCACCCAAAATTCTTCACCGACCCTTGCCCCACCTAGATAATCCATCTCTATCTTAATCTGGGTGACTAAATCTGCTCCTCTCTCTATGGATGCAGTTGACCCACTGGGTGGCACAGTGGCACAGCTAGTAGACCCGCTGCCTTACAGCGCCAGAGACCTAGGTTCAATCCTGACCTCGGGCGCTGTTTGTGTGGAGTTTGCACATTCACCCTGTGACTGCGTGGGTTTCCTCCCACATCCAAAAGACTTGCTGATTGGTAGGGTAATTGGCTGATGTAAATTGCCCTTTATGTGAATGATAGAATCTGGGCGAGTTTACAAGAACATTGGGAGAATTTAAAAAAAGGATTAATATAGGATTGGTGTAAATGGGTGATTGGTGTTGTTGTGGACTCGTTGGACCGAAGGGCCTGTTCCTACGCTATTTTTCTATGACTGCTATAACCTGGAATTTTTAAATCCATTTACACAAATATTTCACTAATGATGACATTGAAGTGAAACTGAGAGTTACTTTAATGGACAAATGTTTCAAAAATTAACAAGGCAAAAAATTTTCCATCCTGTGAATTCAATCACGGTGCAAAAGCAGTTTTTATTTTAAAATAACTATTCTAGATCCCTGTAAAAAGCTCATTTTAATATATAGTAGGGTCAATTAAAATAGATCTTTTAGCCATTGGTTTGAGGGGAGGAACCAAACAAACTCTGAATCAACAAAAACGGGGAGATTTGTTCAATTAAATGCATGAGAGTCAAGTTCTTTGAAGCCAATTGTCAGTTGCAAAAGCTTTGAATCCATAGCAAATGGACTGAGAATGTTTAAGTAGCTGGATCTATTCATCAAGTTATCAGCAGCTTGAAGCAATTGGAAATTTCACAGAAGAGAAAGCATGCCAACTGACTCCTGCAGTCAGACAGGTGATTAGGAAAGCAAAGAACGAGAAAAGAATTTGTTCGAGAAAGTTGGTTTGAAAAGAATAGACTTTTCATTGGAGCTAACTTGTTTTTTTCAGGATGGAGTGATGGGGTAAGGCGAGTATTTATTGTCCACTGCCTCACAATTCTCAGCTAGAAACTGGGCAACATGTGAATCAGAGGGACACTTCCACAATCCCAGTGCAATTTATAGGTGTCCACATTTTGATGAAATGGACTATTGACCTCATAATCTACCTTGTTATGACCTTGCACCTTATTGTCTACCTGCAATGCACTTCCCTGTAGTTGTGACACTTTACTCTGTATTTTGTTATTGTTTTAACCCTGTACTACCTCAATGCACTGTGTAATGAACTGATCTGTACGAACGGTATGCAAGACAAGTTTTTCACTGTATCTCAGTGCAAGTGACAATAATAAACCAATACCAATACCAAGTTGTCTGTTGTTAAAGAGGGACGATGATGTCACAGAAATCAAGGTCCCACTCCTATTGGAGGATACCCATTTGTAAACTATGGCCATCATCGGTGAAACAATTAAAACGAGGGATCCACAGGTAGCCAATACTGGAGGAGCACAAAGGTAGTGAAGGTTACAGAGGCTATGTATGAGAATGTATGAAGAACTGCAAGTGTGGAGGCTGGTACTGATGACTGATCAATGGTATGTCCAGAAACACTTCCAGTAATAACTGAGTCTCCCAGACTTTGGAGTAAGTTCTGACTTAGGCCTACATATGCACACAATCTTGACTTTGCACAAATATCCGAACTCGAGTCTCTCAGATCATTGTGCAGAGAGTTCAGTTGGAGTCCACTCACCCAACATCCAAATCCTCCTCCTCCCACTGGGTCCCCTCCCCTCACTGTCCCCATCTGTCCACCCCACCTCCCTTACTTGGTTCCAGGCTCCGCCTTCCTTTCCTATCAGATTCCATCACCCGCAGCCCTTTGTTGCCTCCACCTGTCACCTCCCAGCTATCTCCACTCTTCCCTCCCCACCTAGATCCACCTATCACTTGCCAGCTCTTGCTGCACCCCTTCCCCTCATCTCTTTATACTGGCCATTTCCTCTGTCTTTCAGTCCAGACGAAGGGTCTCGACCCAAGTCATCAACTATCCACTTCCCTCTACGGATGCTGTCTGACACGTGGTTTGTTTTTTAGCTCCAGATTCCAGCATCGGCAGTCTCTTGTGCCTCCACTCATCCAATGCCTGGTACTGTGCATGAACCAATGGCAGCCATCACTAGAAGGGGGTTGGGGTAGGTTCCCTGCAGGAACTTTCAGTCATGTCTCTCAGTCAGGGTGGTCAGCCGAGATCTTTATCTGACTGGAGCTTAAGGGAATGAGGGTGTGCAAAAGTTCACCAGGTTAAGGAGGCTGACTTAAGGGAGGTGCAGTGGATGCAGAGGTAGGGGGTTCAGGGAGGGAGGTGCTGAGCCTGGGCCGTGACTGCTGTGGCCACACCTCCCTTCTTTAGCTAAGCCCCAAATATTCTTAGAAACCCCATAGAAACACAAGAAGCCATTCAGCCCATTGTGGGTGGCATCACTGAAGCTGAATGGATGTGTGTGAGTATTCACCATTAAGAAAGGAGGAATACTCCGATTATTACAGGTGAGTTATACACATTTGGCTGTGCCTGCATTAGGCTGAGGTGTAGCCCATTACTTATTTTACGATTTCTACATACCTTACAAAAATAAGGTCAACACAGTCAGTAAACCTAAGCTGATCATCTCTGGGTCACTCTTATGGTATAAATTCAATACCCAGCCAGGGCCATTGATTGGAAATGAGGGGAGATCTGGTAGAGGTTTGAAGATTCAAAATTAACATAATTGAGTTTATAACAAGTGCATAAATGTGGTATAATCACCAAAAGATTTAAAGGGGCAATCTAAAGAATGTTTCTCTTGACACCGACAATTCGATTAAAACAATAGTGAGCTATCAAAACAGCAGAATCCCTTATAACTATAAAAGAAGAGGGAGGTGATTGTGCAAAAGAGAACCAAAAGGATCAAAGGAGGTGAAGAAAGCAAGGCGAAAATCTAACAAGCTCCCTTAGAAGCTGCCTCCTTCTTAAGATGCTGGAGGTTCATTAAAACATCAGCACAAACCAAATAGGCCAATTGGTCTCTGACGGTAATACTTCACTTTGGAAGTTGTCTTACACTGAAACCTAGAAATTCACTCTGTGTCAGTAGATCTAAACATAATGCTCCATTTCCATCTTTTGTTCCACTGAAGATCCACTGAGGTCCTTCACTTCAGTTCCATTAAAAACAATGAAATCTGATTTCAGACCTGGGTTGAACCAGAGGCACTGCCACACAACAGGTTAGCACTGGGTGAATTTATAGGCATTAATATTTTGCCACACTCCACAAGACTGCTCGGGCCCCAGCTAATCACAATGTATAACAATAATTTGGATGGGAGAACCAAATGTAATGTTTGTAAAGTTTGGCAATGGCACAAAATTGGGTGGGATTGTGTGTCAAAAGAAGGATGCAAGAAGCTTCAAAGCAATTCAGGCAAGCAGAGTGAATGAGCAAACAACGTGGATAAATGTGAAGCTATCCAGTCCAGGAGGGAAAACAGAAAGGCAGGGTATTATTTAAATAGTGATAGACTGAGGTACAAAGAGACCCGGGTTTCCTTGCACACCAATCAGTGAAACAGTGAGGAGTTAGAAAGTCCTACATTGCAAGAGGTTTTGAGTATAGGAGTAAGATAAGATATCTTTATTAGTCACATGTACATCAAAACACACAGTGAAATGCATCTTTTGCGTAGAGTATTCTGGGGGCAGCCCGCAAGTGTCGCCACGCTTCCAGCGCCAACATAGCATGTCTACAACTTCCTAACCGGTACATCTTTGGAATGTGGGAGGAAACCAGAGTACCCGGAGGAAACCCAAGCAGACATAGGGAGAATGTACAAACTCCTTGCAGACAGCGGCCGGAATTGAACCCAGGTCGCTGGCACTGTAATAGCTTTACGCTAACCGCTACACTACTGTGCCTTATTACACTCGGACAGAGCCTTGTTGAGACCACACCTGCAGTACTGCATGCAGCTTTGTTCTCCTTGTCCAAGTAAGGATATACTTGCTAGAGTGGAAGGGTAACAAATATGGGATGTTGTATGAGAGATTGGGTCAACATAGACTGTATTCGTAGAGTCTAGAATAATGAGACGGGATCGCTTTGAAACATACAAAATTCTGCCAGATTTTTACCGGCTGGATGCAGGGAGGATATTTCCCCTGGTAGTGGGCAGGAGTGGGGAGGGAAATCTAGAATCAGGGATCACACTCTCAGGATATAGTTTAAGACATTTAGGGCTCAGATGGAGCACAGCAGAATGAGGGGAGATCTTATAGAGGTATACAGTGTTATGAGGGGTATAGATAGGGTGAATGCATGCAGGTTTTTTCACCCAAGATTGGGTGAGACTAGAACTATAGGTTTAGGGTGAAAGGTGAAATATATAAGGGGAATCTGAGGGGGACCCTCTTCACTCAGAGAGTGGTGTGAGTGTGGAATGATCTGCCAGCAGAAGTGGTAGACGCGGGTTCAATTGTAACATTTAAGAGAAGTTTGTATAGTTACATGGATGGGAGAGGTTTGGAGGGATATAGTCCGGGTGCAGGTAAATGGGACTAGGCAGAAGATCAGGTCGGCATGGACTAGATGGGCTGAAGGACCTGTTTCTGTGCTGTCGTAGTCTTGTGACTCTGTGACTCCATGAGGAGAAGTTTCTTCACACAGAGGGTGTCCAACTTGTGTCATCAGTTCCACAGAAGGCTATGGAGGTCCAGTTGCATTAAGAAAGGGAGACAGCTAGACACAAATTACACCAAGGAGAATGGAGAGAGCACAGCAGAGAGCAGGCATATGGTATTGAGACAAAAGATCGACTGTGCCTGTATGGAATGGCGGAGCAAGTCGAATGGTTTACTCTCTTTGTTTCCATACTTCCATAAAACTTTATGTGTGGCCATTCCTCATTATGCCTTGTTATGTCTTATAGTAAGAATTGAAACAATATCAGTTAATGTCTGCCGGAGGAACTCAGCAGGTCGAGCAGCATCTGCGGGAGGAAAGGAATTGTTGATGTTGCCTCAGGACTGAGATTGGAGAGGGGAGATGGCCGGTATAAAGTGGGGAAGGGAAGTGGTGAGAAAGGGGTCCGAGGTGATTGACAGACTGAGGAGGGTGTAAAATGACAGGTAGCTGGGGCCAGATGGGCTGTTTTTCCATCTATTTATTTCTCCCATTTCCTCTTCCCTCTCTCTCTTTGTCTGCCTCTCACCTGCCACTGTCTCCTAGCTCCACCCCTGCTCCGCTCCCCTACCTAGCATGAAACATTGTCAATCCCTTTCCCCCCACAGACGCTGCTCGACCCGTTGGGTTCCTCCAGCAGATTGTCTGTTGCTCCAGATCACAGCATCTGCAGTCTCTTGTGTCTCAGTTAATATCTCTAGTCACAGGGCATCATGCAACAAAAGTGTTTATCTTCAGCTGCCTCATATCTCCTGAGCAACATTAGTTATGCCAAGGCACACGTAGAAATCTCCTCTCCTGGGGTGGGTGTTCACTAGATATATGCAAATAGGCCCAAACCCAGGATTTGGAACGGGGTCAGGCATTATCCATGGAGCAGGCAAGTACCATCACACCCCAGATCCATCCACAATGGTCCTCCCCCAGGATTTCTCAGCCCAAGGTCAAAATGCTCCTGTATAACATTCCATACCCAAGGCCATGGGTGTAAAAGGAAACACCCACAGTGGCTGCACTCCAAAATACATAATTCACTATAAAGAGCTTTGGGATATCCCAATCTCAAAAGGATGCTGCAACACACACTCGTTTTCCTGTAAATAAGAGCAGGAGTAGGCCATTTGGCCCTTCGAGTTTGCTCTGCCATTCATCAAGTTGGCGCACAGTGGTGTAATTTGTAGACCCGCTGCCTCACAGCACTAGAGACCCAGTTCAAACCTGACCTTGGATGCTGTCTGTGTGCAGATTTCACTGTCTCCGTGCAACCGCGTGCGTTTCCTCTGGGTGCTCTGGTTTCCTCCCACTTTCCAAAGACGAGCAGGTTGCGAGGTTAATTGGTGACTGTAAATTGCTCCCAAGTATGTAAGTGAGTGGTAGAATCTGAGGGGAGTTGGTGAGAATGTGGGGAGAGCAAAATTAGTTTATGGTTATTGTAAATGGTGGTTGATGGTTGGTGCAGACTCAATGGGCCAAAGGGTTCATTTCCATGCTTTCTGTCTCTATGACTTTATGACTAAGATTATGACTGATCTCCTCCCTCACCATTATTTTCATGCACTATTCCCATATCCCTTTAGAACATAGAACATAGAACACTACAGCACAGTACAGGCCCTTCAGCCCACAATGTTGTGCCAACATTTTATCCTGCTCTAAGATCTATCTAACCCTTCCCTCCCACATAGCTCCCCATTCCTCTTTCATTCATGTGTCTATTCAAGAGTCTCTTAAATGCCCCTAATGTATCTGCCTCCACCACCTCTGCTGGCAGTGCATTCCACACACCCATCACTCTATGTGTAAAAAAACTTACCCTTAATATCCCCCCCATACCTTCCTCCAATCACCTTAAAATTATGCCCCCTCATGTTAGCCATTTCTGCCCTGGGAAAAAGTCTCTGACTGTCCACTCGATCTATGCCTCTTATCATCTTGTACACCTTTATCAAGTCACCTCTCATCCTCCTTCTCTCCAAAGAGAAAAGCCCTAGCTCACTCAACCTATCCTCATAAGACATGCTCTCCAATCCAGGCAGCATCCTGGTAAATCCCCTCTGCACCCTCTCTAAAGCTTCCACATCCTTCCTATAATGAGGCAACCAGAACTGAACACAATACTCCAAGTGTGGTCTAACTAGAGTTCTATTGAGCTGCAACATTACCTCATGGCTCTTGAACTCATTATCCCGACTAATGAAGGCCAACACACCATACGCCTTCTTAACAACCCTATTGACCTGTGTGGCAACCTTGAGGGATCTATGGACGTGGACCCCAAGATCCCTCTGTTCCACCACACTGCTCTAAGAGTCCTGCCATTAACCTTGCATTCTGTCTTCAAATTCGATCTCCCGAAGTGTATCACTTCCCACTTTTCCGGGTTGAACTCCATCTGCCACTTCTCAACCCAGGCCTGCATTCTATCAATATCCTATTGTAATCTACAGCAACCTTCTACACTATCCACAACACCACCAACCTTTGATTCATCAGCAAACTTACTAACCCACCCTTCCACATCCTCATCCAAGTCATTAGTCATTTATTCACTTAATATTCAGAAATCTATTAATCTATGCTTAAATGAACTCAGGGACTGACCACACTCTGCATAAAGAAATTTCTTCTCATCTCAGTCCTAAGTGGCCTACCCCTTATTCTGAGACTGTGACCATTGGTTCTTGCCTCCTCAGCCAGGGGAAACATCTTCCCTGCATCCAGCCTGTCAACACATGTCAAAGTTTTTCTTCCAATCTTCTAAACTCTAGAGAATGAGGCTAGTCTATTCGATCTTTCGTCAAATAACAAACCCACCATCCCTGGATCCAACCTGGTGAACCTTCACTGGTAGACCTGATAGAAGTATATAAAATTATGAGATGCATAGGTACATAGTCAAAGTTTTTTTCCCAGGGTGGAAATGTCAAATACTAGAGGGCATAGCTTTAAGGTGAGAGGGGGAACATTTAATCAGACATGCCACAAATGTTTTTTGTGCAGAGAGTGGTAGGTGCCTGGAATGGAATGCCAGGGAAGCAAATACAACAGAGGTGCTTAAGAGCCTTTTAGACAGGCAGGGAATGGAGGGCTATGGATCATGTGCAGGCAGAAGAGATTTATTTGGAATCATTGTGCAGACATTGTGGGCCGTAGGACCTGTTCCTGTGCTGTACTGTTCTATGGTCTACACTTCCACTTTGACAAGTACATCCTCTGTCATTTAAGTAGACCATAACTGTATACAACACTCCAAGTGTAGTCTCACCAAGTTGTCATATAATTGCAGGAAGACATCTTTACTCCTATATTCAAATCATCTTGTAACAGAGGCCAACATATCACTTTCCTAATTGATTTCAGTGCCTTGTGTACAAGGACACCTAGATCCCTTTGAACATCAACATTATCCAACCTCTCACCATTTTAAAATATGTTGCTTCTCTGTTTTGCGCAAAATGGATCTCTCTCTCTTTCTCTCTCTCTCTCTCTCTCTTCCCCCCCTCCCCCCTCCCCCTATAGATATATATATATTTATATATATTTATATATAGATATATAAAATAGAGTCATCCATGCCAACTGTGTTGCCCAACGAGCTAATCCCATCTGCCCGCATTTGGCCCATAGCCCTCTAAACCTCTCCTATCCACGTACTGACCTAGATGGCTTTTAAATGTTGCAAATGTGCCCACCTCAACCATTATTTCCGGCAGCTCATTCCAAGTACGCACCACCCTTTGCATGAAGAAGCTTCCCCTGATATCCCTTTTAAGTCTTTCACCTCCGATCTTAAATCTATACCCTCTTGTTTTTAGCACCTCCCTCCCTGGGAAAGACTATGTGCTTTCACCCTGTCTATGTCCCTCATGATCTTATACACCTCTATCAGGTCTCCCCTCAATCTCCTACATTCCAGGGAATAAAGTCCTAGCCTATGTAACCTCTCCTTGTAACTCAGGCCCCCAAGTCCAGGCAACATCCTGGTAAATCTTTTCTGCACTCTTTCTGGTTTAATAACATCTTTCCTATAACAGGGTGACCAAACCTGTGCATGATACAAGTATGGCCTCACCAATGTCTTATATAACTGCAACATAGCCTCCCAACTCCTATACTCAGTGTCCTGACTGATGAAGGCCAGTGTACAAAACACCTTCCTCACCATCCTATCTACTTGTGACGCAACTTTCAGCGAACTGTGCACTTGTGCTCCTAGGTCCCTCTATTCTATAACGCTCCCTAGGGCCCTACTAATTCACCCTTTAAGTATTATGATCTCCCAAAATACAATACCTCATATTTATCTGGATTGAAAGTGATTTACCAATCCTCAGCCTGCACACATAGCTGACCAAGATCCCCCTGTAATTTTTCATAACCCTCTACACTATCTACAAAACCACCTATTTTATTATCATCCACAAACTTACTAACCATGCCTTGTACATTCACATCCAAATCGTTTATATAAATTACAAACAGCAAAGGTCCCAGCATACCACTAGACACTGGTCTCCAGTCTAAGAAACGATCCTCGATCATCACCCTCTGCTTCCTACCACTGAGCCAATTACGAATCCGATCCACCATCTCCCCCTGGATCCCATGTGATCTTACCTTCCAGACCAGTCTGCCATGCGGGACCTTTTCAAAGGCCTTGCTAATTTGTCTGAACCTTCTTTCTTTCTTTTCTTTTTCAATCTTTTTATTTGTTTTCAAATTAATACAGATTAATATATAACGTCAATGTTTGTACATGTAATACAAAGAGATAAGGAGAACAATCATGGCATAGATAATCATAAAGAACAATAAAATATTAAAAAAATCTGTAGATCCAACGATCTCTTAGTAAATGAATATAATATAAAAGAAAGAAAAGAAAAAGATTTATTATATTAAAAAAAGAGAAAAAAAAACCCAAATCAATAAGAAAAATTATGAACAATATATCAAACTAAACTAAGCTAAGCAGAAAGATTTCAAAAAAAAAACAAACAAAAAAAAAGACTGGACTGAAATTTCTCAGTAGAAACAGAGCAATATTATGTCGTCAACTCCGTTCCTCTAAGTTGGAAAGTTATTGAAAGGGGATCTATATCATGTGAAAATATTGAATAAATGGACTCCAAATATCTTCAAATTTAAGCGACGGATCAACAGTACCACTCCAGAACCTTCTTTATATCATTTTTCCTACACAGAATCCCACCTAGCTTTGTGTCACCAGCAAACTTGGAAATGTGCTATTTCATCCCATTCCAGAGACTTGAGCACAAAACTTGATCTGACTCATCAATGTGGGACTGAGGGAATGCTTCACAGTTTCAAGATGCCCCCTTTTGGAAGGAACATTAAACCAAGGCTCTGCCTACTTTCCCAGGTTCCTGTAAATGACCCTGGCCAAAACTTATTCCAAAAGCTGGATCAGTAAAGTGAGATTACTGGTCATTGTCAAATAGTTTATGGAAGCTTGTTGCATACAAATTGGCTGCTCTGCTTCAACAGTGATTACATTGCAAAGTATGTAATTTACAAGAAGTAGCTTTGGGATGTCCTTTCCTCAAAAAGTTGCTATATAATACATGTTTTCCTTTAAGATTGCCTATATAACGGAAGTAAAAAAAATAAAATTGATGCCTATGGATCCAAACCCAGGCTACAATGTAGTAAGGGAGAAGCTTCAAGAAAAGGAACAGTATTTTCCTCCAAAATGTGTTGTACGTCACAGAATAGACCATGCTTGGTTCAAATTATACCTTAGATTTTTTATTTAACTTTCATTCACTAGCTAATATTATTTATAGATTTACTCAACCACAAACTTCCAAAAAATTCTGTCAGGGTGAATTTTCATTGCTATTTAAGATATATGTTTGCCAAGGAGAAAATTCATTTTTTGTGGAATTTATTTTATATTTCTGGATTTAGGTCTATAGTTACAATGACAGTGTAATATTTACCTGATTGGCACTTTTTAGGATATGTTTTGTTTACTGCACTATGTTTTATACTGTCATTATAGCTGTTTGTGGGTCCCACATGATTATAATTGAGAACCAGGACATGGATTGATAAATAATAGCACATGTCATAAAAATGTAAAGCAGGTTTGTGGCAGACTCCCTCTGTCTAATTGTATTGTTTAACCAATAAAAACATGTTCCAAATTCCACACAGAAAAGTGGTAGGTTTCCAAGTACAAAAATATAGGATACTTAAGCAAACACAGTTAATTATTATGTATAAAGGTGAGATATGATTGATTAGTGCAAAAGTGTATTTCCCATTCTTAATTTCATTTATTTTAAAGTTGCTTTTGTTGTAAGTTTGCTCCAAACTTCAATGACAATATTATGGTTGAACCAGTCTTGAGTATTTTTTTTGCTTTATATGATTGACATTTATCACAAAAATGGCAGGCATTAAAAAACTTGATGCCAGCCATAAAATAGCTATGATCTACCTACCCTTTTTCAATGTTAACCTCCCCTCATTCAGCATCCTCATGCATCAAACACAGAATTCAAAACATGAAACTCACTTTCAACTCCCTAGTTTGTGGGATTGATTTTAATTTTAACAGGGCATTTCATTCAGGATTAAAACACTGCTTCCAGTTTGTAAAGATCACTGGATAAAAAGCAACCTAAGACAAGGGAAGTAGGGCAGGATTTCATTTAACTCGCAAAATAAGGGAAGTGTTTAGGACTGGAATTCAACATTGAGGCAATGAAGATTAACTTCAATGTGGGTGCAAAGTACCAAACCATGGGAGGACCATACAAAGGAAAAATGGGCGTGGTGTATAACTGGGAGATAAGGGGGTGCTCATTTCAGTCTCCTGAGTAAAGTTAGTGGCACCTGACCTGACTAAAGTTAGTGTCAATGATGAGGTAAAACCCAAAGGGCTGGTCACTGTTATTGTTTTTACCACAGGCACAGTAGTGTAGCGGTTAGCATAACACTTTACAGCGCCAGCGACCAGGGTTCAATTCCGGCCACTGTCTGTAAAGAGTTTGTATGTTCTCCCCGTGTGTGCGTGGGTTTCCTCTGGGTGCTCTGGTTTCCTCCCACATTCCAAAGACGTACAGGTTAGGAAGTTGTGGGCATGTTATGTTGGCACCGGAAACGTGGCAACACTTGCGGGCTGCCCCCAGAACACTCATTGCAAAAGATGCATTTCACTGTGTGTTTCAATGTACATGTGACTAATAAAGATATCTTATCTTATCTTACTACCCCAATGCACTCTGTACTAACTCAATGTAACCGCACTGTGAAATGAATTGACCTGTACGATCGGTATGCAAGGCAAGTTTTTCACTGTACCTTGGTGCAAGTGACAATAATAAACCAATACCAATACCAATAACTGATGTTCAACTTCTGATTTTACCAAACAGGAGGTGGAGTAGACCACTCAGCCCATCGCACCTAGGTCATGGCTAATCTCTAAACCACCCCCCCCCCCCACACCACCACCACTCCATTTGCCTCCTGTAAAGACCTGCTTCTGACACACACTTGGAATGTCAGAGGAAGAAGATCTTTAGGAAAATGTTTTCGAACCTAAGAGTTTCAAAGGATGCCCAATCATAAGCAATACATATATTTACGTTGTGCCTTCTACAACATTGGGACATCCTGCTGTGCTTTATAGCCAATTAAGTCACTGTTGTAATGTTGGAATCACATCAAAATATGCGCAGAAAGATTCTGCAAACCAGCAGTCCAACAATGAACAGGAAAGCTTCACAAGAGCATTATTGTACCGAATTTCACACGATCAACATAAAGACAGATGGTCCAAAGGGCATAAGTAACTTGTTGCACTGGGGATATAAGTTCATCTCAGGGTCACATGGGAGACAGAGGTTATGAACAGTTCCATTCAGCCTCAGACAAAGGCCAAGGAGAAAGATGGATGTGGTGGCTGAGGAAAGGCGTTTCTGGAGTGGGAACCAACAAGACAGGATTCCCTCATCCCAGTACTTAGCACAGTGCAGGACAGCCAAATAAATCACAAGCAGTGGAAGCCAAAAGAGGTGGTGTAGAGCGTCACTAACACTGGACGTCATAGACTTAGTCTGGTCCCACACCACATGGGTGACTCCAATGCCCTTGGGGTAACTAGTAATGATAAATAAATACTGCCTGGTCAGTGCTGCCCAAGTCTCAGAAACATATCTTTAATTACTGCTTTTTGTAAACAGGTAATGCTGCTGTAACCAGTGGACTCCATATGGATCTGTTCTCAATTTTCTTCCACACCCTCTTCATAAATATATAGCAGGACAAACTTTAATCATTAATACATTTGTTCATTATTGAAACTATGTGGCCAATTACAGAACATGTGAGAGCTTGATAGTACTCAAATAAATCTGGACTAATTGGTGCAGCGTATGAAGAGTAGTTGATGAATTTTAACAGAGATATATACAAAGTATTCAGAATTAAAATAACTAACATGAAATATGTGAATACAAAAGGGGTCACCATTAGCAAGTGAATATGCCACTGTAGATGTGGGTTTCTAACAATATACATGGCAGGCACGGTAGTGTAGCGGTTAGCGTAACGTTATTACAGCGCCAGTGACCAGGGTTCAATTCCCGCCGCTGTCTGTAAGGAGCTTGTATGTTCTCCCAGTGTGTCTGCATGGGTTTCCTCCAGGTGCTCCGGTTTCCCGCCACATTCCAAAGACGTACGGGTTAGGAAGTTGTGGGCATGCTATGTTGGCGCCGGTAGCATGGCGACACTTGCAGGCTGCCCCCAGAACACTCTACACAAAAAGATGCATTTCATCAGGTGTTTCGATGTACATGTGACTAATAAAGATATCTTGTCTTCTGTCAACATAATCAATTGCATAATTACAGAAAGCAAAGAGAGAAGGGTGAGAAAAAAAAACTGATAAATATTCTGGAATTCCAGTTGATTTTCTATGGAAATTAAAGAGAGGTGTGCAGCATGACAGGTGACACCAACCACATTGGAAAGAAGGAGTCGGGTTTGTGGAAGGAGCATATTCAATAAATGGAATAAAGTTCCTAACTGTCTGATCTTCTTTTAATGAAAGCTTGTGACATAGAACATATGGCACCAATCATAATTCTCCATCCATTACTTTTCTACAAGTCATAAAGTAAAGATTGTTAAATTGGGTTGCCTGACCCAGGCACTGGCAGAGATCCATTGTAAATCATTTCAAAAATGAGAACTAAGGATGGCTCCAAGATTCAGACCACTGTGCTGTAACAGAGCTCCAAGTGAGCCAAATCGTGTTAATTTCTGAAAAAGAGATTAAAATGACACATTATCCCATTATTAAATGTAATGAATGGAATTATTTGGTTGGATGTACGAAGTATTTCATGACCTTGAAGGTGAAGCAAAAGAGCCCGGTGGATGCTCACAACAGGGACATTTAGGAGACTCTTAGATAGACACATGAATGATAGAAAAATAAGGGGCTATGTGGGAGGGAAGGGTTAGATAGACCTTAGAGCAGGATAAAATGTCGGCACAACATTGTGGGCCAAAGGCCCTGTACTGTGCTGTATTGTTCTATGTTCTAACTTAAAGCAACTTCTACACCCTGAAGATTTTCTGATTTGTCAGATGTATTCCTGGTAAATTCAACAGATGCACACTTGCTGGATGAACTATCCAAGAAAGAAACACAATTCAGGGAAGAATATTTGTAAAAGTGTTGGTGGCAGGAAGGTGGGAAGTCTTGTCAGTCCTAGTTAGGAAAGGGCTTTGGAGAAGATTAGTAGTGCATGGTTCCAGTGGAATTACCGGTGGAGCAGTTGTTGCGAGAGGAATAGCTTCCAATTGTCCTGAAATTTCTGTGAGCCTATGTAAAAAGACTGAATTGATGGAATGTCATGGATAGGTTTAATTGGCCTGTTCTTGCTTTCTTTTTGTAGTATAATGAACAATTATATCAAGCATTTCAGGAACATTCGAATAATAATAATAATAATAATAATAGAGATTGACAAATTGTGCCAAAGTAACACACAAGTGCAACATTACAATTTGTGAATTGTCCAGCCAGAATCTGAATGTGGTGTATTGGTGCTTATCATCATCTGAAACTCTAGTAGTTGTGATCACGTCCAATTCTGGTTCTAATGATGTTCCTTCATGTTTAACACAGCGCTGAGACACTTTGATGAACTTATGCTTTCTTGATTACTGCAGCTACTCTTAGCATTCCTGAGTTCTGTCTGCATTGTAAATTACCTCATTGATCTTCTAAACTGACTTAATTCTCATTAATTAATCAATCACACCTGGGGCACATCTGTTATTGTCTCCAAAAAAACCACACAAAATAATACTTTTTTTCATTAGCATTCCAGCAATGGAATCTATACTGTTTACATTATAAGTAAGATTAGATAATCCAGTATAATTTCAAAATCTAGTTTAATTTGTAATTGTCTGGCCTAAGTGTAACTGCTAATATGACCAATTATATTCAGTAAAAGTGGCTATAGAATATTAGATATGTATTTTTAAAAATCACACTTTGAAACAGGTGTAGGGTGAATATTCTACCTAATCATAACATTCAGTGCTTTTCCTAAGTGTAGGGTGTTAATTTAGTTTTATTTTAGCCTTCTGGTATGTTAAGATTCATAACATTTCTCATATTTTTGCATCCTGACAGGAGTCTTGCATGTGGTGCTGATTTCTTGCCCACACACTTTCAACTTTGTTGCTAAAATTTTCAGTCACGCTTTTCTCCATCAAGCACAATAATAATATTTTTCAATAGCTGCCACTGAAAATTGCCACCTCATCATTTCCCATTCATTTTTCCTGTCAGCTGTAATGATGTTTTGGCATTCTAACCATTGATAGGCTTTTGTTAAGCAAGGGCATTAAGGGTGACAGAACTAAACCAGATAGATTGAGCAGTGGTAATGATCAGTCATGATCTAACAGTATTGTCGAACAGGCTGAGGGGACCAAAGAGCTAACGATACCCACATTCCATATAACTATTTCTGTTAAATCAAGGATCTGAAGTCAAAGTTTATTGTCGTACGCACAAGTACGTGTGTGCACAGATGCAATGAAAAACTTACTTGCAGCAGCATCACAGGCACACAGCATCAGATAAGCAGCAGTCATAAGAAAAACATAAATTAAACATAAATTATACACAATTTTTACAAAAAAAGAACACAATTAAAACAAAATAAAACACCAAGTCCATTTTAATAAAATTAAACTAAACTTGGGTCAGGACTCCTCAAAAAAATTCCTGCTAAGCCCAAATTCTGATGCAGTTATGTCCTAGCTTATCATTGGCTTAAATTTAATTAGTTTAAACTCTACTTCTCTTTTAACTTGCTCTCTTATATTCACTCCATGAAGTCCGACAGATCTCTTAAGAGATTGAGCATGAATCTAATTTCTTGTTAATTTGCCTGGATTGCCTGGATTGGAGAGTATTGAATATGAGGAGAGGCTTAAGGTGCTAGGGCTTTATTCACTGGAAAGGAGGAGGATGAGAGGAGACATGATAGAGGTATATAAAATATTGAGAGGAATAGATAGAGTAGACAGTCAGCACCTCCTTCCCAGGGCACCAATGCTCAAGATGAGAGGTCATGGCTTTAAGGTTATGGGTGGGAGGTTCAGGGGAGATGTCAGAGGGAGGTTTTTCACCCAGAGAGTGGTTGGTGCATGGAATGCACTGCCTGGGGTGGTGGTGGAGGCAGATACATTGAACAGGTTCAAGAGCTTGTTGGATAGGCATATGGAGGAATGTGAGATAGAGGGATATGCGGAAGGAAGGGGTTAGGTAGTGTGAGGGTGGTCTGATGGACGGCACAACATGGTGGGCCGAAGGGCCTGTTTTGTGCTGTATGGTTCTATGGTTCTATAACAGACAGAATTCCTTTAGCTGAAAAACACGATGATACTGGAGGAACTCAGCAGGCCAGGCAGCATCCATGGAGAAAAGCAGGCAGTCAACGTTTTCGGTCAGGACCCTTCTTCAGGACTGAAGATAGGAAAAGCTCAATGAGCCCAGTGTTTGTCATCTAGATAATCCAGAATCTACAGTCCTTTGTTTCTCTAGGACTCCTTTAGCTTCCCTTCTTAACTCAGTGTCCAATTATTTATCCCTTTAAATGAAAAGAACATCACTGGCAAGGCCAACACACATTGTCCATTCTAATCACCATTGAGAAGGTGGTGGTGAACCACCTTCCTCTGGGGCTGCAGTCCATGTTGTGGAGTGACGGTGTTATTGACTATGGGATGCCATAATTTTGACCCAGTGATGTGAAGGAATGGCGATATATTTTGTAACCAGGACCGTGTGTGCAATGGATGAAATTTTTGAGTGGGGGTTTTCTCATGTGCCTCTCAGCAGTAATGGCTGTGATTTTAGAACATGTTTTCCAAGAAGTCTGGGCAATTTACTGAAGTCTATCTTGTAAACAGTACATTCCGAGCCACACGTTGCAGATGATCCAGGGGTGAAGGCTTAATTTTTAACGAGTCAGTCAAGCAGGCTGCTTTGTCTGCGATGATGACTTGCTTCTTTAGCCTTCTTGGAACTGCCCACTTCCAGGTTGGCGGAAAACTTGATTTGTGTGAGAAGATCCAGGTAAGTGAAAAATAATGCATCATATTCTTGACTGGTGTGAGGATATCTGTGTAAATGGAAAATATTCCAGCACATTCCTGATTTATGTCAGGAAGAAAATGTACGGAAAGTCAGAATGTAACCCATCACAGGACACCCAGACTTGCTCTTAAAGCCATGGTATTAATGCACCTGGTCTAGTTAAGATCCTGGTTAATGATGCTGATGTGGATTTAATGATGGTAATGCTGTTGAATGGTAAAAGGAAATGAGAGACAACGTATTGGAAGTGGTTATTCTCTTGCATTACAATGGCATGAATATTGTTTGCCAATTATCTGTTGAAGCCTGTTGCTTGCTAAATGCAGGAATGAGTTACTTTGTTACCTGAGAAGTTGGGGATAGAATGGAACATTTTGCAACCGGTAGCAATCAACCTCATATCTGACTGTTCTGGAGGGAGGCACACTGATGAATCAGCCAAAGGTGTTTCAGTCTAGACACTGCCCTGTGGAACATCGACAGTGATCTCCCAGGGCTGAGCTGGTTGGTCTCCAGTACCTACAACCATCATTGGTTGTGCTGGGAAAGATTCCAGCCGGAGGAGAGTTGTTCCACTAATACCCTTTGTCTTCAACTTTACAGGGGCTCCTTGATACCGCAGACAGTAAACTTTTCACACAGAGTGTGGTGAGTACTTGGAACAAGCTCCCAGATGAAGTAGTTGAGGCAGGTACAATAGTATCATTTAAGAAGCACTTGGATAGGTACATGCAGGGGTGAGGCTTAGAGAAATATGGACTAATGCAGAAAATTGGGACGAGATGGATGGACATCATGGTTGTCATGGACTTGTTGGGCCGAAGGGCCTGTATCTGTGCTGTATTGCTCTATGACTCTATGTTAAGGATAGTCACTGTCACCTCACTGCTGAAATACCAAGTGGACTAAGATTGCACTGAGGCTGGAGCCAGATGCTTCTGGGTGCATCAAATTTGAGCATTGATGAACCAGTTATTGGTGAGTAAGCACCATTTGGCAGCACCTTCATTGGTCCTTCCCATCACTCTTGGGATGATTGAGAGCAAGTTGATAGGGGAGTAATTGGTCAGAATGGATATGACTTTCCCTTTTGGGGACAGAACAAATCTGAGCAACTTTCCATTTTGTCCATAGATGCCGACGTCAGGAACACCTTGAGAAGCAGTACAACCAGTTCTGTAGCACATGTCTTCAACAGTACAGAAAGGATGTAGGACCCATAGCCTTTGCTGTATCCAGTATATTCATCTCTTTCAACATATCACTGGCTGAAGACTATGTTCAATGTTGGTGGGTTCCACTCAGTGCTTGAAGGTAACAATCATAGAAACTTATGACATGAAAGAAGGCCATCATTTCCAAAAGTGTCAGTCTTGCCTTATGCATTCATGTGCTGGCCTCTCCCAACACTCAGGATGTAGATAATCAGACAGCCTCATCCTTTTGGTCATTGTTTAATTGTCTACCACCATTCACAACTGGGCTGGCAGGGTTACAGAGATCTAATATTTGTATACAAAATATTAAGAGGAATAGATAGAGTGGAAAGCCAGTGCCTCTTCCCCAGGGCACCAGTGCTCAATACAAGAGGGCATGGCTTTAAGGTAATGGGTGGGACGTTCAAGGGAGATGTCAAAGGGAGGTTTTTCACCCAGAGAGTGGTTGGTGCATGAAATGCGCTGCCTGGGGTGGTGGTGGAGGCTGATACATTGGTAAAGTTCAAGAGATTGTTAGATAAGCATATGGAAGAATTTAAAGTAGAGGGATATGTGGGAGGAAGGGGTTAGATAGTCTTAGGTGTGGTTTGAAGGTCGGCATAACATGGTGGGCTGTAGGGCCTGTATTGTGCTGTATTGTTCTATGGTTCTAATATAGTCACTGCTGATGTGGGAATATTTAGCTGTTCTACAATAAAAATGGTGGAATATATCATGAAAACCAACAATATTTTGTTAACAAAATGTGTCATAAATTTACTTGAATAATTAAAAGTCCATTAATATAGCTGCATTTTATATTACTATTTAAAGATAATAAAGTACAAATGGGTGAGGTCAGATTATTGGCATAAGGACTTGTTGGAGAAGGGAATGAGTCCTGGAAGACCATTTACTCTGGAGGAATATTCTCCTGCACTTTCTTAGGTTAGTCCCTTTATTTTGCAGTTAGAGTGTATCGGTGTAAAATCTCATAAATTGCAGTACAGAGCCACCCTCACTCTGCACAGTTGTCAGTACCAGATCCCAGCTTAAAAGCATGGTTATTACTCAAGACAAGAGCACAGCCAACTGAGACCATTTCATTACTTCAGAGTGAAAACTAAATTAAAATAAGGGTTAACTTTTGTTAATGGCAATCTGCAATAGGCAAAGCATAACTGATGCGTATATATTTATTGACACACTAATGGAGGATGAGAGGGGGGAGCTTCTTCACATATTTCTGGCAGTAGCTTCAAGTCCCAGTGGAAAAGACTACTCCAGCCTGCCTAATATACACTGATGAGTTTCATCAGTTCTTATTTAGACTCTGGCTGGATAACTTCCAACTATAGGAAACATAGCACTGGCTGATGGCCAAAGTCTGCCAGTTCATTTCTGCCTTCAGGTAGGTATTTCCTACTGGTCTACCCACTGAGAAGTATTGTCAGCTGAGGTGTAGAAGTTTGCTTAACCTCCACTCAGACCTTTAAACCTGAAAAGTCAGAAATGGAAGAATCAATTCATAAGCTTTTGAATTAGCTCCACATAACTGAAGCAAAATAAAGCTTCCAAGATGCTTCCCTCGTTTTTTTTTTACAGAATTGGCTCAGGGCTTACTTCAAATATGAGCTGAGTGATGATTTTGTCTTGCAGGTTGGATTTAGGAAGAATGAGTGAGATGTATAGTGGCAATTTATATCGTTCCTCTTGGACCCAGTAACTGATGATTATTATGTTTATTTCCTGTATCACCTCTCAATCTGTTTCTTTGCTATCTAACATTCTGAGTAGTTTAGCATTTGTATGATAAGAAAAGAAAGAATCTGCATTTGGTTAGCGCCTGTCATGACCTTAGGCATTCCAAAGCACTTGACAGCCAACTAATTGTTTTTCAAGTGCAGCCACTGTTGTATTGCGAAAATGAAATTAAAATTAGATGGTTTATGCTTAGATTGATCTATTTTCCCACAGCCTAGTACTTAATCACAAGTACTAGAAACGGGTAAAGAATGTGCTGTTGACATTCCTTGCCAAATTGATTACACTGAAGCTGAATTTAACTTAATATGGAGAAGGTGTTAAAGGGTTAATAAGAGAAAAGAGCAAGCATTCTTTACCGGAACATAAGGTGAAAGAAACTAAATGGCTGCACTGCAGGCTGTGGTTTAATTCTGTATCTGCTTGGAATGGGGCAAAATTGCCTGACATTAAAATACACTTCCATCTTCTTTTCAAACAATGGTCAGAAAAACCTGAAACTCAACACATGCATAAATGTGGAGTATTGCTCACTGACAATCCAGTTTTTAAGTAAATGTGATATTAACCGAAAACTCACAATACACCCACTGGCTGTCTGATAGTGTTACAAAGATGTAATAATAAGTTTATAAAAGTTCTCCTGATAACCTCCTAATCTTACTTTCACATCAACTGATGTTACACCACATTTAATGCAAATCAAAATTACATTTTAACACTAACTCCTCAAGATGATTTACATTGCTTGTCCAGTTTCAACAAGCTCCGTATTTTCCACCTGTGAAACCAAAACAGCTTTTCAGCAACAGAATTGACATTTTTTCTCCAAAAGTCTTAGATTCTACGTGATAAGTCACTTCATAATATTTTAAAATGCTGAACATTATTGTCTCCTCAAACAATTAAAATAACTCTTAAAGCTGCATTAGCATTAATTTAATAATCTGTATATGTAACACAGAGTGTCTTTAATTCCAGGCACATTACACTGTGGTTTACTTTGTTTCTTTGGCATATATTCGCATTGTTGTTTTGTACACATATTTCCGTTCCTCTTCAAGCCGACTGAATAGCAAGTAGATAGAACATCATGCAGTTGTGAAACTGTCAAACTGTGAGAGGCTATATTAAAGAATCTTTCTTTATTGCTTGCAAAGCCCATATAATTTAGCTGCCTTCACTATTTATAACAAAATTTGCATCAATATACCCTATTTTGCTCTTGTAACATATGGAAAAGCCAAGAACACTAATAAACTGCAGTACAATGAACTATGTGAAACCTCTATTTTATAGAGTGTTGTATATCACATGCATGTTGACCATTAAAGATATTATTAAGATTGGTAAGACTCCAAAGATGGCACATTTATGATCCCGAGAACAGATGGAAGAATACATTTTCCTTGCAAATATTTTTGAAATTGCTCTTCTGGTGGCAGTATAAATGTGATGTACAGATGTAAGAGCCAACAAGGCAAGGACAAGAGGTCCAGATTTGCACAGTAAAAGCTTCACATGCACCCTGTCATTTTTGATTGATCTGAACGATACCTTAGAAACTTGTTGACTGGTACGAAACAGTGCAAATAACTCACTGCAACAACCCAGATAATTCATACACCCAATCAGTTGGCTTTACTTTCTAGATATGACATATGAGCCTTCCCTGAAAAGAATGCATCATTTCCGCTATGAGTGATATTCAATGTCAGTAAAAGGCACTGCTACAGGAAAGGAGAGGGAAGCAGACTCACAAGGCACTGCAATATGATGTTACAATCTTGACAGTTCTACCTTCTTACTTCCTAAAGCACTGCCAGCAGACATCCCAAACCAATTTTGATTATCATATTGATTGAAATAGTTCATCATAGTGTGATTTTAGGTTTAATGCTAACAGATTGGGAAAGAGAGTAAGAATTATCTAACAAAAGAACAACATTCTACCACAGGGACGTTTCCCCATTCCAGTTCATTGATGGAGTTGATTAAGTTTAAATGAAGCAGACACTGGATGAAAGTAAGGGTATTGACCAGTGAGCATTGCGCTCTGTGCTTGAAAAGGTCTGATACATGCAGAAAAGCAAGATTTACTAAATGCTCTAATCTCAATCAAATCTTACATCATACAGACAAAGTTTGGTAATGAGAGATTCAATGAAGCATGCTGGAGAAAGAATTAATCCTCTTGGTCCAAACTGGGTTCAACTTTGAAGCTTGCTCCTAAGCAAAGACAGTTATCTAAATGCTAATAAGAAACTTATTGTACTTTTCATGGCATGCTAATCTTTGTCTATTTCATCTCCATTATTGTACTCTCATAGATTGCAGTCGTCATGGTGATTACCAACTCAACATAGGGCCAGCCTGGGGACCTTGCTAGAAATCAACCCTGAATGTAAAACAGAGCTCAATAAAATCTCACTCAAAAGACAAGGCACGGCAATTAACCACCCTCTATCCAAGACCTGAGAGTGACCAGTCCCTCAATATTGTCCTGCAGTGGCGGGTCACGTCTTTCTTTATTTTTGCTGCCATAAAGCTGGTAGTCACCAGGACCCTGACCGACGTTTGCATTAAGACTGGTAATTTCATTTGCTTGACTGTCAATATGGTTAATGGGATCATTGTTTTGGAAATGTGATCTTCCAATCGGCGGTATGGATTTTGTTGCTCCTTTCCGACTTTGCGTGGACTGCAGACCCCTCTCTAAGCACTGCCCTCTTGTAGCCAAAGCCTTAATAAGTTTTTGATGTGTCGAATCAAACGCTCGCCGGGAGGCGGATAATAAGAAGTGTGATCTCTATATTTTTCAACATTGCGGGATGTACTTTACACAATCTGGAATGTAAGATGTTAGCCACGGGCGGGGGCTGTAATCTTATAAAATGTAGGATGCCAAACGGGGAATTGTGAAATCCTAAAATCCTCAGCTCAAAGCGTAAAGTTTTCAATGATGATCCATGAATAAAAGAATAAAGAAATGTATGTACAACGATCGATATGTGGTTGATTCAATGCCGCATTGACGTGAAAAAAATACTACATATAAAGCCTTCTCATTGACCCGGACGCTGCTTTTACAATAGTGTCAGCGACGATGTCTGAATATGATAACTTATCCTGTGGTAAACACATTACTCGGAAACAAACTTGCAAATACGATGAGTTTGAACCAATCATAGAAATGGTGCCTCAAACAATTTACAGCTCAACCCTGTTAAAATCTCAGAATAAAGAGGCCCAGGAAATGGATCTTGTAACTTTGGGACGGTTAAGGACGGAAGATTGCGAGTGTTCATTAGGAACCGAGGAGAGAATTGGCTGGCGTGAAGAAAAACTGCAAGCCTCTGGTGACAGGTAGTAAGTAGAATATATAACAGGTGACAAGTCCCAGGCTGATCATGAAATTTACACGCGTTGTCAGCTCGGAGCTTTCGAATGGGCGACCGGGGCCCAGGCAACATAGTCTGGCATTAACCGCAAACTATTATGGTTCTTTCCCCCCCCCCCCCCCTCCACCCCCAACCCCCACCCCTCCCAAAAAAAAAAAAGCCACAGGCTCCCTCCGCCGAACGCAGAGCGATTTGTTTCACTTTTACTGCTTGCAGTTGCCAAGTGGTAATTATAAACAGAGTTTGGAAACGTGAGTGAGCACGGTTGTTTACAACGGATCGCGACCAAACATTGACAGAGCGGATTGAGGAGGAAAATATAATGAGCCGACTACAGTAACAAGAGAGCGTTTTGTCGAGCCATTCATATTTTAATGACACACTGGATATGCAAAGCGATGGCAGGTGTTGGAACTATCCAGGGTCCTGCTTTCAAATCAAGATCAACTTCGACAAAACCCACAATACCAGCAGAAAAGCGCCGTTCCAGCGGGTTCTCTCGTCAAAACCCTCATTATAGACACACGTTTGGAGACTTTTCAAAGTAGCCAAATAACAGACTAACGGAGGCTGACTCCAATGAAAAAGTTATACACCAAAAAAATAATCTTACAATAAAGAAAACATGTCTGACATGCAAAATATATACCCTCAAAATGTAACCATGAAGACCCAGGCTATCGGAGAAAAAGTCTTTCGACCTGGCAGTATTTTACTAATTATATTTTAGTAATACCATTCACGTAAGGCCGGTGATGTAGAAATGCACAATATGACAAATGTGTCACGTACATTGCGTTACTTTTTTTTAACATGCGGATATTTAATTCTATTATTGGAAGCAACACGGTAAACAATAGGAATATATTGGAACTGGCATTTTAATTGCAAATATATATATGTATAATGAAGAAGATTTTGAAACTCCTTTCGCCTATTTTGCAATATCAGATATTACAGAATGCGATGCATGATACTGGGACAATAACCTTTAGGCTGAATTAAATGAGAAAATAAAAGTGGAAACAGTCCATTTAGATAAATATCGTCTGGTCACTCAAACATAAGCCCTAGTCTCCGCAAGCCGAGATGTTAAGGCGTGTAGAGAACAGTACTTTCGCCCTCGGTAAAGGCAGCATTCTGCGTTTCAGTGCATATTTATTAAATAGTGGCGGAATGAAAATCTGAGCAATACTGTGGCAGTCATTCGGAGATCCCAGATCCGCTTTCCCCAGTGACCGAAATGAATATCAATTACAAATGGATAGTCTTCTCAAGAAATGAGTATCTCGGGTTTTGCAGCGCATAATGTTTACAAAGAAGCAGTTCCACGGGATCATTCCCTGAGGTTTAGATAAAAAGTTCAGCCACATAATCTTACAGATACCATTCTGATTTTAAAAGCTATTTGTGTTCCTTTCGTTTTGCAGAGTAAATGTAATTTACTTTAAGATGTATGCACATATCCTATATATTAGGCCGCGCTACTTAATTTACTAACACTTATAAACGTCACTAAAAGTAGTTTGATATGAGCCTTCAATATGTTAATTACTGATGCTGTTCAATCTAAAACATGTTTATGCCCGTCTAAGTCTAGAATGCAGCGAGCATCTCGCAAAGGCAGAAGAAATACGGGACCATGCACTTCTTCCCCAAGCACGAGATGATTCTTTTAAGATTGACACTATATACAAGGAAAAAACTCAAGCATAAGACAAGCTACTTGTCTCAAAAGCTGCATGTGATTTTGTAAAGTGAGGTATGCGCCTGTTAGCTTCACATGCGACGGCTCTTTAATGTGTCAGCCTTTCCTTCTACTTGTCTCTCCCGCCCAGTCATCGGCTTTTACCTTTCTAACTGCCTCTGCACTCAGCTTGCAATTAAAGGAGGGAGCAGAGATATGCAAAGAGAATTGAAGAATTTTTTTTTAATTTCCCGCTGACGCATCAGGTATTCTATGGGCTTCTCCTACGGTTTGGAGAATTGAAATGCCAAGCATCTTAATGGGAAAGTATCCCAGCTCCAACTAATGGGAATATTCGGTCGTTTGACTCACCGGTTATTTCCAAATAAGATTAACATCGAATAAAATATTTAATAAAAAAAAGAAATCTGTGCTTAAAAAAAGCAAGCGTCCATTGAGCCAACTTCATTCATTTGAAGTCATAAAAATGATCCCATTAAGAATATTATCAATTACGATAATTATAATCATGTCCATAATATAACGAAATAAAGAGCGAACGTGATGACTGTATAATGTATCTGTTTCTCGCACGCTTCCTGTTGCGGTGGCCATATCTAAATGTGTCTTTTCATTTCCAGCAGACACCCATTTGTTTAAAATATTTTCTCCCAGATCTACTGAATCGCTATCTAACATGACATGATCAGAGAATAAATACATGCAATAATTGTCTCACAATAGTGCCTTGTTCCAATCAGCTTCTGATGCTACTCGTCTCATTCCTCAAATTGTTTCAAATTATACTGATCAGGCATGTGCTTGTGGTATCCGCCGTGCATATGCACAGCGTTTGACTGTCCTAATATGTGTAGATGTCACTAGAACGTGTTTGCTGCCTTAACAATCTCTCTGCAAAGGCCCAAACCACATCAGGGTATTAAGGGCACAACCGACCTTGTTTGGTGGACTGTAAGCTTCTCTATTTCCTCAATAAAGATAAACATAAACATTCATAAATTAACCCAAGCCATAAAAGAATTCTGTTAAGTTTTGCTACAGCGGAGTAATTATCTGCCAGATGAACGGCACTCCGAATATTGACGCTGTGATTCGGTTGCAAGACATTTATCCAACCTGAAAGGAAGGATAAACTGTGCTCGGTGTGTGAATAAGCACTTGTTATGTTTCAGAAGGAGTCAGACGAGTGAGCAGTTTGAGCTTATTGATATTCTAGCTACTTAAACCGAAAGTTTGATGTTCCTTTCATGAACATTGGGCATTTCATCTAACATAACATAACATAACAGGTTCCATGAGGCAAAATGACCACAACCTTCTAAATTACTGAATTGGAACACGCCAACAAAAAAATCCATGGCATTTCAGAGTGGATGGTCCACCATACAGCACAAAACCTGTTCCAAACTGGCGTCTTTACCTTTGGATTTGTACGACTGGTCGGATGTAAATTGGATGTGAGGTTCACCGGAAAAGAAGTCAGGCCCTCGAATCTGTTCCCCATGGAGAATTTGTCTCCAGGAAGTAGTCTTGGGTTCTTGTGAAAGGCCATCGACGTAAAACGTTAACTGTTTCTCTACAAATGCTGTCTGACCAGCTGAGTTTTTTTCCGGCACTTTCTGATTTTACTTCAGATTTCCAGCGTCTGCAGTATTTGGCTTTGGGATTATACTACAAATGTTGGTCTTGAATTGATATCAATGCGACAGGTCACCTGGCAAAGCACAGGCGGACTTGTCTCCTGTCAGAGCGCGTTTTGCCAGCGGACTGGCTCTCTTAAAGTTATGGCATTAAAGTCAAAATTAGTTCTTGGAAAGTCAGTGACCCCCCCCCCCCCCCCCCGGTCATTTTTTACGTATGGTTGAAGTGGTGCCAAACTAAGTATAAAGTTCCCAGCGGTATGAAAATAAATGTTCATACGGCAGCTCGACCAGGACTGAATCCAGCGTTCCGAATGCCTCCCTTGAGATTACAAGGTCGTGATGTTCCAATTAATTGATTAGACGCAAGAGGCCGAAAATACAATGTGTGTTGCTGTTAATGTAAGGCCCCTGAAAGAAAACAAAATAGCGTTCGACCAAATGCCTGGTAAAATCTGTAGTGTCCCCACTGTTTAACCACAGCCCGTTGACTCTGAAACCATCAGCGGCGGGAGTTACATGGTGGGTGTGGAATTGATTGATATCTGGTGCTCAATATGTTTAGCCTCATTGCATCGTAAAAACGGAAACTATCCTGGCAAGAGGCAAAATTTGGGATGCGAATGGCCCGGTGACCTGCAACATTAATGTCCATGCGACAATGAAACTGTCTGTTAGTCGGATTTGCATCAAGCTTCTCTGTTAGTAGAACTGCGCCTTTCCTCTCCTTTAGACTTCACATCAGCTGCAACAAAAACTTCCCAAACTCTCTCACAGTCCAGCGAACTTCTTAAACTACTTTCTCTATCCAAGTTAGGGCCCTCCTCGCTCGCATTGTGAACCTCAAAACAGTCTGGCGATTTTGATTCCCGTGAGAGAAACTAAGTGCGTCTACTCCGCCCAAGAACGGTACAGAACCGCAGTTGAGCAAGTCTCCTAACGATAAATTACTCTAATTAAGTACGATTAGTGTCTGATGATGACTGCACTCTAAATGCGTTGCGTATAATCTCAATTCAGCAAATTCCAAAAGAATGTGTGTTGAGGATTTACTCAACGCAATCACGATATGTATACATTCCATTCTAAAATTAAATGAATGCTTTAAACTTTTAAATAAGCTACCTTACTATGCTTGGTCCCGCCGTCTAACTTTTGCTATTTGTTGTTAGGCTGCTCAATGTCTTGCTTTAGTGAATATAAAGGATTTTGTTTTAGACCTCCCCTAACGAAGATTTAAATCGTCTCCACTTCTTGCAAGAGCTCGTCTTCAGCTCTCATCTTGAAATTATGAAGCTGTGTATGTGAAAACAGATGGAGCTAACGTTATTCTTTGGGTTTCTAGATAAACCGGCTTTTTGTACTTTTCATTCCACATTACTGGCCATGGAAAATGTTATCCTGGGATCAAATACTCCCACAGATTTCAGTATCGCGTAATTTTTCCAATAAAATTTGAATCCAGTTCATGATTATAGGACCACCACTTGCAAATATTGTTAGAAAGGGACTTAAACGCAGGCCTAACTGTTCCACTGGCAAGCAGTTATGAAGAACTTGATCATTCTCACTTAAGTAACAGTGAAAGCTGAATTTCCAAATGATTGAAGTTAACATCCTTAACAACTTGCAGTATGTGTCCAGTAGCAGGATTTCAGATATTATGTAAATATTACCAAACTAACATTGGAACCTGCGGCTCATTGTCCCAATACAAGTCGACTACTTTGAATTAGTATGCAAATTTTCGACGAACTAGCGAAGGTTATGAACAATATGATTGTGCCGGCATATTCTAGTTTTGAGAACGTTAGTCAAGTTAACAAGAACAGTAAGGTGACCATAGCAAGACAGATATGGCAATTCCCACTCCTCGCCCCAACTTCAACACCGCCAGTACCCCTCACCTTCTCCCAAACCAAGGTTTAATACCTTGGCTAAATCTTTAGGTTGTGACACATTCACTTATTAGAAAAAAAAATACGCAAGAGTGATAAACGGGCGCCCTCGGGTAAAGGTTGCAGCCTAGTTAGGGGCTAGCACTCTTGCTTCTGAGTCAGATTGTGTGTCCAACTCCCATTCCTGAGCTCTGAGCACATGATCCAGGTCAACGTGACAGAGCAGCACCGAGAGCGTGCTGCAGTGTTGGATGGAAAATCTTTCACAAGTCACATTATACCGAGACTGCGGTTGGCCTCTCGGGTGATGCAGACTACTCAGTGGCAGCATTCCAGAAAGCCCCGGATTTCTGGCCAATATTTATCCACCCCAACCCCCCCCCCCCCCCCCCCACCCCACCCCCGCACATCACTAAACAGATCATTGTCTCAGTGCTGTTTCTTGGATCTTGCTTTGCGCCTGCTGATCACCAGTGTTACAGTAGTGACTACATTTCAAAAGTGCTCGATTTGCCGCAAGACACCGTGGGACCCGTGCGGTGATGGAGGGTGCTGTGTATTTGCATTTTCCCTCTTTCTGAAGCGTCACGAGTTATACTTGTTAGTACCCGGGACATCAACAAAATGTAAACTCGCTTTGAAATTAAGATAGTGTCAAAGAACTCTTTACTGACCATCACGGCGCTGGTTCAGTCCTGAATATTCTGCATAATTTCAGTTTTGTTGTTCATCAGTCTTAATTCTAATCCTGTACTGCTATTTCAGAGTGAGGTTTAATTCAGCAAATTTACAACATATGGATTGCAGAGCAGAGTTTTCTCATTTCAAAAAGAAATTCAAAGTAGTTTTTGAAATGGGCAAAATGTCTATATACCAAGGTATATAAATCAGCTTTTAACAATAATAATTGGGCTGTTTTGCTCCTTCTGTTCTTTGAAATATATGCACTATTCTCTGGTGTCCTATTGCGGATTTTCTGTCAGTTGCAACAAAAGCACGGGAGCCTTCATGATTACTTCGGCGCCAAAGTCTTCCAGCCAACATTTGACGTCTTGATGATGAGCCCCAGCACTTCAGACCGGAAGTGGCTCGGGAACAATAATTTCATTCAGTCAGCGATTACTTTCTGCAGTTTGAACGGTTCTGACGAGAAAGCACCACAAACACACCCCTGTTGTCAGTATTAGAGTGGAAGGCGGCCCCTGAGCGGTCCGGATAAGATTCTAAAGTCAGAAAAGCTATTTTTAGTTTAGCTGCCGAACAGGCGAAGATGACAAAAGATGAATGGACTAAAATAGTTTCCCTATATTATTTACACTTTGCTGGCACTAACAGATTATGTTGAAGATATTAATCAATCTCATTGCTCAATCTCTCCTCAATCACAGCTAATGTAGGGTGGTTTGCCAGTCAGTCGGTGGTTTATTTTTTTAAATCAATACAGTTCTGCCGATGGAGCAGAAATATTCGCAGTTTTCACTTTTTCTGAAAACTCATGCGTTTTGATGCCCAATTTATAAGCAGAGGATTCCCTTCACTGCAGGTTCGCTTTATTCTACATTAACAGGTAACTCGCACCAGAACAGTGGTTGCGTTAGATTATTTGGAAACATGTTTGTTACTTACTTTGTCCCCGGGTGCAGTTTCTTTCATGGTTTTTGCGGTTAGCCCCTGGGCAGCATGCGGAAGTTAGAATCAAAAAAATATCCAGTCACGTACTGATTCGGAGGTGAGTTTAACAGGGCCTCCGGGGTTTTCTAACCGGCTGCTCAAGGATGCGCCGTAACCTCGATACTGCGTTCGCCCAACAGTGAAAGGCGAATGAATTGCCTTTAACACTACTTGCTGCTGAGAGAGAATTTAACGTAAATGGACAAACGACCGTGCATTGCTTCGTTTTATTTATTTGTTAAAACATTTCATTGACTGGTTTCAAACCACATTCAAATGATTTTGCGGTGGAGTGGACCTGCACTTTCACAACAATAATCACTCTTGTTATTTTGTCACTGCACAGAATGCCTCGTCGTTGCCTGATTTTGACGTTGAAGAACTCAAAAATAAATCGTAGAATTCTCGCCACTTGTATCTCAAGAATCACTTTGCAAAACTCTACCACGTGCACATTTGCAAACCAGCCCTGCAATGCTACATGGAGAGATACAGACATTGACAGTCCCTTCTGTGTAACTGCAGAGTGTCCCCTCGCGTTCGGCTGCAGATTTGCATGTCTGCTGGCGAACGTGTCTGACAAAGAGAAGGCAGAATACATTTGAAAGTGTGGCATACGCCAAGTGATAATATAAAGCTAGAGGTCTTACAGGGAAAACAGAGCTGCGGTTGTGTTCTAAATTGGATTTGTTTTAAAATGATAAGTTAGCATCCCTGCAGGGATGTAAATTGATGCCCACTTCTTGCTGGACAGATATGTATGCAATTAGTACGTACGGATTATGTACACAAATTAGATAAACGCAAGGATCCAATTGTTTACTAGATCTATCATACATTTTACAAATATAAAGACATGAGACTGAGCGCCAGATAAATTGTGGTGCTTATTCATTGCATTTGAATAATGTATAGAAAATTTAGATTTATGTGTGATAAGGCGAAAGTATGCATTCTATACATGGCTGCGATATTCTATTCCACAAGTCTATGTCACTACAAACAAAATGTATATTTCATAACGATTTAATTTTGCGCGTTGACCGTCCAACAGTAGATATAACATGCTAGTTTTACTTACTTTAATCTTAAAAAAAACAATGTTTTGGTTAACCACTCATATTTATCAAAAGGAAAGATAGAAAGGAGGTCACGTTTCGCCTGCGGGTATGTGGGGCAGCTGCTTACTGACCAGCACCCTATCACACCTATCTCCGCTTCTAAAGGCATGCTTTAGCGAGTAATTAATAGAAAATAATGATATCGCCAGAGGTGCTTCACGGAGCCAGGATATAACACAACACAATCTGCAGAAGTCGCCAAATAATCATTCGTCTAGTGTTATTACTTGGATGTCTTTGTTGCAGAGCAACTGCGGAGTATTTCTATTGTTTAAAACCGATGGAGAATTTGTTGCCACCGTATAACAACACAAATTATGTATGTATACATCAGGACACAGTACAGTCCTCAAGAAGCTCTCAAACTGGTCTTCATTCATCAATACAGATACCTCTCATGCGCCATGAAATTGTCATCTGCCATATCATACTATCAAGTAAAGCCTTGTTGGCGTTGGAGTTACAAAAAAACAGATAAAATAAAAAGACACATTAGGTGTCACATAAAGTGTCACTTTAGTACAATGAGTCTAATCCAACCTAACGAATGACTTTCTTTGACCGACGTGATGAGAGAAGAGAGGACAGCCATTTGTTCCTGCAATGATTCATTTATCCTGGCCATAAAAATAGAAGGCCAGGATTGTGCAGGCGAGGGAGCAGTTTGTTTTTCCGCTATTCACCATGATGCTGTGAGTAACTGCACTAGACATTGGGCAGATCTAAGCCTAAATGCACTGATTCGCATTATCTCTAGGTTAGAACCCTGTCGTGACACGAGATCAAGTTATCGGTGTGGGCAGAGGGATGTATATTGGTGCTTCCTCTGTTACAGGTGCAATCCATTCCATCAAGACACGTGTAATGGAACACTGGGGAAGTACGCGCTTGAGCAGCTTGTAATAGCAAAACACGATTGCCTTTTAATTCACCGTGTTTATGTTATTTTGCCGAAATCCAGTTGTTCGGAAAACACATACAGCACACAATGTCAATACATTTAGCCCATTCGTAGTATTCTTGCAACCGCTACTTCTAATAAAAAGACTCTCATTGAATGTACTTGAACTAATGTCACTGATGAAATGTAACATTCCTTATAACAAAAAAAAACTAATCTTTCATTTAATGCATTTGTAGAGGCCCGGTCGATGGCCTACCCTTGTCTATAATTTGTAATCAAGAGCACAATTTAGTCATTTTGAAATACTAATTATCTAATCGTCCCAGGGTTTAACAATTGCTGCATAAAATACTTGTCTGCCCAATTAGCTAAGACAATTATTAAAATTCTGAGCCTTAATTATGTCTCAATTTTGTACTGGCAAAATTGTCTTTAATGCAGTAATTAAAATCCTATCTGTACCTCTGCCTTTAGGGCACTGGATGATTAGAACCTGTCAGAGGGGTGCACTCAACTAAACCAGTGAAGCGTGTTGTGCAACATGACCCTGGATTGTTAAGTCTGTCAACATATTAACCTGAATTCCCTGCAGCCCCTGCGACCACGATTGGTAGATTACAAGGAGAATGAGACAGAAAGCATTAAAGCTAAATTTTCACACACCAATCTCTTTATTTCCAGCGGAACTTTTTGTGCAACAATTTTCCTTGCATTTAGCTCCATTTAAAGTGAGACAACCCCATTTAAAATCATTATATATGACATACAGAAACTATCTTCATTACGCTAATGTATTGGCCTAATATTACGATAGGTATCGTGGCACGGTTAGTTTGAAGCGCCACCGAGCAAACCTTTAAGCAGAATTACTTAAAAAGAAAACTTTAAAGTAACTTTAACTAAAACTGTGGTGTCGTCAACAGCTCTGGAAAAGTGTGGAATATACAAAGTCGACCGACCTTCAGTGGCGTCCTGATGTTGAGTGAAAGCGTGAGCCAGTGTAATTCAGGACCACGCATCAAGGTGAACTAGGGATGTATCCCAGAAATGTAAGTAAATTATTCACGGGATGTTAATGTGTAATGGAATGCGTGCAGAAAATAGCTTTAAAAGAAGGTATTCATAATCTGTGGAGATTTGAGGAGGCTGTGATAAACGCAGTCCTATACAATGTCAAAAGTAATTTAGTAAGAAAGTGACTGAGCTGTTGATGTTGGGATGTATTGAATCGGCTGATGATAAAGCAGACCCCTCTTCTCCCCCACCCCCACCTTATGCCCCGTTTAAGTAACTAACGCGTGTTTGATGAAGGCCCTCGATGTGGTGATCGGAAGCCTGAGGGTGGAGGGGGTTGGGGGGAGGAGATAAACCTGACTGCCCCTCTCTTGCACTGAGCATGCTCAGCCTTGTAAATGGCCTTGCTCAAAAGTCTCTTTGGGCAAGAACTGAAGTGCAAATCTGTGTCTCGACTTGTTCATACTGACTGTCAGCATATTTTCCTCTTGTCAGCACCGATTGACTGGTCAGGCTCACCTCTGTGCACCACCTCTAACAGCTCATTGACAGACCAGTGACCCACCCGAACCTGATAATGGAAACCTATCGATTTTCTGGGCTCGGGGACTCGGAACTGACTGACCAGACTTATGCCATTACGTGTGTTCAACTCCAATATCACTAGATCTGTTCTACGGGTCTTAGACTGCAATGCTCCTTCCCGTATTCCTAAAAATAAAATGAATAGGCCAGCTTCTAATATAATTTACTTAAGGCAACCAAGGGCATTATGACGAAGCTGGTGGCTTTTAACCTAAAGTATAAACAAAAATAAAGTATTTTTTGTATATGACTTAAAATTAAACAACTTGTTTCTTTTGGTTTTACAAGTAGTAAATCTAAATACTTAATGGGAATATTTCAAGGTTTCATACGTAAATATTAACTTAACCAACTCGCACGCCGATTAGTGTCATTCCTGTCCAGAATACACACCCCTGCAGACAATGATAATTTTACTAGTACTAGTTTATGAACAAATGTCGCGCTCCGGTTAATATGCATGTTTTAAATGAACCATAAAATTAAGCAATACTCTCACCATTTACAGCTTCGTTTCAATAATTTACTACAGATAGCAAAAGTAAGACGAAAGAAAAAAGTACACTAGGTAAAAAGAATACGGTCTGCAAAAAAGGGTAGGGTTTATTTAACATTTCTTAAATGCTAAAAAAGTAATGCAGTAAAAATATTAAAAGTCTCAAAAATCTAACTTAAATATACATTTTGAAAAGGTGTCCAGACGTTTTAGCCCTTTTCATCTGTAAGGGATTTCTTAAGTATACAGTTTTGACTACAGTAAGTTCCCTGAGGGGTAATGTCATTATTTACAGACTTGAGTTTTTCTATAGTGGGCTATAAGGCCAGACTCAGAGCCAGATGGTTGGTGTACTCATCGCTAGGAGAAATACATCTCTTTAGAGATTGCTTTCTTTCTTGTCTCGGTAACCATGCTACCTTTAATAGAATTTGGTCATGGTACTTAAATCACATTACATGTTCTTTTATTTAGTTTCCATGTGTTGTTGTCTGGTCACAATACGACTTCTAACCTCATCTGGGCCGTGGCCCTTCTGTCATGTACTGATACTCTCGATGCAACTAATGAAGCAGCCAAACAACGCAATCAGCCTGAGTGAAAGGAGTCCTGTGTCACTTAATTAACACTTCCTTTACTCAACAAGCAAGTTAGTATCTGGACAGGTTTCTGCGCAAACATCATTTGACACATTTCTAAGGCAGGCTGTTGTCCAGATCTGGTTGTTCTCCCGCTTTTGTCGATATCAACTCATTTAAGAACAGTTAAATCGCCAGACTACCTCCGTTGCGTGTTTCTCCTAAACCAGCGTAAGCTTTATACACTGCAGGGAAATGTAACCCGAAATGCACTTAGTGCAGCAAGCCTAGATAAGTCATGGTCTGTCACCAAAAACAGACAGAACACCAAACGACGAACAGTACCGAGCTTTAAGACGGGATTTCAATTTTTATTTCTTCCCTTTCTTTTAATTGCAAAGAGAAAAAAAAATCTTCAAATCAGAATTTGAGATCAGATTACAGGAATGGCTAAACATTTGGTAGGTTTAAGCACTTCCATCTACAAATACCCAGGATGACCTCCTCATCTGAAATTTATACGACACATTTTGACAATGTAATCCCTTGTGAAAATGTCTCGCCTTTTTCTTATTAATAGACCAATAGACCTGGTGACGGTGAAGATACAGCGATGTACTTCCAAGTCAGGATGGTGTGAAGGGAAACTGTAGGTGATGGTGTGCTCATGCCCTTGCTGCCTTTGTCCTGCTTGGTGGAGCAGGTTGCGGATTTGGGCCATGGAGTACCCTATGTGAGCGGTGCATTTTGCTGATGGCACACACTGAAACCACGGTCTAACGCCGGTGGAGGGAATGGACGGGGTGCCAATCAAGTGGGCTGCTTTGAACAAGACGATGTCGGGCTTCTTGAGTGCACTCATTCAGATCAGCACTTTCCCTGTTGTACCAAGGAAGAAAAAAACAAAACTGCTGGAGGAACTCAACAGGTCAGGCAGCATCTGTAGAGGGAAATGTACAGTTGGCATTTTGGGTCAAGACCCCTGCATCTAGCTCTAGTTGTTGGAAGTCAATTATCCCAGGGTCAGGGTATCACTGCATGGATTCCTCAGGGCACCCAGTCATCTCTAGCTGCTCCGTCAAGGAACATCCTCCCAGCACAAGGTCGGAGTGGGAACGTTTGCTCATGATTGCACAATGATCAATTCCATTCACAACTTCCCAGCAAATGAAGCAGTCCACGGTCTGTAGTGCAGCAAGGCCCAGAAAACACTCAGATATGGGCTGATATCTGGCCATTAACACTGATGCCACACAATGATCTGTTTGATCCCTCCCACCTCACCTGATTCCACCTATCACCTACCAGCCCCTTTCTCACCCCTCCCTCTCACTTCTATATTCTATCTTCCCTCTATACGCTCAGTCCTGATGCAGGGCCTTGACCCAAAATGTCGACCATCACTCTGCCTCCACAGATGCTGTTGGACACACTGAGTTCCTCCAGCTGTTTGTTTTGTGCTCCAGATTCCAGCATCTGCAGTCTCTTGTGTCTCCAATGATCATTTTGAACTAGAGAGAATCCAATTATCCACCAATGACATTTTATGGCATTACCATCACTGAATCTCCCATTGTGAACATCCTGGGGATCACCATTGACCAGAGACTTGCATAAACACTGTGGCTACAAAAGCAGAACAGAGGACAAGTAGCTCATCTCCTAACACCCCAATGCCTTTCCATCATCTACAAGCAGAATTGAGAAGTGTGATGGAACACTCTCCACTTGCCTGAATGAGTGCAGTTCCACAACACTCCGAACCTTTAAGCCCTTATTGTAAGATGTTAATGTGTTGGAAGCAATTCAGAAAAGGTTCACGAGATTAATACCTAGAATGGGTAGTATGAAGAAAGGTTTAACTGATTAGACTTGTATCTGCTGGAGTTAAGAGTGAGAGGAGATTTGACTGAAACAAGTAAGGTCCTGAGTATTAAATGGCAGAGCAGGTTTGAGGTGTCTACTTCTGTTTTTAGCTCTTATGTTTGTATGTTCATAGCCCACTTAAATAACACCTCATCCAACACCGTAAGTATTCATCCCCTACACTGCCAGTGCACAAAGGCTGCAATGTATCCTATCTACAAAAGGCAGTAGAATTACTCATTTAGGCTACTCCAAAATCACCACCAAACCTGCAAGCTCTACCACCAAGAGCATGTGCATGGGAACACCACTACCTGCTGGTTTCCCTCCAAGCCACACAACATCCTTACCTGGAAGTATATTGTTGTTTCTTCCTCATCATTGGCTCCAAATTCTGGAACTTCTTGCACAACAGCTCTATGTGAGCACCTTCACCAGAAGGTCTGCAATAGTTCAAGAAGGCAGGTCACCACCATCTTCTCGAGGGCTGGGCAATAAATGCTAGCCCTGCTAACAATGCTGAAAATTAATATATAACGAATTGTTCACCTGGTATATGCCTCAAAGGTGGAGCGGAAAGCCTTTGGACTGATGGAAGGTGAATCACTTGCTGTGGGATACCCAGCCTCTGTTCTATTCTTGCAGCCTGTCCTTGGTCAAGTTGAGTTTGAAGTCAAAGGTGTCTGCCAGGATGGGGATGGAGGAGGAACTGATGATGGCAATGCCAGTGAAGATCAAGGATAGATGGTTAGACTTTCTTTCATTGGTCATTACATGGGTTACATTGAGCGGCACAAGAACAGACCCCTCAGCCAACCATGTCAATGTTGACCATGATGCCAGTCTAACCAATCCCATCTGCCTGCATGTGGTCCATATTCCTCTATTCCCTGCCTGTTCATCTGTCTAAGAGCCTCTTAAATGTTGTTATCGTATCTACTTTCACTACCTCCAATGGCTCAAGGGCCCGAGTTATAGGGAGAGGTTGGGTGGGCTAGGGCTTTATTCTTTGGAGCATAGGAGACTGAGGGGTGACCTTATAGTGGTGTATAAAATCATGAGGGGCATAGATAGGGGAATGTACACAATCTTTTTCCCAGGGAAAGGGAATCAAAATCTAGAGGGCATAGGTTTAAGGTGAGGGGAAAGATTTAAAATAGACCTGAGGGGCAACTTGTTCATGCAGGCTATTAGTGGAAGTGGCTGAGGCAGGTACAAGAACAACATTTAAAAGACATATGGACAGGTACATGGATAGGAAAGGTTTAGAGGGATATGAGACAAATGTGGGCAAATGGGACGAGCTTGGATGGGCATCTTGGTTGGCATGGACAAGTTGGGCCAAAGGGCCTATTTCCTTGCTGTGTTACTCTATGACACTATGGCAGTGCATTCCAGGCACCCACCGTTCTCTGTGTAAAACAAAAACTTGCCTTGCAAATATTCTTTAAACTCACCCCCTTCCACCTCAAACCTCTGCCCTCTACTATTTGACATTTCCATCCAAGACTCTATCAACCCTGTCTATGCCTTTCATAGTTTTATATACTTCCCTCAGCCTCTGATGCTCCAGAGAAAACAATCCAAGTCTGTCCAACTCCTCCTTATAGCTAGTACACTCTAATCCAGGCAACATTCTGATGAACCTCTTTTACACCTTCTCCAAAGCCTTTACATCCTTCCTGTAATGTGGCAACCAGAACGACACACAGATCTCCAAATGAGTCCCAACCAAAGGTTTATACAGCTGGAACATGACTTCCCAACTTTTATAATCAATGATCTGACCCAACGAAGGCAAGAATGCCGCACACCTTCTTTACCGCCCTACCCATTTGTGTTGACATTTTCAGATAACTATGGACTTGCACCCCTCTGTACATCGATGCTCCTAAGGATACTGCCATTTACTGTATACTTTCTTCTTGCATTTGACCTCCCAAATTGCATCACCTCACACTTGTCCAGATTAAACTCCATCTGCCATTTCTCCACCCAGTTTCCAACTGATCTATGTCCTGCTGAATCCTTTGACAACCTTCTTCACTGTCCACAACCCCAGCAATTTTTGTGTCATCTGCAAACTTACTAATCAGACCAGCTAATTTTCATCCAGATCATTAGTGGATATTACAAACAACAGAGGTCCCAGCACTGATCCTTGCAGAACACCACTGGTCACAGAGCCCCAGTCAGATAAACACTTCTCCACCACTACCCTCTGTCTTCTACGGCCAAGCCAATTTTGGATCCAATTTACCAATTCGCTGTGGATCTCATGTAACTTCATCTTCTGGACCAGCCTATTATGAGGAACCTTGTCAAATGCTTTATTAAAGTCCATGTAGATGACATTCATTGCCCAACCCTCAACAATCATCTTCGTCACTTCCACAAAAAACTCAATCAAATTTGTGAGACAGAACCTACCCCACACACATTGCTGGCTACTGCTGTAATTAGCCTTCCCCCAATTTAGCACATTCACCTGGGGACCAGTCATATCCTTATCCATAATTATCTTAAAGCTTACAGAATTATGTTCACTGTTCCCAAAATGCTCCCCCACTGAAACTTTGATCACCTGGCCAGGCTCATTCCCCAATACAAGGTCTACTACTGCCCCATCCTAGTTGGGCTATCTACTTATTGTTTCAGATAACCCTCCTGAATGCACCTAATAAATTCTGCCCCATCTAAGCCCCAGCACTAAGAGAGTAGCAGTAAATATTGGGGAAGTTAAAATCACTCATTACAATAACTCTGTTGTTTTTACATCTTTCCAGTGATCTACCTGTACATCTGTTCCTCTAGCACTGGCTATTGGGAGACCTGTAGTATAATCCCATCAGAGTGATTGCACCTTTCTTATTCCTGAGTTCGACCCATATGCCATCATTAGATGAGCCTTCCAAGAAATCCTCTCTTAGTGCAGCTGTGAAATTCTCTCTAATCTGTAATGAAACTCCCCACCTCTTTTACACCCTTTCTGTCATGTCTGAAACATCTATATTGCCTGGTACTTTTGTGATACCAATGTTAATTTCCACTTATCAGCTCGTAACTTAATGTCACCTGGGTCTTCGTGAATGCAGGCACAGACTGCTTCAGCTTCTGAACAGTTGTGAATGGAAATGAATAATGAGCAATCATCAGTATTTCAGTTCTGACATTATGGTGGGTCTAGTACTACTGTGGACTGGGGTACATTCTGAGTTATACTGTTATTATAGAGTAGAGTGCATCCCAAACCAATCCGATTCAATGTAAAATACCTAGCGTGGCGACACTTGTGGGCTGCCCCCAGAACACTCTACACAAAAGATGTATTTCATTGTGTGTTTCAATGTACATGTGACTAATAAAGATATCTTAACTTACCTATCTGAATGCAACCTTACCACAGAATGCCAACTTTATCTGCCCAGTTTGACCTTCCTGATTTTGGCTTCCTACTCCATTCCAGTAAGCTCAAAATAACTCTAATCATTATCCTCCATTTTCTGTGCTCTTCAAACTATCTATTCCTTTTTCCCTTGTAGACATCTAGCTTCTTTTTTGATACACCAATACTACCCCATGTGGTAATAAGGTCCACATTCTCACCTCTCTCCGAGTTTCTCCTGAATTCCTTAATGGATTTATTAATAACTACAGTATGTTGCAACTATGCCTTCCAATTTGGACTCCTCTGCAAGTGGAAGCACTTTGGCAACCTCTGAAGGGTAAGGGGTGACATGATAGAGGTGAAATGATAAGAAGCATACATAGTCAGAATCTTTTTTCTCTGTAGTAGGGGTATCAAAAACAAGAGAACATTGATTTAATGTGCTAGGAAGGAGATATAAAGAGGATTTGAGGGAAAAGTTTTTTTTAGAGATGGTGGTTAATATTTGTAATTTGCTACAAGTGGAGGTGGTGAAGTCAGATATAGTTACTACATCTAAGAAACACCTAGACAGGAACTTAAATAAGCAAGGCACAGAAGGATACAGACCTAATGCGGGCAAATGGGATTAGTGTAGATGGACAAAAAGGTCAGCATGAACATGATGGGCCAAAGGGCCTGTTTCTGTGTTGTATGACTCTCTCATTCCTATTGAGCAAAAACTGCAGATGCTGGAAATCTAAAATAAAAACAAAAAGTGCTGGGAATACTTCGGTTATGTGGCATCTCTGGGAAGAGAAACTGTTATTGTTTCAGGTTGAAGACCTAGACTGTTTCTCTTCCCACAGATGTGGCCATACCTGTTGAGTATTTCCAGCATTTTCTATTTTTATTTTATCCTATCGAGTCTGCACAATTCTAAATATTACTATCAGTTCATTACTTAAGTCTTTTTTTTCTGGAGAAAAAGTTCTCATGTTAGGTCTTCCTAATATTTGTTATTTTGGTATCAAAAACAAGGTGATAGGACGAAGATAGAAAGAGGATTTGATGGGAAAGTTCTTATTTTGGTATCATCCCATGTAACATTTATGGGCTTTCTTCAATATGGAAATCACAAGTAAGTTTGGTTTAACCAATTACAATTTAACACAACAGCTCTGCTTACAAGTTCTGTTCCTCTAGAAATGGATCCTAAGGTTATATTTGCACTTTTTATGGCTCTGATAATAAGTGCTACTGCACTGGCAATGTGGCAATGAAAGCCAATAAAGTACATGGGTTGTATCCTTTCTGTTAATATAGTTCATTCAATGCATCCACTTGCAATGGCTCAATTGGATTCTGCTTCTGTTTCATTGAAAGTCATGTGGTGAAAAGATGGCAGACACCTGTTTGGGTAGGTATATATCCAATGCTGCTTCTTCTGCATTACAGAAGTTCATCTATTGCTTGCATGTCTGTTGCCCTGTTAGCTGAGAAGAATCGACTTATTTTCACCTGAAAGTTCATCAGATAAGAGAAACAATGTAAGATGGCAGAAAATGGCATCTTGCCTTTGGCAACCACAATATTTTTAAGGATTTTCTGGATTTGCAAATTAGCTGCCTATTAAAATTATTGCAGAAGTTCGGAAAAGTATCTTTTTAATGACATTAGGATGCAAATTTTCCTGCAAGGCTTTCAGTGTTCATTAACAGCAACTTCAAATGCCTGCATTTGCAAAGTTAAATGCGTTCCAGTGTCCTTTCCCAAGCCAACGTCCCCAGCACTGAAGCTTGGGGTCCACTCAGTTGGCCCCATGGGGCAGCCACACCACCTGCATGCCCGACACCAGAGTCCAAAACAGATGCAGTCACAGGCAGAGATTAACAGATGGCCAGAGGAAAAGGTTCAATATTGTTCTCAAAACCACCCTGAAGAAATGTAAAATTCCCACCGACTCTTGCGAATCCCTGGCCATGACCACTCTGGTGGAGAAGGAGCACTTGGCTTGTTTGGAGAACCTTGAGTTCATACATCAGGAGCACACAGAAGCCCTATGCAGGCAGCAGAAGAAGCACACCATCTCATAAACTACCCACCCATCTGCCCAGCCTGTGAAGCACCTCCTGCCCCATCTGTGGAAGTGTCTGCAGTTCCCACATTGGCCTCATCAGTCACGTTAGAACCCATAAAACTGGAGTAGAAGCAAGTCATCCTCCATCCTGAGGGACTGTCTAAAAAAGAAAAAAAGAAGAAAGTTAAATGGTAAAATCCATAGATTGTTCATCAGTGCTGTTCTGTGCCTCCACAGCCTGGACTGTTGCAGTCTTCATCAATTGATCTGCACAGTGATCACTGTCCTAACATGACATTGGTCTCAGCACTCTTAGCTTGGAAAAAGGTTAAGGTAGTATAAATGAGAACTGACTCAGCTTTTAATGGTGCAGAAGTGATAACTACTCCTGGACAACCTCTCTGGCTTTGACAAGTTAAGGTAATAAGTATGAAATCTCAATCCCTCAGAGGAAAAGTAACTATAGATTAAAACCAAAAAAGTAATTTTTTAGTTTTATTTTGCTCTTCTATGTCTTTGTTTAATATGCATGTCCTAATCATTATGTCAGCCCCTGTACAATGATTAATTTACATTTGCTGTTTTTGCTTCCTGCTTTGCCATCAAGATGCCTCTGTAAGAACTTTGGAGACACAAGAGACTGCAGATGCTGGAATCTAAAGCAACAAACAATCTGCTGGAGGAACTCAGTGGGTCAAGCAGTATCTGCGGGGGGGGAAAGGAATTGTCAGCGTTTCAGAATTGACACAGGGTTTCAACCCGAAACGTCAACAACTCTTTTCCACCCACAGGCGCTGCTTGACCTGCTGAGTTCCTCCACAAGATTGCTCTATCAGAACTTTAATTGGTTGAAAGCTTATTGGTTGAACAGCTTTTGTGACTTGATCTACCAGCAGACACACAGATCCCCTGCAGAGCACACAAAATTGAATCAGTTACCAGATAAGTGGAGGCCCCCACTAACAAGCCTACTAAAAGCTAGTAGGTTACTGAAAGAAAACTATTCTTTTATTGCGAACTGCAAAATCTAGGCTTAAACTTGTCATTGTAAAGCCAATCGATATCTGTAGCCCATAGTGGGGGCCACTTAAAAAGTTCATTCTGATTCCTGCATGACAAATATTAAATTCTTACATTTGTTTATAAAAGTTCTATTTTTCCATTTATCTTTATCTGGTATTTTTTCCACTCTCTTTATTGCTCTTTCTGTTTGGTTCTTAATGCATTCTCCTTCTCTGATTCTCTGTCAATTCTTGAACCTTGTTGGCCAAGGATTTTATTGCATCTGCCATTCACCATAGCCCATATGTCCCAAAGCCACCTCTACATTGTCAGATCGCACTTTCAGCAAGTTGCTGTACAAAAATATTTGGTGATCTGAGGAGTGCAGAGATATCTCCAATTAACAGGGCATGCGCCACAAGATGGACTGCTCCAGAAAGACTAAATTTAAAGATTAAGTTGATTGAGTTCAACTTGCTGAACTTGAACAAAAACAGAAACAATGTGAAAAATTGAATTAAAAAAAACAATGAAAAATTGAATGGTTTACATGACATTAAACTTAGAGTAAAAGCGTATGGAGAATGCAAGAATTACATATGTATTTTAGAGACATTTGTGAAATTTACCTAATCTGGTTAGGAGGAAACTTCATTCCAACATAATTTGTAAACATCTTGCTTAAATTGTCTTACAATCTCAATATGGTTATGAAATTAAAAGTAGCACCAAAATAAGATTGGACTGTCAGGGATAGCCAAATTCCAGACAATACTATCTGAATGAACTGGGTAAGGCAGGATAAACTAATGCTGGTAATGAGAGTGAAAATATGAAGATTAAGTTTCACTGCTTCCAAAAAATAAATCAGAAATGAATTCTAGAATTCATACCAAATATGAAGCCCTTTAAAACCACCTGACCCTCCAAGTCAAAAAAAATATTGTGAGGAAAACTAGTAACTTCAGAAGGAGCATTTCCATCTACACCGTGGGAAAGACGTGATAGCGCTGGAGAGGGTGCAGAGGAAGTTCACCAGGATGTTGACTGGTATGGAGCATTTCAGTTACGAGAAGAGGCTGTGTCTGTTTTCCCTGGAACAGAGGAGGTCAAGAGGGGATATGACTGAGGTATATAAAATTATGAAGGGTATGGACAGGATAGACTGGAGGAAACTTCCTCTTATCAGAGATGAATAAAACTACAGGACATAAATTTCAGGGAAGGAGTAATAGAATTAGAGTGGATCTGAGGGGGACCTTTTTCTCCCAGAGAGTGGTGAGTACCCAGAATGCACTGCTGGAGAGAGTGGTAGAAGCAGAGTTGATATTTAAGAAGTGTCCAGACCAACAGTTAAATCACCTAGACATAGAAGGCTACAGGCTAAGTACTGCAAGAGGGGATTAAAATGGATGGGTACCCACTGGTTGATGTGGACATGGTGGGGTGAATGGCCTGTTTCCACGCTGTATGTACCTGAATATTACATGCTCCTGCAGCCTAGGTGCTATTTGTGAATGTGCTGGATTTTTTTAAATAGCACTAAGAGAAAAATAAAGCACGATGACCAGGAATCCTTTGAAAGGTATTGTGACTAGCTTTTGAGCACAACTCCTGAAAGTATAAGTTTGAAATCACTGAACAACCCTGTGGTGTTATAGGGAATGTGACATCCTAAGAGGATGGCTAGATATTCCCAGGCTTCCAGAAAACATTTAACACACTTCCTAATGAGCTGTGGATTGAGGATAAAACTTGGTAAATGGATTTAATCATTGTAAGAATGGAAAACAGCCAGTGACTAGGGAAGGTGCTGGTCTAGTACTCTCTGGATGTTTCATTTATAATTTGGAATATCATCACCAGTTTGGAAAATCCATGAATATTTGTGAATGATACCAAATCTGGAAAGCTCTGAACAATAAAATAACTCGGAGAAAACATGCTTGTGTTTGAAAAGGGATACATGAAATTTAAAACAGATAACTATAAACTAATGTACCCAGTATGAAAATGTATGACGTTGGTACTCTGTGAATGTTATGGAAAGCGCAGCCACAAAAGTCTCCAACAAGGCTAAGTCTGACCACTGTCCTCGACATTCAGTGACGTTACTGTTGGCCAACTCTTCACCATCAACATCTTAACAGAAGCCCAACTGGAACAGCCACATAGATATTGTAACCAGAAGACTAGATCATAAAAACATAAGTAGAAATAGGAGTAGCCCATTTGGCCTCACCATAAGACCGTAAGATATAGGAGCAGAAGTAGGCCATTCCGCCCATTGAGTCTGCTCCACCATTCAATCATAGCTGAGCTTTTTAACCCCATTTTCCCGCCTTCTCCCTGTAACCCTTAACCCCCAACCCCCTTACCAATCAAGAACCGATCAATCACTGCCCTAAATACACCCAATGACACGACCTCCAGAGCCCTCTGTGGCCACGAATTCCAAAGATTCACCAGCCTCAGGCTGAAGAAATTCCTCCTCATCTCAGTTTTAAAGGGACCTCCCTTTATTCTGAGAATGTGCCTTCTGATCCTAGACCCTCCTACTAATGGAACATCCTCTCCACATCCCACTCTATCCAGGCCTTTCAGTATCCGGTAGGTTTAAATGAGATCCCCCCCTCACCCTTCCGAACTCCATCAAGTTCAGGCCCAGACATCAAACGCTCCTTATATGTTAAGCCTTCCAGTCCTGGGATCATTCTTGTGAACTTAGGATCCCACGTGCCTGCTCCTCCATTCAATGAGATCATGGCTGATCTTTTAACCCAGCACCATTTTCCTGCACAAACCCTATACTCCTTGATCCCTCAAAATTCAAAAAGCTTTTGTCTCTTTCTTGCCCGTACTCAGCAACTGATATTCCACAACACTCTTTGGTAGAAAATTCCAGATTCACTGAACTCTGGGTGGTGAAATACTTTCACACCTCAATCGTGAATTGCTAACCCCTCATTTCAAGACTCCAACCATGTATCCAGGACACCCCAGCCAGGGGGAAACACTATCTATGCATTTACCCTGAAAAGGTGCAAGAACTCAATGAGATCACAAACCCCTCATGTCAGGAATCAATCTGGTGAACCTTTGCTGCACTCCCTCTATCGCAGGTAAACCTTTGGTAGGGAGACCAAACCTGTACACAATATCCCAGGTGGATGTTCTGAAAATGACTCAGCTCCTGCCACTTCTTACAAGGCTCAAGCCACGTATGGCATGCTTGCCTTCAGTGGACGAGGCACTGAGCATAAGAGTCAGGATGTCATGGTTCAGCTGTGTAGGACATTGGCGAGACCGCACCTGGACTGTTGCGTGCAGTTTTGATCGCCATGCTATAGGAAGGATGTGATTAAGCTAGAGAGGGTGGAGAAAAGATTCACAAGGATGTTGCCGGGACTGGAGGGCTCGAGATCTGAGGAAAGACTGGATTGGTCGGGACTGTCTTCCCTGGAGCGAAGGAGGTTGAGGGGTGACCTTATAGAGGTTTATAAAATCATGAGGTGCATAGTTAAGGTGGATAGTCATGGTTTCTTTTCCCAGGGTGGGGAGGGGTGGTGTCTAAAACTAGAGGGCATAGGTTTAAGATGAGAGGGGAAAGATTTAAATGGGACCTGAGGAGCAACTTTTTCATACAGAGGGAGGTGGGGGTACATGGAATGAGCTGCCAGAGGCAGGTACAATTACGTTTGAAAAGACATTTGGACATGTTCATGGATGGGAAAGGTTTGGAGGGATATGAGCCAAATGTAGGCAAATGGGACTAGCTCAGGATGGCACCTTAGCTGGTATAGACAAGTTGGGCTAAAGGGCCTGTTTCTATGCTGTATATCTCTATGACATGTGTGTGATAGAGCACTCTCTACTTTCCTGGATGAATGCAATCCAGAAGCTGCACGTCATCCAGGATAAACCAGCCTGCTTCATTGGCTACAGCCATAAAGATTCACTCCATTCCAGTGCACCATGGCTGCAGCATTTACCATCTACAACATGCACTGCAGTTATTTGTCTGGACTAGTCTGATAATATTTTCCAAATCCATAGCCTGCACAAACAAGAAGTTCAAGGACAGAAGGTACATGAGAACACAAGTAAGGCTCCAAGTTACACAAAATCATGAAAAATATTACCATTGAATTCACTATCCAACAGCAGTGTGGGAGTTCCTTCACCAGAGGGATTGCAGCAGTTCATGAAGATGCCTCACCCCTGCCTTCTTAAGGCCAATTAAGGGTGAGCAATAAATGCTGGCATTGCCAGTGGCACCCTTGCCCTGTAAATTAACTTCGAAGAAAGCATTTCAGTGGATACAAGGGTCAACATATCCAGCCACAAATACAGCAAAAAGGATGCTGCTTATCTTGCTAAACTGGAGGATAAAAGTCAGAGGAAACTCTTGTCAAATCAAGTCGAGTTTATTGTCACATGCACAAGTACATGTATGCACAGGTGCAATGCAAAACTTACTTGCAGCAGCATCACAGACACATAGCATCATATAAGCAGCACTTACAGGAAAAACATAAATTGTATGTAATTTTTACAACAAAGAACACAATTAGAACAAAACAAAAACAAAGTCCATTTTAGTGCAAAGTGGTCACTTTGATTACTTGCTGCTCTGCATATTGTATCTCCTGGACACTGGTACACAAACAGTACATCCAGACCTTGGACACAACAAAGGAAGGCCACTAGATTAATCTTTAGTGTGTGAAGAGTGTGTTATAAAGGGAGACTAGAATTCATACTTTCAACTGAGAGGAGACTCTATAGAGATGGATAAAATAGGAAACTGTGTGGGAAAGTCAGCTTCAGTAACTACTTCAAACTAAACTGTGAGAAATACAAGAAGGGGAATAAATTCAAACAAGTGGAAAGCAAAATTAGGATCAATGTTAAGATGTTCTTCCTTAGTTAATGACTGATCATTTCATGAATGAACCTTCAGGTAGAATAGTGAAGGTGAAATTCCTGTAATAATTCAAGACATAATTGGATAACATGACAAGATAAAGCAGACTTCCTCATTCATATTTATCCAGTGACCTTGTGAGCTAAGAGTTAAAAGTTGACTGAATGACGCAGGTTTGGCAAATCACCAGAGACACATAGTCTACAGGATAACATTGTGTATAATCAAAGGCAACCTACTCATAGATGCCAATTTAATGTTACAAAACACTAAACTAAAGACAAAAAGTGTACTCAGTGGTAAGTGATTCAAATATAATGACTAAGTACTAAGGTTAAGAAATCAGGGCTATGCTTTCTTTTGGTAAGAAATAGTTGTTTGGATGTTACCTTTAGCATTTGGCAGTCATCAATCAAACCAGTAGTTGGTCCCAAATTTCATGCATTCAATTCCCTAAAACATTAATTCACCTTCAGAACTGACAGTAAATCAACCAATCTGTCAGTTTAATAACAATTGTGAAAATGTTACTAGAATCTATCATTAGAGACAGTGACTGAGCACTTGGACAAGCATGAGTTGATCAAAGAGAAGTAGCCCAGATTCTTTGAAGGGTAGGTTACACATTAATACCAGCAGACTTATTTTCTCTTTGCAAAAAAGGTCTATCAGTGTTGTCTATATATGGACATCGAGAAAGGATTTGAGCAAAAGATTTCACTTCAGGGATATGAGCAAAAGTGAGAGTATTCAGATTTCCAAGTAATCTTTTGAAAATGAACAGTAATTGGTTGAAAGATGAAGAGTAGAGATAACAGGTTAATTTTGTGATGGGCAGGATCTGATTGGTGTTCCTCAAGGATCTGTACTGGGGCCTCAGCTTTTCTTTATATCTATTAATGACTTGGTTGAAGGAACAAAATTACATAAGGCAGTCAGGCTCTTTGGCTCAAGAGCTCATTAACAAAATTGAGAATGTACATTGTTTGATACTTCACACAAGCCACCTGGCAATTCATTTGCATATCCTTCCATTCCTTTCACTCTCACGCACTGCTCTGGTTTCTACAGATGTGCAGAGTTTTATGAATCAAGTCTGCAGGTGGCACTAAGTCAGGAGATACAATAAGTTGTGTAGATAGAAGAAAGGTGCCACAATGAGACAAACAGATCACGCGAGAAAGACACCACTGAGGACAGTGGTGTTCGTGGGGAAGTACGAGTTGTTCCACTTAGGATCTGAGAAAGATGAATTGCACTATTTTCTCAGTGTCAGGAGGCGAGGAGATCCTGACGCTGTGAAGGAGCAAATAGAATTAGTTGTGCAAAAATCACAAAATGCCAGTACATGAGTACAATAAGTAATCACAATGCCTAAGGAAATATTGGATTTTATCTCATGGAAATTAGAAATCAAACACGGGGAACTCGTACGACTGTTTCTGCACCTTGTACAAACCTCTTCTGTAGTATGCATTCAGTTTTGGACAGTGACTGTCAGAAAAAGCACTGACAGCTTTGGAAGGTTTACAGGAGAGTTTCATGAAATGCATACACTTAAAGGCTTAAACTGAGGATAGGCAGCTTGAACTTGGCTAGTATTCCATTGAGTCTAAGTTAGAGAAGTTGATTTAATTGAGAAGCTTCAAATAATGAAGGATTCTGTCAGGTGAGCAAAGAAAAACAAGTCCCAACAGCAAGAGAAATCCAGAGGAACATGGTAATAAATTGAGGGCTGGACTATCTAACAACAAAATCAGGAAGCACATTTTCTATAGAATGAAGTGCAGAAATCTGGAAACCTAAAAGGTTGGTCAATTAAAATGTTTGAGTCTAAGACTGACAGACTTTTGCTGGGTACGGTTATCAATAGGATACTGAGCACAGGTGGGTAAGTGTGTCTGAGGTTAAGGACAGCCTGAACACTGGAGTGGAATTGAACACTGGAATGGAATTGTGGACCAGATGCCTGTGTTCTGAATGATAATGCACCAGTAAAGCTTCTGGCTTTACACTTCTGAATTCCATATAGCATCACATAACTATTCACTTGTGCACACCGGAGAGACAGGTTTTGTGGCAGTTGAATTCATGGCAGCAGATTTACTGATTGTCCGTACAGTAAATCAACTGCCCTACACAATCTTTCCATTACCAGCATAGTGTGTACCACAGTTACTTACAAGGCTTCTCTGACAGCATCTTCCAAATCCACAAACCTCTACAACCAAGTGTGGGGAACGCCACCACTAGTACATTCTCCTCCAACGTGCCACCCTGAATTGGAAATATATTGGTCCTTCTTTGTTTCTGGGTCTAAATCCTAGCTCTCCCCATCCATAGCACTGTTGGGATACCTTCATCCAGGCAGCAGCTCAAGGGCAATTACAAATGGACAATAAATGATGTAGTTGCCAGTAACACACAGATCCTGAAAATGAATATTAAAAAAATTATGTGCTTGACAAATGGACCTTTTGGTGCTAAAAGGCAGTCAATTATAGTGCAGTAGAATAAAGAACTTTGTAGTCAATGGCATACTCTGTGAACTCAGTGTCTGGTATGGCTTGCTAAACAGGATGTAGAATATGGTCTACAGCATGAGAAACAACAAGGCTGCAGTATTGCTGGAAAACACCAACAAAAGGATGAATGAGGACCCAAATGACAAATTATGAATGATACATTTAAGGTATCTGTGTCCACTCACTGAGAAATGCCTAAGTGCTAAACTTGCAGTGCATTCTGTATATTTTCATATTGCTTTAGTTGTTGAGGCAAAATTATTGTACCACTGAGGACAAAAAGGCAGAGTAGGTTTCAGAGATATATGAAGATAGGTGCATATTAAATATGTAATTAATGTAATTGCATTAAAACTGTACATTTAAAGCTAGGAGAACAGGTGAGCTTGGCTACTACTTCCAGGAAAACCCAGGGAATATTCATGCCCTAGATGTTACAGTGTAGAGATTGGAGAAAACTGGAGCAGTTCACCCCTCTTACATTGCTCCAGTTTTCTGGCAGTTCTGCAAATGACAGGAATAGGAGCAGGAGCCCAAAAGAAAAACTTGGAATTATACAGCCAGTGAATGATTATTTGATGCATAGTTACTTCAAGCATGGCCCATGAGGAGAAACACGGAATTTATCTGGTTCTCATACCAGCAGTAAGTGTACCAATGCCATCATATACATCTGCAAAAGAGACTACATCCAATAGAACCGAACACACAGTGATCAATGACCTCAAAAGCACTGATGCAGAATCATACAAGGAAGTCATATATACAGCTAGCCAGACTTCTTTATCCAGTGCAGGTTAATGACTGGAAATTATTCCACTACTGCTACTCACTCCGATGGTAGGTCACTTGTCATATACTTATCACTACTTGAAGGCATTCAGCCCATCGGGTTCATGCTAGCTCTCGGGGAGCAATCTCATTATTGTCATTCCCCTCTCCTTATTTCCTTTAGCCCTGAAATTTATTCTCTCTCACAATAATCATTAATTTCCCTTTGATTCTTTTTCCCATTAATCTGTACCAAAGAGTAACTTAGAGTAGCTAATTAGTTACTGGCACATCTTTGGAACATGGGAAGAAACTGGAGCTCCTGGAGGAAACCCATGCGGTCAGGGAAATGACAAGCAAACTCTGCAGAGGCAACAACCAAGGTCAAGATTAAAGCCATCCTTCTGAAGAATTGCTTGAAAAGAGTCAAGAAGTGGTTTTCTCAACACTGGTAAAAGCATAAAGATTATAAACATAACATATTGTAGTTTCTAGTTTTAATTTAGCTATCCCAAAATAACAGAAACACAGAGAGTTCTTTGTAGATGTATTCTACATTTGTCTAGATCTAGCTCCCCATATGGTGAAACCACTGCTGTTTTATCCTCTGATTTTCAAAGTGTCCTCAACTTTCACGTCTGCACACTGGAACATGGAGGTCAGAAACATACTGGAGGCAATCTGATGATATGTCATTCTGATGATACTGGAGGCAATCTAATGATATGTCATTATGATGATACTGGAGGCAATCTGATGATACATCCAGCTTCCCAGTCTGCTGCAGGAAAAACCACTGAGTCCACTGGCAATTCTGGTCCATTCTGAGCAGAGGGGCCAGAAACAGTTTGCATTGACTTCTTAGCCATATCACCTTTTTAAAGAGAGGGGCAGTTATCCTGGCCAGTAATTATCCTTCAATCAATATCACAATGCTGTTTATGGAAGCTTCACATGCACAAATTGGTTGCTGTATATCCTACATTATAACAGTGACTACACTTAAATACTATATTTGCCATAAAACTTTCTGAAATACTTTAAAAGGAATTTGAATGTAGTTATGACAATGCAAGTCTTTGTAGTCTGCTGATGTATCACAATTGGACTAAGTTACATTTTTAAGGCAATCTAAAAGAAATATTCTTGAAGCATTTTCATACAGCATTTACTTAACTTACTTTCATAGAGTTACTTCTTTTCTGAATGGGAATCCTAGACTTTTTTTTTAATGTACAAGCTTCATTCCATCATTGCCACACCCCGCCCTCCACACGCAATCTAATATTGAAACCTGCTGAGCTCAACCTAAACTGGGTTTCAAGGTATGTGAAAGAATTCAGTTGATGAAGCAAGTCTGGCTGCAGAATTTCACCTGAGAACAGAAATCTCTGCCTCCATGTTCAGTGACTGTTGACATTTGTTTATTCCTTGTTCCTTAAAGCACCCTTGGAGGATGTCACTGTCTCTGTTACGTTTGGAATTTCCAGTGCTCTCAAGTGTACCTCTGTAACTCACATTCTGTTTCAACATTTAGATGGGATTGGCACATGCCTGGATGACATCATTGTTTAAAGATTCACCACGCAGGAACATTTTATCACATTTAGGTGAATGTTAGAGAAGACAGGAAGAACAAAGGTGTCATGAAGTTCAACAAAGGCAAGTTCATATTCAGTGTGAATTATCTCTTTCACAGGAGTGAGTTTGCAAGACTGACTTTAAACTTTGGTTGCTATTTTAAAAACCCAATGACCCAGAATTTCTTGGTGATTGTTTTTTTTGTCTTAACTGGCATAAACATTGATAGGGGATGACTTATACCATTAGTTACTCCATTAATTCTTCTGGAAAGGTTTTGCAGTTTTCAAAGCTCCATTCCATTAAAATCAATGGTGACCATCATTTTCTGTGTAGCTAATACCAAGACTTAAAAATACTGGTCCAGAATTTGTGGTGAGAGGCAAAGAAAGAGTGGTCACTATTGGGGTCTCGATGAAAGTTCCACCAAAAAGGTCAATGACTCCTGCAGCATGAGCTCTCCCCCCCACCCCCCTCCTCCTGACACATGCTGCTGTCTATTGTCAATTCAACACCAGCCCTGGCAACCTGCAGCTGTGACATCAGCAAGTTGGCTTAGCAGCCAATCACATTAAAGCATCCTTACAGACAAAGTTCAAGGAAAGAAAAAGTGGAATGTGGTTAACTTTTTAAAAGTAAAGCAGATTGCTTAATAAAATATTGGAACTTTAAAATCTGTTATATTTTAAAATATTGAAATAAAGGAATATATTATGTAACATTTATTTCATAAGGACCAGATAGTTTGTTAAAAAATATTTATGGCTTATTATGTCTTACAAACTTATGTACAACTGGAATTACAAAACCTTAAATGTACTGAATATTAGAGAGCAGGTATAGATGGAATTCACACCAATTGTATTAACTTCCCTTGAGTGCAGTGGAGAAGGCTGCAAGTAATGCAGCCTGTGGATTAGTGCTGGATCACTGACTTAAAAATTACATACGCACAGAGAATCATTGGTATCAGTTTCTTAGCGTAACAATGGCAAACACCTATAGATTCTCTATCTTTATAAATGCTACCAGCTCTGGTGAGCTTGCAGTGACGTTACCAATTACCTTGATACTGAAACTCACAGCTCTTAGAAGTATATTATTGCTGTGTAAGGATAACACTGACATATAATTATATAAGACCCGCCCCTTCAATTGTGTGCATGGCTTGTTAGGATTATTTATTTTCCTGCAATGCTCAATTCATAAGACACTGAAACAATAAATAGCTCTTAAAATTTTTCTGCTGACCTACAAATCACTATTGTTTCAATCAGCTGTGAGTAAATTATGTACATCAAAAATATTTTAAGTTCATCTACTCAAAGGAGGGTCAGCGTGTCATGTAAGGGTTTGTAATCCTTAACCTCATTCACAGCAAATAATTAAAGAAACTTTTCAGTGCATTGAGAATTTATAGCTTGATTAGATCATTTTATGTTGTTCATAATTAAAGTAATCAATAAATACTTCATTCTTATACTATTAATGCAGGAACTTGAAGATCCTACACAGCAGAGGAAAAAGTCAAAAGGGGGTTCAAAACTAAAAATAATTGTGGATTAAAGTCTAATTAAGACATTATTCTTCGATTCAGTTTAAACCTTCCCATGGCTCCAGGTTATGAATGCACTGTTGTTTTAGTCCATCTGTTTGCATCTAGTGTCCTGCCTATGGTTGCATATTATACTTAGGAGACCAGCAAAGTTTGAACAAGTTAGCAAAAGGTTTGCAACAACCACCCTCGACTGGAGTGGGCAGTTCCGGTCAGAATCACCAGCTTTCAGCCTCCGAAAATTATGCTGAGTACAGCATCTCTCCCATAGCCTCTATGATCAGAAACCTTATTGATCTCAAGGAAATTGTAGCTTACTGAAATTACGAGATGAATTCTATTAACAAGGGTCTGGTTATAAAAGGTAGCAGAATTTTAATTGCTTACACTTTGAATAAAGAAATGTTACAGAAAATGCACCTGGAACATTTTGGTATTGAGAAACCTTGCAAGGCAATATACAAGCAGATACTGATTACATGATCAAAGCAATCCAGTAAGGATTATATCCTGCTTGCCAGTACAAGCAATGCATTTAGGTCAACACAAGCTGCAGCAGATTTCTTCGAATACTAAAACATGTACTTGCTAACTGAAGACTATTCCATTTAGCCCAAAGACAGGGTTGTAAAGAAGGCTTTTGGCATCCTGGCATTCTTAAATCAAAGTATTGAGTATAGGAGTTGGGATGTTATGGTGAGGTTGTATGAGACAGTGGTGAGGCCAAATTTGGAGTATTGTGTGCATTTCTGGTCACCTAACTATAGGAAGGATATTTGTAAGATTGAAAGAGTGCAGAGGAGATTTACTAGAATGTTGCCAGGTCTTCAGGAGTTGAGTTACAGGGAAAGATTGAACAGGTTAAGACTTTATTCCTTGGAGCGTAGAAGAATGAGGGGAGATTCGATAGAGGTTTACAAAATTATGAGGGGTATAGACAGAGTTAATGCGACTCGGCTCTTTCCACCTAGATTAGGAGAGATAAGTATGAGAGGACATGGCTTTAGGGTGAAAGGGGAAAAGTTTAGGGGGAACACTGGGGGAACTTCTTCACTCAAGAAGTGGTGAGAGTATGGAACAGGCTGCCATCTGATATAGTAAATGTGGGCTCACTCTTGAGTTTTAAGAATAAATTGGATAGATACATGGACGGGAGAGGTCTGGAGGGTTATGGACTGGGTGCAGGTAAATGGGACTAGCGGAATACCGTTTCGGCACAGACTAGAAGAGCCAAATGGCCTTTTTTCTGTGCTGTAGTGTTCTATAGTTCTATGGTTTACTTTTGGGCAAATGGCAATTAAATTGTCTTTCAAGCAACTAAAATCTTATTATTCAAGTGGCAAACCAGAACGAAACTTTAAAAGCACTTTGCGTAAAGTTTTAATAAAGTTTCATTAAAGTTGCATTTTTCCACAAACTTAAGAGTGTGCGCTTTTGGAGCAAGAGCAGTGACCATTGAATATACCTGGTCTGCCATTTGGACAATATCATTTTAATTGGTTTAAAGACCATTTTATTATACTCCAAATCAAGTGATCTCACTGAAAGAACAGGAACAATCAACAACATTAACTAGAAAGATAATTGTGAGCAAGGTAAGAAGTTAACTCATTTACTAGTGTACTGACGTACGTACATAGAGATAATTAATCCATTGTATATTCTGATGGTGTTCCACGTACTTCTTCAAAATTAGTCAATTGTGTAAAAGTGAGAGTGAACAGAATTAGAGAAGTACTAATATTGTCATGGTAATTGTGCCAAATCCCTACCCTTATAATAAAAGTTGTAGAGAAAAGCAACTGGAGATTTGTCAATTCCAAATCTGATTATTTTCTACATCATTATTCTATAAACCATTAGCATCTCATGTAACATTTTTTGTATCCTTTTGTTGATTTTAGCCTTCCTGTATCATTGAATTTCCATTATTCCTTGCATTTGCTTCAGCCCTTTCTTACATTTAGCTACAGTCTCCTGCTTCATTTGTTGACCAAGATATCATGTTCTTTACAACCACCTTTTGAGCTGATTAAATTACTGACCTCCAGCTTAGCCTTAATGCCAGCTGATATCATAAATGGTCCCCCTCTCCGCAGGTATTGACCTCTCCCTTTCAAAACCATCACCATCAAATGTTCTGCAAAATCCTGCACTTCACCTTTTTCAAACTATCAGTCATCTCTTTCTCTCCATTACAGAGACTTGGCTGTCACAAGGGCAGGAATGGCTGCTGGATGTTTCAGGGTTTAGATGTTTCAAAAGGGACAGGGAGGGAGGTAAAAGAGGTGGAGGAGCAGCATTGCTAATCAGAGATAGTATCACAGCTGTAGAAAGGGAAGACGTTCAAAGAGGGATCACCCACTGAGTCAGTGTGGGTGAAGGTCAGAAACAGGAAGGGAGCAATCACTCTATTGGCAGTATTCTATAGACCCCCCCAATAGCAACACACTGAGGAACAGATCGGGAGGCAGATTTTGAAAAGGGGCAAAAATAACAGGGTTGTTGTCATGGGTGATTTCAACTTCCCTAATATTGATTGACACCTCCTTAATGCAAAAGGTTTGGATGGGGCGGAATTTGTTAGGTGTGTCCAGCAAGGATTCCTGACACAATATGTAGACAGGCCAACTAGATCCTTCTGGATCTGGTACTAGGCAATGAACCTGGTCAGGTGTCAGATCTCTCAGTGGGTGAGCATTTCAGAGACAGTGACCATAACTCCCTGACCTTTACCCTTGCCTTGGAGAGGGATAGGACTGATTGGGGATAGAGGAGGAAACATGTGCCTGGAGTTGGAGGAGGTAGGGGAGGTCCTTAATGAATACTTTGCTTCAGTATTCACCTGTGAGAGAGAACTTGATGTTTGTGAGGACAGTGTAAAACAGGCTGATAAGCTAGAACGTGTCGATGTTAAGAAGGAGGATGTGCTGGAACTTTTGAAAAACATTTTGAAAAATTTTTGAAAAACATAAGTTCTTGGGGCCAGACGGGATTTATCCCAGGATACTATGGGAGGTGAGGGAAGAGATTTCTGAGCCCTTGGCGATGATCTTTGCATCCTCACTGGCACAGGAGTAGTACCAGATGATTGGAGGGTGGCAAATGTTGTTCCTTTGTTCAAGAAAGGGAGTAGGGATAACCCTGGGAATTATAGACTAGTGAGTCTTACTTCAGTGATGGGAAAATTATTGGAAAAGGTTCTTACGGACAGGATTTATGAACATTTGGAGAAGCATAGTCTGATTAGAGATAGTCAGCATGTCTTTGTGAGGGGCAGGTCATGCCTCACGAGCCTGATTGAATTCTTTGAGAATGTGACAAAGCACATTGATGAAAGTAGAGCAGTGGATGTAGTGTACATGGATTTTTAGTAAGGTGTTTGATTAGGTTCCTCATGGAAGGCTTATTCAGAAAGTCAGGAGGCATGGAATCCAGGGAAACGTGGCTGTGTGGATTCAGAATTGGCTCGCCCATAGAAGGGTGGTGGTAGATGGAGTGTATTCTGCCTGGAGGTCGGTGACCAGTGGTGTTCCACAGGGATCTGTTCTGAGACCCCTGCTCTTTTGTGATTTTTATAAATGACTTGGATGCGGAAGTGGAAGGGTGGGTTAGTAAGTTTGCAGATAACACGAAGGTTGGTGGTGTTGTGGATAGTGTAGAAGGCTGTCGAGGGTTACAACAGGACATTGATAGGATGCAAAGCTGGGCTGAGAAGTGGCTAATGGAGTTCAACCCAGAAAAGTGTGATGTGATTCACTTTGGAAGGTCGAATTTGGAGGCAGAATACAGGGTTAATGGCAGGATTCCTAGCAGTGTGGAGGAACAGAGGGATCTTGGAGTCCAAGTCCATAGATCCCTCAAAGTTGCCGCGCAAGTTGATAGGGTGTTTAAGGCAGCGTATGGGGTGCTGGTGTTCATTAGCCAGGGGATTGAGTTCAAGAGCCGCGAGGTAATGTTGCAGCTCTATAAAACCCTGGTTAGACCACACTTACATTATTGTGTTCGGTTCTAGTCACCTCACTATAGGATGTAGAAGCTTTAGAAAGGGTGCAGAGGAGATTTACCAGGATGCTACCTGGATTGGAGAGTATGTCTCATGAGGATAGGTTGAGTGAGCTAGGGCTTTTCTCTTTGGATTGAAGGAGGATGAGAGGTGACCTGATAGAGATGTACAAGATGATAAGAGGCATAGATCAAGTGGACAGCCAGAGACTTCTTCCCAGGGCGGAAATGGCTAACACGAGGGGGCATAATTTTAAGGTGATTGGAGGGAAGTACAGGGGGGATATCAGAGGTAAGTTTTTTTTTACACAGAGAGTGGTGGGTGCGTGGAACACGCTGTCAGGGGTGTTGGTAGAGGCAGATGCATTAGTGATATTTAAGAGACTCTTAGATAGGCACATGGATAATAGAAAAATAAAGGAGTATGTGGGAGGGAATGGTTAGATTGAGCTTAGACTAGGCTAAAATGTCGGCACAACATCATGGGCTGAAGGGCCTGTACTGTGCTGTAATAGAACATAGAACTTAGAACAATTACAGCACAATTCAGGCCCTTCGGCCCACAAAGCTGTGCCGAACATGTCCCTACCCTAGAAATTACTAGGCTTACCCATAGCCCTCTATTTTACTCAGCTCCATACACCGATCTAACAGTCTCTTGAAAGACACTAACGTATCAGCCTCCACCACAATTTCCGGCAGCCCATTCCACGCACTCACCACTCTGAGTAAAAAACTTACCCCTGACATCTCCTCTATACCTACTCCCCAGCACCTTAAACCTATGTCCTCTTGTGGCCACCATTTCAGCCCTGGGGAAAAGCCTCTGACTATCTACCCGATCAATACCTCTCATCATGTTATATGCCTCTATCAGGTCCCCCCTCATCCTCCGTCTCTCCAAGGAGAAAAGGCCGAGTTCCCTCAACCTGCTTTCATAAGGCATGCTCCGCATTCCAGGCAGCATCCTTGTAAATCTCCTCTACACCCTCTCTATGGCTTCCACATCTTTCCTGTAGTGAGGCGACCAGAACTGAGCACAGTACTCCAAGTGGGGTCTGACCAGGGACCTATATAGCTGCAAGAATACCTCACGGCTCCTAAATTCAATTCCCCGATTGATGAAGGACAATACACCATATGCCTTCTTAACCACAGAGTCAACCTGCGCCGCGCCACTTTGAGCGTCCTATGGACTCGGACCCCAAGATCCCTCTGATCCTCCACACTGTCAAGACTCCTACCATTAAGACTATATTCCGCCATCATATTTGACCTACCAAAATGTTCATTGTTTTCTCTAAAGTTCTTGAACACAGAACAAAGTTCTCCCATCAGGTGTTCAACCTGAATTCACTGAAGTGACAAACAATCTACTGGAGGAACTCAGCAGGTTAAGCAGCATCTGATGGTGCATGATCCGCTGAGTTGCTCCAGCAGATTGTTTGTTGCTCTAGATACCAGCATCTGCAGTCTCTTGTGTCTTCACTGAAGTAGCCTTGATCAAAGGCATAAATGATATTCTCTATGTAATGCACTGTCCTTCCTAGTTTGGCCCTTAGGATTTGTCCACCCTTATGTGTCCCAAGACATCAAACATCTCTACCTTCTTAATACCTACATGGTCCAGACAATCAACATTTCCCTCCCTGAACTCACTACCCTCCACGTCCTTCTCCTTGGTGAATACCGCAGGAAATATTCATTTTGGTCCTTGCCCACATGCCCTGGCTCCACGTATTGATTACCCCTTTGGTCCCTAAGGAAACCCATTCTTTCCCTAGCTATGCTCTTGCTCCTAATGTACTTATAGAGTGACTTATGATTCTCCTTAATATTACTTGTCAAGAATATTTCATGACATCTTTTTGCCCTCCTAATTTCCTTCTTAAGTACTCTCCTACACCCTGTATAAGCCTCAAGGGATGCTCTTGATTGTAGTTGCCAATACCAGTGACACACTACCTTCCTTTTCCTGATCAATAACCTTTATCATCCAAGGTTCCCTAATCTTGCCATCTTTTCTTTTCACCATTACTGGAACACGCTATCCTTGAACTCTTACCAACTCACTTTTAAAAGACTCCCACTTGTCAGCTGTTGTTTTACCTGCAAGCATCTGCTCCTAATTTACTTTCGCCAAGTCTTCACTTGCACTTTCAAAATCAGCCTTCCTAGATTTAGGACCCTAACTTGAGGATCAACCTTATTCCCTTCCATTTAAACTGAAAAAAAAACTGTGATCACTCTTTCCAAAGTATTCCCCAGCCAACACTTGTCGGTTTCATTTCCTAAGAAAAGGTCAAGTACAGCCCTTCTCTGGTTGGACTATCTATGTTTTGTTTCAAAAAACTACCTAGGATGTAACAAATTCTGCCTCATCAAAGCCCCTTGCACTAAAAGGTAAGATTTATCAGTCACACGTACATCCAAACACACAGTGAAATGCATCTTCTTGCATAGAGGGTCCTGGGGGCAGCCCACAAGTGTCACCACGTTTCCGGCGCCAACATAGCATGACCACAACTTCCTAACCTGTATGTTTTTAGAATGTGGGAGGAAACCGGAGCACCTGGAGGAAACCCACGCAGTCACGGGAAGAACGTACAAACTCCTTACAGACAGCAGTTGGAGTTGAACCCGGGGCACTGGCGCTGTAATAGCGTAACACTACCGTGCCTCTAAATTGCCTAAATAAAGGCAATCCCAATCAATACTGGCAAAGTGAAAATCCCCCTCCTTGACAATACTAATGTTTTTACACTTTTGTTTGCACATCTGTTCTCTAATTCTCTCTGACCATTAGGAGACCTATAATAAAGTGATTGCCCCTCACTAAAATTATCTAATCTAATAGTACACCAGAGCTGGGTAAGTAGGAGGGAAAAGGTATAAGAGGATGTACAAGCAGAGTTAAATGAAATAGGGTGGGATAAGACTCATTTACAGCATACCAGTTTGGACAAATGGTCCATGGTGTCAATCTCACAAAATTGGTAATTGCTTGCAGTTCCTATTTGTAAAGAAAATCTTTAATTAAACCTTTCCAGTACCAAATAGAAATTCAATCCTTTGGTGAACTTGGAAACTTTTTGGAATATTTTTGAATATGGTCCCCAGTTCCATATAGAAATCACATATCAGAGGAGAAATTCAAGCATCAGTAACATCTACACTTCACTTCTCTCCTGCTATCAGCATGCATTGATGCCAGCATACAACTGACTTGTAAAGGTGATGGTAAAATGTGTGGCCAGAGAAAGGTATTCCCTCGTTAAAGAAGCACTGCCTATAGCTTTGCAACACAGCAAAGTATTGGTAGAAACTTTATAACTTGACTTAAAATGATGAATTCCTTCTTTCTAGAATATTAGTCAAATGGATTAAAACTCAAAAACTCATGTAGCTGCAGAAGGCCTATTTTTTCATGGAAACCCATGTACTATTATTGCCACTATTGCAAAATGCACAGCTATTTCAGAACTAAAACTGTTGCTGGTCCTGATTGGACTGCCCATTAAAATTATATGAAAAGATTTAATCATCCTAAGAGAATAAGCAAATAACTGATTGACATGCACCTTCACCCTACTCTAGGATGTGAGAGATGGATAGGAAGAGGATGTCGTCGTAATTTGTCTTCTGGAAAGGGGCTGTTCTGGATATTTCATTAGAATCTTAATTGATCCTTATTACCATCCTCTAAATTGTACCCATTCATTTGGTTTTAGATACAGAAATTGAACTTTATTTTTGTACCTCTTCCCATTCTACTGTCATCTATACCACACACACTCTCTTAACTCCTTAAATTTAGGAGATCACTCAAGATTTCCTAAGTTTTCCACTCACCCTAGGTTCATAGCATATTAGGTTCACATCAATAGACAGTCGACCTACTTTCAGATTCTGTGAGATTGTAAGGTGCCACATTTTCTGGACCCTCCCATACCTGCTGTTAAATCTTCTCTGGTGACCTTGATCACAAGAAAACTTTAATCAGTCTATGATCCCTTGAGATCCGTGCAGTCTCAATGCAGGACGCATTATAAGCAGCACTCCTCGAATCTCTGGAGCTCAAATTTAGTCCACAGTAATAACCAGGACAGTAACAACTTTGAAAACAGCTAAGAAAAAAAATGGTAATTTTCTACAGTGTTACTGGCAAGGGCATTGTCTTTTCATGAAGGTTTTCCAGGTCAGTTAGATTTACAGATTTATAGATCTGGTAATACGATGGCCAATTGCAAGATGTTATTGACAGTGCAATGTTTCACATCAAGTCCAGAGGATATCACACAACACAGTTAAGTCAATAATGTAAAAATAGGCTAATTACTCTTTAGTACATCTTAATGTAACCCTGCAGCAGTATTTCTAAGATGACTTCCACAACAAGTATTGGCTAACACTCTTAAATATGCTAAAGGTGAGCAAGCTAATTATAGATTAAATATTAACACTGTTTACTAAACTTCACATCTAAAATTTTAATATCAAATTGGACTGACCAAATATTTGTCAGTTCTATGTTGTTTAGAATTATACTGCAGTATAAAAAGAAAAACATAACTACGTAGCTTGACAAATGTATAAGAGATTTATGCATTTTCCATGCATAAAACCTCAATGGCAGTTGCAGTGATTTGTGATTGAATATTTTCATCAACAATTTTTATTTAATTTTTCCGTGTTAATGCTTATACTGTGATTGCAGGCTCTGGCCACCTTCTGTGAAGTGAGTTTCTGAAGTCTCCCTCCCAACTGTTACTATGTTGTATACAAATGAAAATCATATTGATCAATTGTCCATGAGCAATGCCCCAGGCAAGTTATTAATAATATATTAAACTCTTGCATACAACATGCACTGCCTGTTAGAGCAACATTTTCTTTGTTATACTTCCTTGTCATGCTTTTCGTCTCACGGTCTTATACTTACCTAAATCCTTCACCCCTGCATTCTCTTGGGAGTCATCACACAGTGAAGATCACGTCCATTGTGCCTCATGAAGGCGGAATCAGCACTTTGATTCAGGGAGCAGCTCTTTGGTCATTGGGTGCAGGAGGCTGAGGACGACCCTGACGATGACTTGCCCTGTAGAAGATAGGAGAGAGAAAGAGACCCCTATGTAGTTACTGCAATCAGATTTGTCTCTCGATGGTCACAATTACAGTGTCTCTGAGGTCCCCTGACATGTGCTTTCTTCCCAGGCATGAGATGAGATTGTGAATTTGTGTCTGAAGTTCATCTCCAAGTTTTAGAACTTCAGCAGGGATATCATCTGGTCTCTTGGTCTTGTTGCTTCGCATTTAATATATGATCTTGCCATTCTGGGGTGGTCGTAAGACTGTTCTGGATTGTTAGCTGTGCGATGGGACTAAGAGCACTCAGAAGCTCTTTTAAATGTTCTTCCAGTGGCTGCTGACTCCCTCTATCATAAATTTACCTCTGTTTGCAGTTATTGGTCTTCACATCACTGAACAGTCAACCATGAGATGGTTTCCAAAGATCTTTTAGACCCATTTGAAAGAACCAATGAGGCCCCAGACTAATAGCTTTCCTGAAAGATGGCAGCTCCGGCAACATAGCCCTGTAGTGAAGTGGCAAGACAAATTATTGCTCTGGAGTGGAACTTGAACATTCAATATTCTGATTCAAAGTTCCAACAGAGAGCCAGTGTTTAAGGTCAAGCCTACATACCACCTCAAACATCCAGGACTTTTAGGTAGTTGAAGAACTGATCATACTTGAATTCTAAACCTAGATCATAGCAAGGGTCATTTTCGGTTGGAATGATTCTAACCTTTCCATCCCAAAAGAGCTTCTCGGTGTTAAGTTTGTTGCGGTTAAAGTTCTTAAACCGTAGAGCCATAGAACAGTACAGCACAATACAGGCCCTTCGGCCCACCATGTCGTGCCAACCTTTAAACCACGCCTAAGACTAGCTAACCCCTTCCTCCCACATATCCCCCTATTTTAAATTCCTCCATATGCTTATCTAACAATCTCTTGAATTTGACCAATGTACCTGCCTCCACCACCACCCCAGGCAGCGCAAAGTATTCAAGATATTTTTAATAACAGAATAGTATTGAATCTTTATTCCGCTATATTCCACTCCCCTTAAATTACTACTTGTCTTCAGATCATTTGATGTCCACCTTTTGCTCAATTGCAATCTTCTTATACAATGCTCAACAAAGGTACAACTAATAATCATATAATAATAATGACAAATAATCAACCCACACCTCACAGTGGGATGGGGCCACTCAAGGCACTCCACTCAATGAGGGTAGACGATGCAAATCTTTGCACCCGATCCCCTACCTCAACTCCCCAACTTTTAATGCAGCTATTTTAAGAGAGAGCTATCGAAGGTCTGATGTCCTTCCCAGCAACTGGTGCGGCAAAGATGTGGCGGTTGGAGAGATATTGTTATTTTTAATGCATTTTTACCCAATTTCAAGACTTGCTGCAAGGGATCTGATTGGACATTAACCCTTTACACTGCATATGTTTACAGCATCAGAAAAAGGATGAAATCCAACTTCTTCTAAGATGAAGCAGGACAACAGGACTGAAGATTCACACACACTGGAAAAGCCTTCAGTAAACCACAATTACTTTCTCTGAAAGAACTTTGGTAAGAGTGTTTTATGGTGTTCCAAAACATCATACCCACAGTATATCTACATCTTTATTTGCACTTGCAACTTTTTGTCACACTATCATTTACAAAAGCTCAGGTTTATTTTTCTTTGTTTTAGAGATTAAATCTGTTCTTAGATTAGGTTTAAAGAAGCTGTAATTTTGATGCCAACACAGTCGAATATATAATTATATCTGGATTCTGATTAATCCACCAAGATTACCTGGGGTGATCTGTAAGCCTGTTGATCATTGCTTACAATGCTACTTCAAATAGACTCAAGAATTAAATGACCAGTAATTTCCATACTAAATTCACAAACTTACTGTTGAGAACTGCTGCATCATTATTTTAATTACTTTTTTTTAAAGCCAATCATTTAGATTCTCCAGTACCAAAGCACATGTCACAAATCATTTTTCCAGAGTCAATACTGGTGATTAAAATTCAATTAAATTACTTTTGCAGGACTATGTATTTTTATTTCAAACATCATTCCAGTTAAAGCTCTTTTAAAACAATGATTGCAGGTAAATAGTTTCCACACTTAAAACAAGCTCTTGCTAGGAACTCCTTTGGGTTTACTGATCACCTTCAAGGGAAGATCAGCATTTCTAACCTTCTGTTGAAAATACAATATCTGATCAGGAGAACTCAACAAGGAAATTCCAAGGATTATATCCATTAGAGTTTAAAAAAAAGTTATTAGCTTTATACATACAAAATTGTAATAGTAAGGATGATCACAATTTTTTCCAATATTTAGGGTACTTGTGAGGTATTGGTGCTAGTAAGGGTGACAAAAGTAAAAACTTATAGGAACATAAGAATTTCTGGACAAGTAAAGACAAAGGTCCATCTAGTTTTCCTCCCACCATTCCAGTAGTTGGAGGAGGATAATGAAGTTGTTGACTACTCAAAGTTAAAAATATCTTTTCAATTAGTCAACAACTAGAAATGATGCGAGGAAAATGCCAATGGTGAAAAGTTTTAGAAATTAGGAACACAAAGTCACCTTTTCCCATCCAAGCATGCCACCCTAACTGTGGTATGTCTCACATTATTCATACAATGTAGTCAAAATGTTATTTCTTGTAAAAAAAAATCTATTTAAATCAATACTGATTTAGTCAAAATTCTCCTCAGGGAGTCTTTTCATGGACTGACCTAACTATTCAATCACTGAAATATTGTTTCTGCAAATTAGTTTGAATTTATCCCCCTTCAGGCAAATGTCATGTTCTCTGCTTCCACCATTCTGTACAAAATGAAATAGTTGGCCATGATCTACATTATCTACTCCCTTTAGAATTCTGAATAAAGCAAACTTATCACTTCAACTTTTTCCATTCCAATGAAAATACAGAAACCAAAATGAAAATGATTTCCAAAAAATATGATGGAAAACAACAAATACCATGAGAATACAGCATCAGCATAAAGTAAAGCATCAAGTGAAAAGTCACAGACAGATGAATATCCGATTTTAGCCACATAATGAGTCCTTAAACTCCCTACATTGCACTTAGAAAGAGATAATGGACCAAATCTCATTGACCCAGGCCTGTCACTCAGAATTCATGCTAAAAGTGTCCCAACACCTATACTTACCTAGTTCAGATACAGGGGACTTATCTTGTTGGCCCAAAATGTCCTGGACATCAGATATGACTGGGTGCAGGACCTCCAATTGCACATAGGAAACCACATCCTCAAAACAACCTTGAATGCTTTGACCACTGGCAAAGCCCTGCCACTAACGTTTGCCATTGCAGAAACTGAGAGATTTTGAATAGTTTGTAAACACCTGACATACAATGGCATTAAAAAACTATAAGATAAGATTTCTTTATTAGTCACATGTACATCGAAACACACAATGAAATACATCTTTTGCATGGAATATTCTGGGGGCAGCCCACAAGTGTCGCCACGCTTCGGGTGCCAACATAGCATACCCACGCCAACATAGCATACCCACTTCCTAACCCGTATTCTTTGGAATGTGGGAGGAAAATGGAGCACCCGGAGGAAACCCACACAGAAACGGGGAGAACGTACAAACTCCTTACAAACAGTGGCTGGAATTGAACCTGGGTCGCTGGCACTGTAAAGCATTACGCTAACCACTACACTACCGTGCCTGCCCAAAAGAGGATGGCTAAAGCACATGCTTGGACAGCATGGGGATTGAACCCACAACCTCAGCATTATTATCACCACGCTTTGACCAGCTGAGCTAACTGTCCTGCCTATTGAAAATAAATTAAGTTTATTAATTTAAAAATATGTTGGCTAAAACAATTAAAAACATTAAGAGCTTACTTCTGTGAAAAATTAACTTACTTTCAATTTTGCTTGGCATGCACAGAAGCACAGAACTAAAATCCTTAGGAATAGAGAGATTTCCCTGCATAAGTGCTATAGAATCTCAGCAAAATGGGGATCTGCCATGCAATTCCATGAGCAGTCCAGTGGCAGAGCAAAAGGACAAATTCAGTATTTAATCCCAGACTTGCTTCCACTTACTTGGGCAAATGAGTACAAGGACAAAGGTAACTGCCTGTAAGTGGATTTTACAGTCGAGTTGCATGCTTGGCTTAAGGGGAAGCATCCTTATGGATGGAAGAAAAGGGTTTGTTTCTCCAAATTATGACAAAGTTATCCTCACAGTCGTGTAAAAAAAAGAAACACATAAAAATCTGAAGGTATTTATTAGCAATACACACGTTCCATCCCATTAAGTTTCAGGGGAACACACTAAGCAGCTCAGTAGATGGTGTCCACTAACTGGCAGAGTTCAATGAAAAACATTATAATTGTAAAATAAAAAAAAATAATTAATGCACAATCAGACGAAGAGCACAGTTGGCAGTTATGCTACGTTGGCGCCGAAAGTGTGGCAACACTTGTGGCCTGCCCCCAGAACATTCTACGCAAAAGATGTATTTCACTGTGTGTTTCAATGTACGTGTGACTAATAAAGACATCTCACATCTTACATAATCACATAATTCACATTCCTGCAGTAAACTAAGGTTCAGCAATGTTAACAGCCATTACTATAAATATTCTACATCAATTAATAGACATATTTATTAATATCATTTGGCTGAATAAGGTAACTGCTGGACAATAAGGACACAAGACTTCAAACCAGTGTTAAATGTATGACTGTACATTTTATTTCTGCCACTAGATAAGTAGACTTGTAGTAATAGCACATTTCACATAGTGTTTACACAGTTTACTTACAAATATGAGCGTGCACAATCACGTCTGAGCACTTAATATCATATACCAGTGTACTTGTTGGATACACAGTAATTAGGCATTAAAATGCCTAAAGGATACAGTGAATTTTCAGGAAACTCTTATCTCTTAGGAGAGTTCAGAGTTGTAAAGAACATGCTTTCCTTTACAATTAAGATAAAATTGTACAGAAAAAATATACTTTTACAATATCCAATTATGAAATACAGGGAGCTCAAAAAAAGTTAGGCAGGAGTTACTTTTAGTTTCAGCAAATTAAAAGCTACATTGAATCAGTACCTGTAAACCTACTCCAAATAAGTCAACTGGTTAAATACTATTTCAGCCTATTTTAGAAAATACAAATATAAAATCCAATAATATCCATCTCAATAGCAATGCACCCTGGTATTTATGTACATGCTATACCTAGTAAAAGACAAGTACATACATTTTGTTGAGTTACCCTTAGGAAGATGAATACTGACCCTTGTCAGGAAAAAAATTTATATTTAAATGCCCCTTTCTAAGAACATGACAATTCTAAAACAATTAATATGCTAAATGTACAGCAATACAGTAATCACTAGACTTGGGGAACTATTATCTACACAATGCCATATTCAAAATGGTTCTGGCTACTAGAAAATCTCCTACTGACTTAATGTTAAATGTATTAGTATAGACCTAAAAGTACAAGCAATTGCATAATAGCATAACAGCCATCTAGATTTCAATTTCAACAAAACTGATGAAAACAAAATCAGGAATTGAGAACAAAGTATGCAAATAATATTGCTACATAAAAAGCACACCAAGGAGATTTTAGTCCAGTAGAGAACTGCTTGTTGTAAAAGAACAAAAACTGAATCATGCCCGAAATGTATTTTTAGTTTTGTTGCATTCTGAGTTTTTGCAAGGGAAGAATCATTGTATGTATCATGCTTTACAATATTACCAGTGTTAACGTCTCTATACTTTGCAACATGACCTGGGACCTGAAGTAGTTGAGTGCTCATCATCATTAACTTAAAAGTATGAATCCCAAAGTGGCTGATCACTGGAACACACATGCGTGGAAAGCTTTCATTTTTCCCAACACTCTGACAGGTGGCATTTTGAATGAAAAGAACCATACTCTCCTCACTAGAATCATAGCTCCTCCAGACAAAAGACAGCACTGATGGTGACTGTGGAAGGAGTTAGGGCATTCTGCCCTCCTGGCTAGAATAGTACATGCATCTCCAAGCATTTTGCAATGGAAGAAAAGGGCAGGGATGGAATTAAAAACCAAAATAATTATTATAGTTTATATTTCATACTTTAAAGGTATGGTGCTAATGCAAAAATAAACTGTATTTCAAGAAATTGCAAGTAAACAAGAACCTCTGCAAATTTATGTGGGGGACTGTTGTTAAGTTTTTGTTTAAAATTAAACAGCCAAATCACTTCTGCTGCAACCAAAGATAACTATCCACAGTTGTTACACACAATGCTAAACAGGAATGTCGCTTCCTTACTAAATTGGAAGTTAGAATAGTGTTCGTAAATGTGTCAGTGAAATTGAATGCTTCATTTCCTGCTGCCATAAGGTTCCTCAGGCAAAAGGACTATCTTTCCGAAATGATTAGGGAAACATCTGACTTGCTGCTTATGCTAATATCTAGCACTAGCTATTGTAAACTATCTTCTTCATTGTATCTACAGCTTTTTCCAAATTGTGGCAAACCTACAGACAGAATTCTTCCTGCTGATTGGCTGGTGATCTATTTATTGAATTATATTTCTGAATATATGCAGAATTATTTGAGCTTTTAAGGAAATCAAGCATTTTCAAATAATTTTAAGGTTATAAATAGCTTATATTGTTGCAGTGATCTACTAAGCCTTCTAATGGGGAATAGAATGCACTTTTACTAGGTGCTAATAGGAAAAGACCAGATCAAATTTACAGCAGATTAATTCATCACTATCAGATAATTTTAGGAAGCTGTCTGTGCCATTAATAAAGAAAATGATGATTCAGTTACTGGGAAATTTTCTTTTGATGGCAATGAAATTTCTACCATTCCAGCACCAGTGCGAGGAAGATTCGCATTAACCACATGCCGCTGCAAGTGCTTGATCCAATCTTCTTGGACAGAAAGCGGACCCCGGAAGACCAGATCACAGAACCTGCAGATTAGCAACAAAAGCACAATTCTGATTAATCTAGCATTTATGTTGCTGGTTCTATTGCTATGACATTGTTTTTTAATTTAAGACCACAAATTAATATCCAATAAGATTAATTCAGAAAAAATTGCAAGTAATGAAAATGTTATCTATTTATTGAAAATACCTTAGAATGTAACTAAATCCATTTCATCTAAAACAATCCTCAAATCACCATTCGGCAATATTGTTATTGAGATGTAAATAATTTTAATCTGCAACATAAGCCTGAAACACACTTGTAATCAAGCTCCTCACCTGCATTTGAGTACATAAGCATCATCAAGAGAAGGAACAAATAGGGAAGACTTCTTTTTGGTCCCAGACCGTGATCTTGACCTCTTTTGCTTGCAGTCAAAAGCTGGAAAAAGATAGCTTTAGGAATAGGTTTCATCTTTCTTGCAAACAGTAACTAACTTAAACTTTTCATTTAGCCAGATATTACAATATTATAAGAAATGCTTCAAAAAGGAAATACTCTATTTGTTACCAAATTGATACAATTACAAAATATTTAACTGCATCCACAAAATCTTCCTGAATATACCACTTATATAGTACATATAAATATCTTGATCATTCAAAAATTTCTAATTAATATTCAATTATTCACTTCAGTAATATCTGTTCCTCCACTAGCTCAGAGAGCAAAACACACCACATGTGGTAATGGACCATACATATAGATCCAGGATTGATTTCTCATCTATTAAGTCCTAAAAAGTGTCAGCTGGATTGGAGTCAGTGCAACAACTGTCTTCATAGGATGGAAGAAAAAACATTAATCAACTACAATGCCATTTCCTACTATTGGAAAATCTACAGGTGTGGACCATGTTGGGCTTAATTGTGACAATGCACAACAAAAAAAAACCTGCCTGCTATGACTCATTTCATACAAAAAGAATATCATATGGCTCACTACCAAAGGCCCATTGTTAACTAGAAGTTACACCACAACATGGGTCACCCCGCTTTCAGGAGGTGAGATAAATTGGTGGGTGAAGACAAACATATCATGTACTATAAAAGCAATAATGATCATGGCATTACAACTGTATATTTCTCTCATTTTAATTACATTGCTCCAGGTTTATTTTTAAAAAAATAAAAAATGCAAATCTTAAGACTAGAGCAAGAATCAATTAAAATTATAAATAACCTTGTTATTCACGATGAAAGAAAATAAGTGCACAATCAGTCTGAACTGATGCAATTATTTTACTGTAATGAGTAGAATAAACCACTAAAATAATTTTTGAAGTTAAAACCTCAAATTTAACCATAGTGTTCTGTTATTCATATTTGACTGGTCTCCAATAGTGTGCTGGTTCATACCTTACCTCAAATACATAAACAAGTATTCATTAAATCTCATAACTGAAAACTCACTGCTTCATGATAACTAAGGCAACTTATGAATTCGAACAGAACTAACAAAAATTCAAACGATTCACATCAGAGTTGCAATCATCCATTTTCCTGTTAAATGGATCAGTGGGAGTCACAGGTCCAAGCTGAAACACATTCTTATTTATAGGATCACAACTTCGTGCCAGATCTTATCCATACATTTTACTGCAAACTACGTGCACTGGGCTGCAGAGTGAGATCAGGAAAGCTTCGTATTCGTGTTGGGTCAAGGACTGAAGTTGGATCAAGTCCTTTATCCAACACAAGATGAAACTGCCTGTATACCTGGGTTTAACATGAAGGAATACTTTAGGAGTCATGATATCAGATAGAATAGATTTGCCACAACTTTAACAATTTCGATCAATCACCACAGTGGGAAGTATTAATCTCAATGCTAGTTAGTAGTCAATCCACTGTTCACAAAAATTATTATAAAAATTTCAAAGTTAACTACTTAAGATGTTATAAGGCAAGTGCTCAGCAATTTGTCCACTTAAAATTTTTTTGCATGCTATTTAAAGCCTACCCAAAGAATCTTTAAAAACAAAAATAATGAAAACTTACGAGTGCCAGTCAGATCCCCAGCTTGCTTTCTTCTTGCATAGACTCTGAGATGATTTGCCAGGCTAACTGCACTTGTAAAGGTTGCATGACAATGGACACAAGTTCTTAACTTCACAGGATGTCCTTTTGACAAGAATGGAAAGTAATAATTTTAGGTAGATAAATTTTATTTGCTTTTAATTAAAACTTTTGGAAATTTGCAAACATGTAAAATAAGGCAATTTTTATAGTTTTACTTTCTGCATTTGATCAGTATTAATATAATATCTGTATTTATATTGCATTTGATAAATTCTAGCTTTTTACTCAAAATACTAAAAGTGACTGGTTAATATTTCAATTCCTCTTATACTCAAGGCAAATGTTCACCATAAGTGATTAAAAGCCTTGACATTCAAAGTGGGGATTAATGATATCGTAAATTACCTAATGTCTATTCACAATCACTTCTATATTGAACACATCTTGTGCTACAATGTACAAGGTGTATAAACAAAGGGTTTTATGTAGGATCCACAAGACACTGGATTGCATTGGGAAGACTTATGGCACTGGATATGCTGGAAGTCAAGCAGCACTAAAGTATTGACAAAGTTGTAAATACAGTGTTTACTCAAGAATTGAGGAAAGCTGTTCGGGGAATGAAGGGACTGTAAATGGCTCTTTTACTTCACATGAAATAGCTGATGAAGGCATGGGAGGTAAGGTGGTAAAATAAAACAGACTGGTGAACAGCTGTTAAATACAACACTTAAATTAGTGCTTTTGTACAGTCATCACTTTGCATGTGCAGTCAATAATGAAAGCTAATGATATGTAATTCTGATGGCTGCACTCAAACCTCTGCATTGAACAAAAGAATGGACCAATATCTAAGCAATTATATAAACAAATAGTATACACTATAGTATGGATAAAATGTAGCATCAAAAACATGTCCAATTAGTAATCTTGCATCTACTATTGTAAGTTTTTAAAAGATGGGCGTTATGATCAAGAAATCTAAGCCAGCTGTTTACCCTGTAGTGGTGAGATGTGCAGACTGCTATTTTAGGCAAATACAAAAACACAGGAAAAAATTGACAGCTTAACTATTTTGATTAAGGGATTGCAAAAACCTGAAAACATTGTCCTTTTTCCAACTGTGTTGTCCTTCTGAACTCTCTCTTAAAATTCACTTTTTTTTCTCAAAAAAAAACAAAATATATCTAAATGATTTTAGCATCCACAGGACAAGTGTCAAGTTTCCCCCAGAATGGTCACAAAGTGGAAGATGTATGGTAGAGAGATAGTGAGGGAGAATGATCACATTACTTGCTGGATGTTTATGACGCTTACGCTATTTTCACCTATCCTCCTTATTCTAAGTAATGGGGGCAAGTTAACACCACAAAGGGCTAATCATCAGGATTCAACTGGGGAAAATGCTATTCAAAGCTAGACTGTAAGACTTAAAGGAAAGACACTGTGTGCATTGTGGTGCTGCACCGCAAGTATTACGATCATTTTATTCTAAAGCTAACTACTATTAACATTTATCTGTTTTCTGCAATGTCCTGTAAATGCTGAAGACAAAGGACATGGTTTTTCCTGCCGATGGAAGGACAGCATTTTGACAGCATTTGTTTAAGCTAGAGGAACATGTGAATGCTGAAAGATTATCACCTGGCAGTAATACCATGTTTAATGATTGACCTGGGAAACTAAGTGTCCCATTCGAAGTTTTTACTTTAAATTCCATTGAGTCTTGTTCCTCTTTACTGTAACAGGAGCGATAAAATTATTACATTGCCCATTTGCAGAGTTTGTCTACAAAAGACCAGAAAGATAAAGCATATCCCGCTGACATCTACCAAAGGGTTTTACCATGAACATACAAGGCCATGAATGTGGAGCTGATGGATGCCCAATCTTTGCTTTGTAGGCTCAATCGAGAGAGTTTAAGCACCTGGATCAAGCAGGTATCTCAGGTATCCCTGTCGAATGCAGGCATGCACAGCAATGCTACCTGCATAATAATAAACCAATCATAAAATTTCAAGGCCAGTCACTTTCTTAGCCACAGGTGTAATATTCAACAAGCGAAGCGGAAATCACTCAATGTGCTTCTCCTTAAGGAAAGGAATAGATGACCTGTACACCCACTTGGATTAAGCCGTGATGCAAGCTTCTATCCTTCTGCTTCTTTCCGAAGCTCTGGGACTCTGGGCTCTTGCCTGCTACTCTGTTCCTCCTTCTCTTCCTCTTCCAGTCATATATGAATCCCAATTACTACATCTATTTAGTAACCCAGGATTTGCCATTGGCACCAGGTCAAAATGTCACTAGATAATCTTCTGGAAAATTTTAAGTCAATTTCAGCAACTAACACAACCTAAAACACAAAATCAACAAACTTACGATTTGCCTAAGACTGGGTGATAACTGCTCTATATGAATGTGATAATGAAAAGGTCCCATTTATTCATGATTTGTAAGTCTATTGTAGAAATGAAGAATACGACAATACAAATCCTGATTTTGATATCTGGAACCAAACCTTACCTTACATGAATAAAACTGGCTTTGTTCATTTCAGGACACACTCAAAATGACAGGGGATATAAATGGAAGGTAAAGGATAGTCAGAAATTTTTACCAATTTTCAGGGTCCAAGAGACCACATTATCTTGTTGAAACTTAATTCTTATCCTTCAATAGCACAGAATGAAACATCAATTATCTCCCAAGAAAGCTTTGATATTAACCATGGTAAATAAAACTAGTCAATCAACGAAGTTTAACAGATATCAGTTTCAAAATGCTTGTAAGTGCATCAAAATTTCTAAAACCCTTTATTTATATATTCCATCCTCTCAATTTCTGTTTATTTCATAAATTAAAGATGGCTAACCTGTTTGATAGGTTATATCTGCACTTGTCATTGGTTGCAATGATGCACTAGGCTGTAGAACTGAACTGCCAAACTGTGGCTGAAAGGGACGTCTGTGATTAGGCAGTCGTTTTTTTGCAGTTTGAACATGACCTCTTCCTGGCTGAGATTTTGTTGGTGATGATGTTTCCTTTCCAAATTTATTCTTAAGAATTTGCATCAGAGAACTTGACTGTTCATGTGCCTCACTATATTTTCTTGGCTGCAGGTCTGGGAGATCATCATTGAAGTCTGATTGTGGTAAGGGGAAGGATTTTGTCTTCATCTCATTTTGCTGCAGTTTTATAGTTATACCATTTGGAGCAAGAAATAAGCCATCACTTGTCGCAAATTTCTGTGATACAAATGGCTTATATCTAAATTGTTTGCTACTCAACAACTTTGCAATATTTTCAGCTTCTGCTTCATTTTGCATCATTTCAGTCAAAATGCTGAGTGGGGATTTGTGTGCTTCCAGTTCTGTTTTCCCCAACCTCTTCAAGTGACCACGGACATGATTTGACAGGCCAACCTTTGTGTCAAACCAACCCCCACAAAGAGGGCAGGTATTCTCAGTTGATGATCCAGATTTTACTTCTGTGGAAACAAAATGAGAATGAGATTACCCAGTCTAATTAATTTAAAGAGGAAAAAAGTAATCATGTGACTTCTAAAATTTAAAAAAGTGATTAATCAATTAGGTCTGATTAATGTGAATAAAAATCAGTTTAAAAATTTAATTTAATGGAATCATTAACAGTTGAGTCAAATTTATTTCTGCCTAATAATGTCACGATTTAATGCAGAACAACTCATCAATTTTAAATACACTCATTTACACAAAAGAGTGACTAGTTTCTTTTAAAATGTTTGACAAGGAGAATTCAGTACATATTGCCATCATGGTGGTTGTTGAAACAGCTAGATTACTAATAACAAATCACAATGCTTAGGTTAGCAGTATGAAATCACAACTTGTATGGCTTCTAAGGATCTTTGTTTAGCCTAATAGCTCTTGTCACTGTATTCTATGATACTGGACTCATGTTTCTGGGTCAAAATTTATCAAAAGCCGAATGCAGAAAATAACGCTGATTTAAAATATGTTTCTATACCTTTTTTTATTTTGCTCTAACTCAACACTTTTAGCAATTCATCGCAATTCACAGCCAGTGAAAATTTGATGAGTCTTTAATAAAGTACTCATCTGTTTCATTTAATGAAATCTGTGACAATAATTGCACCATGATCTGTACTTCAACAATTTTTTTAATTCTCTATATTTCCAATTTTCATTTCTATATCTTGTTTCAAGTGTCCATCTTTTTCTTCTCTGTAGTCGATAATTTCAAACCATTTTTCCTTGCTTACAATTTATTTTTCTTTCTGCTTTTTTTTAAAACACTAGAATCACAATTTTTGTTGTTTGCCCTTTCTCAGTTTTCAACAAATTTATACGTCGAAGCTCTACACATTGAGCTGCTAGATGCTCAAACTAAATCTTTATGAAGCAATTGGAAAAGAAAACTCTGAACAAAGCCATCTGCCTTGGGAGAAGTGACCAGTCTTCAAAGATCAAAATGTTTTGTGACCCAACTCACGGCTGGTTTTATGGACAATGGTTATGATACATGAAGTGTTTTACTAGAATGTTGCCGGGTCTTCAGGAGTTGAGTTACAGCGAAAGATTGAACAGGTTAGGACTTTATTCCTTGGAGCGTAGAAGAATGAGAGGAGAGTTGATAGAGGTTTACAAAATTATGAGGGGTATAGACAGAGTAAATGTGAGTAGGCTCTTTCCACCTAGATTAGGAAAGATAAGTATGAGAGGACATGGCTTTAGGGTGAAAGGGGAAAGGTTTAGGAGGAACATTAGGGGGAACTTCTTCACTCACAGTGGTGGGAGTATGGAACGGGCCGCCATCTGACGTGGTAAATGCGGGCTCACTCTTAAGTTTTAAGAATGAATTGGATAAATACATGGACAGGAGAGGTCTGGAGGGTTATGGACTGGGTGCAGGTCAATGGGACTAGCGGAATAAAGTTTAATCACAGACTAGAAGGGCCGAATGGCCTGTTTTCTGTACTGTAGTGTTCTATGGTTCTAAGTGATGATGTCATCAAATCAAGCATCTCAGAAGACAGCTCAGCTGGAAAACTGGTTTTCCTGGAAAGACCTGTGTTAGTTGCCAATAAGTCCTTGGTAGATCAATGTCCTGATATATTTGAAGGAGCTGCTAACAAACTCTAAGGTCATACAAGAGGCCAACATTCAGTTGCCATTCAGCCACTGGATGCTTTAATAGCAATTCCTAGCAGAGATCTTTGATTTATGTTTACTCCCTTGCTAACCTGAAGCTAAAATAGAGAACCAAGCTTGGCAAAAATTTTCTGGAGTGCATCCATTTGTAAAATGGAAGACTCATCAAGTTCTTCCACTAAACACAGGATGTGTGCACAAAATAATCTGGCAAGTACTCACCAGAGCAGAAAAAAAAAATCCAGTACAAACCTGGAACCCCAGTGTCAGTAAAAAAAAACAATAGGTCAAAAATCAATCAACCATCGCTAAGGTGAAACAAGCCAAGTAGACTAAACCATAGAAGAACTGACTGGAAAAATAACTGAACTGTAATTAACAATATTGCACATTTGTGCAGCTTCATAGTAAAAAGTACTAGTTTTTCAATGTACTACTTTTCAATAACTATAAACAAAAAATCCTTACCAATTGAAAAACTTTTGGATTGGTGAACAGCTAACATGAATGTGGAATATCATCTTGGTTGGTCTACTAAAAATTTAGGTTGCAGGGTTGTGGAAGTAGTGGAAGGGAAAGAGAGAGTTACAGAGCTTGGGTTAAACAGGATAGAAAGTATGTCATATTTATGTTGGAGGAACTCGTTTCCAATTGAGACCCTTCATCTGGGCCCGCTGAGTTCTTCCAGCAGTTTGTTTTTTGTTCTAGACTCCAGCAGCTATAGTCTCTTGCGTCAGTTTTATGTTGTTCTCCAGTGGGTGGGAAGTTTTGGGTAGTGCAAGTAGAATGCTGCACACATTAGCATATTCTGGCCAAATTTCTGCTCGATTCAAAACTTAAGTATCAGTTCTCTCCGGAAGATTACAAGATAGCTTTTTTAGTGTTGAAATTGTGGTTCATTATCACTCCATTGTGATTGGATTTAGTCATAGCAAATTTTCTGGTAGGATTTATTAGAGTTAGAATAACAAGTGAGGCAGGTGTGCATCATTCTAACTTGCATGTAATAAATGATTTGTACTTAATGAAAATTAATGTAAACTCTTAGTAAATGTATGGAGTCACATTCTAAGTAGAAGCTACAGAATTAAGTGGTAAGTGAACCTTGATTTTATGTATATATTTACGAGTTTTGGTATCAGCACACATTATCAAAATTTCCAAGCTACATAGTGAAAAATCAGACCACTTACACAAAATATAAATGAGTCTCAATTCTATCTGTAAGTATTGATTTATCACTCTCAGTATTCTACTGTACAACACTAGTTGGCTATTACAGTCCATAAGAATCTTCTCTAAAACAATTGGCAGTTGGCATGCAAGAGTATTCCACATAAGTTGTCATCAGCATGTTAGTTACTTCCTAACACACACATACATTGGCTATCCCTACTTTCAAATAAGAAATATGCTCAATACTCTGTCATGGATAAATATTCTTGCTTCTGAGTCAGAAGGTTCCAAGTTCACATCACACACCAGAAACCTGAGCACTAAAATTTGGGCTGACTCTTCAGTGGAGTACTGAGGGAGTGTTGCACTGCTGGAGGTCCTGTCTTTTGGATAAGATTAAACCGAAGTCCCATCCACTTTCTCAGGAGGTCTTAAAACATCCCATGGTAATATTGTGAAGTAGTATGGGAGAGATATCACTTAAATCTTAGCCAACATTAATCTTGCAACCATCATCAAAAAAGGAATATTTGGTCATTTTCACTTCACTATATGTGGGAGTATGTTTTGCACAAATTGTCTGCCCTTGTCCTACAATAGTTACTACAGTTCCAAGATACTTCACTGACTGCAATTGTGCTTTGGGAAGTCTTAAATTAATGTGAAAGGCATTATATAAATGTATCTTTTTACTTTTTATGCCTGCTCCAACTACAGAAACTATTTGGCACTTTGATTTTTGTTTGGTATAAGCACTCAGATTTCTCAACAGAACACAAAATTGGACTTGATAGATTTTTCTAGACACTATGCAGGACTTGAGAATATATCAAGTCGAAATGGCATGGCTCCCTAATTGTCACTCCACACCTATTTCCCACAGATTCAGGCACATTCAATAAACTTGAATTGATTGCTGAATCATGCTGCAGCCACAGTCAACTATTTCTCTTTCTGATTTGAGTAGAAGAATGCATTATTGGAACCAAAATATTTCTCTTAAGGATGATTTACTGTTATTTCCTGATACTATGCAGCTGGAAGACTTTTATCAGCTCCATTCAGCAAAGGTGGCAATAACGAAACCATTTTCTTAAAATTCAGATCCTCAAAAAAGTCAGAAATGTTTACATTTTACTTCTTTTTCTTTTCCTTTTTGCACCATATCCACTCTCCTGTTTTGGACAATGATTCTAGTCATTCTCTAGACATTGCATTAGCATTCAATTCAACAACAGAAAGTATTAGAGCTAAAAATAATTTTGCCTTTGCATGTCCATTGCCATGCACTTCCAGTCAGAGATGCACTGAACAGCAATTGGAATCCCGATGGTCCTCTTCTCTGAAAAGGCAATAAGGTCAATTGTGGTGTCCCTCACTGCTTTCTGTTGTCCCAACTGTGACAGGAAACAGCACAACCTAGTGGATTGAACTCATGCCTAGATCTTTAGAGATAACAACAATCAGATATATACATCTGCATGCAAAGCTAACCAGTCCAGATCAATATTAAATCACTAACATTTTATTTTAAAAAAATCAAAGAAATGATTCCTTATTGAAAATAGGAATCAGAAACGAAAAATTCCAAGAGGCTAAGAGAAGTGTGAAATTTGCCATCAAAAAAGGCAGCAATACAAACTGTACAAATGGACTAAAGAAAGATTTCTGGAGAAGGGAAAACTATTTTAAGAATGTGTGGGTAAATATATATCAACTAGCATAGACTATCAACACAAAAAATAAAAATAGATAGGCATGATCATTCAGATTAGATGTATCTTTTTTAAAAATTCTTTGGTGTCTTTTCTGGTCATCCAAATACCTTGTATTTACTAAATTCAAGTGTAGTTATAACTCAACACTAAGGTATTGGGTGGTTTTCATGTACTACCTGTAAGAATCAATCTTCATTCCCATTGGCAAGACACAATATATGCCCAGATTCCATTCCTCTGCATTTGAAAGGAATATGCTGACTCCTTTTGCTATTAATTGACATTATCAATGAAAAGAAAGATTTAAATATAGCAAAAATCTAGTGTTGAAACATATATGCTCTCTCAAAGTACATTGGGTAGTTTGATCATATTAACAATCTCATCTTTGAGATTTCATCTTTGATGCTGCCATGATGGTCTTAGATCCATCAACTGGAGCAGAAAAGATCTCAATGCCAATCAGAGAGTTCTCTAACCAACCTGTTGCACCTTCATGTTACTGTAAGCAACTCAATGGAATACTGAATTACTCTTCAGCTGAAATTCTTTTGATAGGGAGTTCTTGTGAGGAAGTCATTGGGAGATGAATAAGTTCTGCATTCTCATATGTTGATTCTTACCGAGGATTTAGTTGGTCCTCTGATTGGAAGAGAGGGCACACATATCACCTATCTAGTTATATAACCTTCCTTTTATCTGGTCTTACTCCATCCATTGGGAATTGATCCTCTGAAATACAGTATGCTTTGAATATCTGGACTGATGTCTTTTGTCCTTTGGTATCATTTTGTTTCACTTGTAATTACTGTCTGTGTGTTTTAGATATTTTTAAACAAGATATGTGCATTTCTCACTAAAGTTTTACACATATTGAACAAAAATTCAGGACTTAAAATCTCAATTTTGATTAATTTTAGATACGCACATACAAATGAAGCTTACCTTTCTTTATTCTCCTAACAGGAGCATCATTTTTTTTGATCCGTCGCCTCTTATCACTGGATGCTATTTGCTCTGGTGGAACCAAATGACGGGCATCATAAGTTAAGCCAACTCTATAAAGATGTCCTCGCACATGATTTGACAAGCCAACACCTGTGTCAAATACAGCTGGACAGTATGGGCATGGTCGCTTCTCAGTGTGAAAATCAGTCCAATTGTAGGTTATATTAAGTGGAGCATTATGTTGATAAAGAACTGGATCCATAACTTCTATACATTTAGCATCATTATTGATATGAAAATCTTCATTAATAAAATGGTTGTGAGTAACATCTTGATATTCCGCTGAGTAAAGGCTTTGGTTACCGTAGTCATTGTTGCCATAATCATGAATGTCATTATCAAAATCAAAATCATCGTCTTCTTCACTCTCATCATAAGTATCAAAATCATCATCATCACCAATGCCATTTTCATCAACTAGCTGTACTTCAGTACTGAAGTACTGAGTTTCTTTATCACCAATATCAAAATCATTCTCAGCAATAGTCATTGCAGAAGCATCACTCATACAGTTAGCAGTTTCAACAATATCACTTTCTGGTGAGTTTTCTTCACCATCACATTCTAATGCATTTGCACATGGATCAAGTTTATTCAAAACAACAACAGGTGCTTTGTGAAATACATCTGGATATTGATCCAAAATATCATTGCCAACAGAGACACTAACCATGACATCCTTAACAGATTTTCTAACCGATATAGCTCCAGCATCTGCACATTCTGTTTCTCCTGACATTTCTTCAGCATCAGACTGATGGAAGTTCAAAGCCGATTGTATATCTGTATGTTTTGTTTCTATTAATGTAGATGAAGGAGGCAAATCTTTTACTATCTCTACATCATTTTCAGATTTCTCAAGATTCTGATAACCAACAGCATGATCCTTCGACAACAGGATTGCATTGTTCCCTTTGATGTCAATTTCTCCCTGCTTTCTAATATGATCTTGATGTAGGAAGCTAACCTTTTGGTTAACAGAGTTTAATCCTGTCAGAACCTTTGTTGAAGATTTACTATAATCTATCACAGAATCAGATGAATGGTGTATATTTTTTGTGGCTGTATAGCTTGGCTTCTGAGTAATAGCATTATCAGTGACCTTGCTGTACAATCCCGAGGAATTCCCCAGTGTATCAGGTGCTTCAAAACCCCTTTTTATACCTCCCCTTATAATAGATTTGTTTAGATATTCAGATTCCTGTGATGCAGCCTTATTGTCACTCACCAAATTAAATGGTTTTGAGCTCAAGCCAGGTATCTTTATTCCATGTTCATTTTTATGCTGAACATGATAAAGACGCTGATGCAAGTATTTGACATGCTTTTTAAAGATACTCCTAGCTGGTGTGGTAAAAGGGCATTTCCTACATACATATATGCCTCCTGACTTACAGTGACTTAATAAATTTTCTAATGATACACCTTTCAAAGGTTTTTGAATGGACTTGTTAATAACTGCATCATGAATATAAATTTGATGACCTTCAAGTTCATCCATTGATGCTGCCATGAAGTTGCATTTATCACAGCAGTAGTATCTTTTGTCCTTCTCATGTGTTTTAGCATGCTGCACAAATGTTTTGGGGCAGTTTGTTCCAAATACACACTGTGGACACTGTAATTTTGCATTCCGGCCTTCATCCTGAAATGTGCGGAGCTCACGAATCTCCTCCATCAACCGCTCTCTTTTTTCTTGATGAAGACTCCTATGCTTTTGGAGAGGTGCACGGTCACGAAATGCAATTCCACATTCTTTACATATATATGGTCTTGGCAAATTTGTTTTACTGTGTCCTTCTAAGTGATAAATCATGTGTCTCTGCAAATGTTTTTTTTCCCTGAAATTGACATTACATTTAGTGCAGGGGTAAAATGATGGTTCTGTCTCAGTATCATCATCTGACGGCGACTCAGAACCAGTTTGTAGATCATCTATCTGTATAGCACTACCTGGAGGAAAAACTGTTGAACCAAAAGGTAAACTTTCTTCTATGTATGCAGTTGCAGCAACATTTGTTCTTGCTGCTTCTAGGTTTTTGACAGGAAATTTATAATCACTGAAGATTAACTGTTTAATTGCTTCCACTGTTTCTTTGGGAAGGTTTGATCCTGTCTCGCCAACAAGATTTTTTTTGGCAGGCAAATATTTTGGTTTTACAACTGAAACTTTTGCTTCACCATGTTCCATCCCTTCCAAATTAACTGCAGTCTTTTTAGGTATAAGGTGCATGTCTGGATTTTCCATTTCAGAGAAATCCACCATCTGAACAATTTCCATTTTCCGTTTCCTTTTTCTTCCATAGTTTAGATTTGATTGGACTTGAGAATTTCCATCAATTTGAACCATCTGATCATCCTTTTCCTTTGTAAGCAGAAACTGCATGAATTCTTTTTCAGGGTCCCAATTTAAGCCAACATCATTTAAAGTTTCTGATTCAACCACATGAATATCAGAAGAACTTAACATTCTTTTTCCCCTTATATCTCCTCTATTATCTTTTGTCTTTTCACTCTCTTTACAATATAACAGCTGACTTGTAGAAGCACCATTTGACTGGACTGTAGATGGGTGGTCCACTATTGGCAAAGGACTCATCATTTTAGGCTGTGTATTAACTTGACCCTGAAAAGGCACTAAATTGGGGACCAGCAAGAGGACTGGGGCTGGGGCTACTGGCTGAACTCTATCTGAATTGCCAGATGATGTTGGAACTTGAACAGACTGAACAAAGTGAGATGATGGGCTAGAATCTGCAACTGGCTGGCACAGAGATTGAGAAATATTTAAGGAAACATCAGCCTGCTTTGCGTTGGAAGATTTAGTTGAGGAGGGCTGTGGAACTACATCCCTCACAGCAGTTCCTGTAGGCAAGATAAGTTTTGCATTTGAAGCAGTAGGAGCACCAGTTTGCATTAACACAGTCTGCTGGGTTCCACTTAAGGCTTTTATAGAACTGTCCCTGGACAGATGTTTAGACAAGTTTAACGTATTGCTTTTGGGAACTGACATTTGATTCTCTGTTAAGGTCTGAGGTATACTTGTGGTAACAGTGGTTGATGGGAGATCTTTTTCGTCTCCAAATCCGCTCTTAGCACCAGGAGAACTAATGTGGGTCTTCATGCTATCTGTATTACTCATCTTCAATCCAGAGGCTTCAATTTTGTTAATCCTGAAAATAATAAAAACAAGTTATTGCACATGTACAAGTAAAAAGTAAAACCTTTTTTTAAAACCATGAATATTAATGACAATGATGTTCTTGAAATTCAAGAACCATCTACCATTAAAATGGTTGCACCAGGCATCGAACAATACAATTATCATCAGTAATAAAACAATCCACAAAGGAAGGTTATAATTTTTGCGTTTACAGCATCATCAAGGTTCAAGATAGGCCTTTTATGATGGAATGCAATAAAATCACATCCATAATAGAGATCTCTGAGACAAGTGCACAACCCAAAGGCTTTGGGTTAACCTGGTATGCAAACCTATAAATTTAAATGCCAATTAAATTATAACCTTGCTGAACACTAAAAGTATGAACTCTTTATACTTCTATATTCCCTTAGTATATTTTGATCTGTGTATTTCTATACACATGTAATTTTTGCACATACAGTTTTACATAAGAACACTGCTTAAATATGTTAAACATTGTCAAAGACAAAATCGATAAATTTAAGCTAGTGTTTTATATCTGCAATGTGTATTACATAATCAGAATGGAGTAAAGTGTTTGTAAATTATGAAATAAGTTTAACCTATAAGCCTTCATGGGCTTATAAATCATTCAAAATCTCGAGAATACATTCAATTATATATTAATCAAAGACTGCTCAACAGAATTCTTAAAACAGACAATTAAATTTTATTTATAATATTTTTACCTTAGCTTAACTGTATGAATAAAATAATTATAAAGACTTAAATCAACTGAGTTAAAAGGTGCAACTGCTTCATCAACCAAGAGATTAGTGGTTTCAACAACTATTACATCTACATCTTGTCTGTTGCTGAAGAAAAACGATTCCTGCTGTCGTTCTCAAATACTGGGGACTTTAATTATGTGTGAAGAATCAAAATTCCACACATTTTAGTTACAACCTTCCTGTTTCCCCTTCAAAACTCTCAGCTGCTGCTAAAATTGACCAATTTCCATGGGAACAAAATACACTTCCAATGAGATCATATTCAATGTTATCACTCTAAAATGGTGCTAAAACAGTTCCCAGCATGAGTCTCTGTGTTAAATACGCAGCAGAAGCTAAGGGGTGGGCACGTACAAACAGGTGCTAAGAATCACGACTGAAAATGTCAATGAATAGGAAAACAAGCCTGGAAATGCTATAATGTTTGTCTCATTTACCTTAACTGATTTTAATCAATATGAGCAACCTGTACAGAACAAGTGCTGTAAAATTAATTGCTGTGACAGTGAGCAATGGGAGTTTTATAACACATCCTTCCTTCCAAAAGCTCTCATTTAATTTGTAATCAAACAAAAAAAATAACAAGCATTTAAAACCAGCTGAAACACACACAGAAATGGTGAAAGCTTTAATTTCAAAATGACTCTGGTGTCCAAGATCCATAGCCAAATGTATGCTCAGTTAATTTAATATGCTGTACCTGAACTAGCTTTTCTCAACAGGAAGCAACGTTGCTAACGAAGTGGTAAATTCAGTGTTAATGAGTGGTGGCTTCACTGTTACCACCTCAGAGGTAAAACCTTCCGTGCTCCATATTCTACCCATCTGTTCTGGTGTTAGGGGTTCAAAGAAAGAACAGACGTTTCCCACTAAAAGCAAACTTCAGTGGTACCCTCTGAACAGCAGGATAGCAAACCCTCACAAAATCACGAATGGTCTTAGATTGCTGTTCTCATTATTAGAAGTTTTATATTAACAGCCCCATCTACAAGTTACATAGAGGCAGCACATCCAAGTCCCATAATTTCACAACCTTATGTGCTTTTAAATCAATGTCCGGGATGGAGAAGGATGAAATCATCTAATTAAATTCTGTAAGGATAATAAAAATCAACAAAATTAAAAGATACCAGTGCAATATAAACATAAAGCAGCGGTATGAATTCTTTGTGCACTCATTATTGGGGTGTTTGACAAGTCATTAAATTCACAAATTACAACATAAAATATTGTTGAAAATGCAGACCTTGCAGCATATGCTGGATTCCTTTCAATACTGCAATGAATGTGGATACCTTCCTTTATAGCTGTGCATCCAAATCACAAACAAAACCCACGCTCATGAACAAAACATGTATATAAAGGTCAGAAATTTTTTATTCATTATGATAAGAGACCATAATGAAGCTATCCTTATTGACTTTCCTTAGAAATCTCAAATGTCAGTATTTTTGCAAACTATCAGCACTTGCTATAACACCCATATTGCACTACATCTTGAGGGTAATGCAGAAAAAATGAGGTGATAATTGCATATTAACATAATTATTCTGTAATCCCTTTGAGCAGCCTTCCTGGGTCATTTAGTAATGCAGATTAAGTACAACCTTTCTGTCATCAGAGGTATGTTGCCCACTTTTTTGTTCTCTAACGATTATTTATGATGGAATAGTCATCCAAAATTAAATCAACATGGCCAGCTTAAAGGACAATTTTGTATGATTACATCTGACTAATATTTCTGAAGTAGAATGCCAACAAAGAATCCATGCACAAAATTATGATAATATTCATATAAAGACAATTAAAGCAAATACTTCAACAAGTCATTGTTATACTGATCCATCACAGATAGCAATTCATAGTTGTTTTTCAATATTATGCAGTTTTCAATGGGTTTCAAAAAATCAAGGCCAAACTGCACATTGTAATGTTCAATTAATAAGATAACAAAATTACAACTTTTATATCCAGAGAATTAATAACATTCATTCGGAAGCTACACGAGGCATAATGTTTATCTCCTCTTTCCTCAATCCTATTTTTGCCTCTTAGAAAGATTTCACCCTTCTGTAGCATTCCTCCGAAAGACACCACAACATGGTGGTGGGATTGAGCTATGATTAAGTCTTTATAACAAAATAATTTGGAATCTCATCCATTTGTTTTCTTCAGCATGAAATTGAACACTAGCTCAGGCACTGTGGAATTGGAAATCAGTATTTTCCTTTCTCCTTCATTTTCTATCTTTTTTACCAAAAATAACAGAATAGTTGTAGAGCATAAATTATCATACTCACATTGCAATGATCAGTACATTGCAGATGGCGTCTTAAAGAGCCAATGAGGTGAAGACCTGGGTCCTATCCATGCACAGCAGAAACAAATTGCCTGAAGCTGAACTAGATAACTAGAATATGGTGAGTTGGAAGATTCTTCTATCAATTAAAAAACTAAAAAAGATTAAAGTGGATACATCTATTGCTGTATCACTGACTTTTTGACCGACTAAATGAAATACCATGATACAAGAAATAGCAATGGGGAGCAAACAAGCACAAAAGGCAGCTAATAAAACAAGACTAGCAGTCAACATTTAATGAAACACAAAAGGAGTAAAAATGTAGACAAAGCAGGAATGGGTCATTTGGCTAGGAAGTATGAAATCTCATCCATAGTTCTTCATCTTAGGCAGATCTTTGGCATATAGGATAACTTCCTTCCATTCTAGTTCTGTGGATTTCAAAGAGGCTCACGAGACCAATGAGGGACCCGCAAATTCTGCCATGCGTGGAGCAGGACAGGCAGGTGGACAGTATTGGTGCTCTTTCCATTAATTACACTAGCTTTCTGTTTGCTCCTGGTAAAGGGACTCGAGGTTCTCCATACCATCACAAATGTTCCCTTTCATTTTGAACAGTCATGGGCGAAGTTGTAATGCCCCACCGATGCCATGAGTTGGTGAGGACACTACAACTTTTCAAAGAGATTTTCAGAACAGCCTTGAACCATTTCCTCAGTCCACCTGGTAATCACTTCCCTTAAAAAAGCTTGAAATAGAGATTCTCAGTGCAAGGCCTGCAAACTACATAGCCTGTCCATCAAAGCCACCTGAGTGTAGATGGGAATTTTGGCAAGAGAGATTTCACTGATATTGATTTGCTTACCCTGCTGGTTAATTTGGAGAATTTTGCAGAGACGGTGTTGGTGGTACCTCTCCAGTTCTCTGTAGTGCCCAATGTAGGTAGTCCATAACTCAGAGGCATACAGATGAGCAAGGATCACTGCTACCTGGTAGACTGTAAGTTTTGTGCCAGGTTTGAGTTTGAGTTGAGGAGGACAACGTGACAAGAAACCTCAGTCACCGTAAGCGTGACCATCTTCAAGACAGAAGTAAAATGCAATTGCAGAAACTACAGCAGAGCTCCCAGCTACCTACCACAGGGAAAGTCATCGCAAGTGTACTCCTCAACCACCTCCCCGTAGCTGCTCCCCAAATGGTGTGAAATTCACCCATCTCGAGGCAGAGTGGACATGAGTCTCAGTGCATCAACTCCATTCAAAAATGCAAGGAAGCAACTTCAACTAATGTACACTGTCTTTCTGACCTCCCAAAAGCCTTTGACTTTGTCAATCAAAAGGGACTGTGGCACATCTTTGCTCCTTCTAAAATTTAGTTGCCAGCAGTAATTTATCCCTATGTCACGTCTGCTACATGACCATAACCAACAGGTCCATCACAGACTCGTGCCAAGCAATGTCACTTGGTCATATAGCATGGAAACAGGCCCTTTGGGTCATCGAGTTCTTACCAATCATCAAGCACCCAGTAACACAAATTTCATTTTATTCTCTCCACATACCCCCTTCCGAATTCTAACACACACCTATACAGTAGGGACACATCACAGTGACCAATTAACCCACCAACCTACACATCTTGGTAATGTGGGAGGACTGAAGCACCTGATAGAAACCCACATGGTCAGAGAGGGAGAACATGCAAGCTCCACACAGGCAAAACCAGAGGACAGGATTGAAAGCAGAGAGAGGAGCTGTAAGGCAGCAACTCTACTAGTGGCACTTGTGCCACTCTCTATGTTGTGTCACTGCCCCAACACTTTTTCCAAAGCTTCTCACTACAATGCTGTATCTCAGCTAGAACAGAGCTAATTTGCAGGACAATTAGAAAAAACATTCAACCAATAGGATTAGTTAGATTGGCATGGTTGGCACACACATTGTGGGCTGAAGGGCCTGTTCCTGTGACATACTTTTCTACGTTCCATGTTCTATCCTATTTTGGTCTCTCAGCTGTTCAGATTGCCCCAAATCCAAGCAGATTGGGACTTCTGGATTGATTTTATGGAATCCATAATACGCAAGAATGAACATGAATTTATAAAGCAAATTTCATATCTTCGTATTTGTATTGGTTTATTATTGTCACTTGTACCGAGGTACAGTGAAAAGCTTGTCTTACAAACTGATCGTACAGGTCAATTCATTACACAGTGCAGTTACATTGAATCAGTACAGAGTGCATTGAGGTAGTACAGGTAAAAACAATAACAGTACAGAGTAAAGTGTCACAGCTACAGGGAAAGTGCAGTGCAATAAGGTGCAAGGTCACAACAAGGTGGATCATGAGGTCCTAGTCCATCTCATTGTATAAGGGAACTGTTCAATAGTCTTATCACAGTGGGGTAGAAGCTGTCCTTTAAGTCTGGTGGTACGTGCCCTCAGGCTCCTGTATCTTCTACCCTCTCAAAGTACTTCACAGGCAATCAATTGCTTCTGAAGGGCAGTCGAAGCTGCTTTACCAGCAAATGCAGATAATTGTTATCAGCAAGTTCCCACAAAAAGCAGAGAGATAAATATCCAACTATTCTGCTTTGGTGGGGATGGTTAATCAAGATAGTCAAAATGGATGAAAAGAAAATAACTTCAAGATGTCACTTTCCAAATGGGGAGTTGCACTGACAGGAAATAAGAATTATGAGCAGAATTATATAAAAAAAACAATGTCAGTTCTGACAACCAATGTTCCACGAGTACAGCATTACAACTTTCACCACACAGCCCTCACCTCCTAACTCCAGAATTACTCCAAAACTGTTTAAGATAAGAGATAAGATATTAGTCACATGTACATCAAGACACACAGTGAAATGCATCTTTTGTGTAGAGTGTTCTGGGGGCAGCTCACAAGTGTCGCCATGCTTCCGACACCAACATAGCATGCCCACAACTTCCTAACCCCTATGTCTTTGGAGGAAAACCATGCAGACACGGGGAGAACATACAAACTCCTCAGAGACAGCGGCCGGAATTGAACCTGGGTCGCTGGCGTTGTAATAGCGTTACACTAACCGTGACACTACCGCACCTGCTGTGTTTAAACAGAATCGGATGGTTTTGATCAGCTGTGGATTTCAGAAGATCATGTGATTCTGCAGAAAAGAAGTGGCAAAAGTTAAGACAGAATGTAGCCACACAGAAAGAGATACCAAAAGCAAGAGTGAGATAGGTAAATGAGTAGTTTTCAGATAACTTGATGCGGGCAGTGGTGTGTTCCATATAACTGCAATGTTCTAATCCTTTTGGATTCCATTCATAGTTATGATATTTTCAGATTCATTTTCAAGATCCAGCTGTGACTGGGAAGGCCAGCACGTGTAGCCCATCCCTAATTCCTCTTGAGAAGGTGATGAGCTGCCTTCTTGAATCATTGCAGTCCTTAATTTCCAATTGACAGTGGTTAGCAGAAGAACACAAGAAAAAGCAGTAGTCCACATAACCCCATGAGCCTGTTATATCATTCAAAATCAAGGCATAGTCAGAGTATCAAGTCCATCTTCCACATTCCCACTTACCTTAACCTTAAATTTACTCAATGATTGGACATCCCACAGACAATCGAAAGATTTGCATTTACTGCATGCAGAAAATCCTTCTCTGACCCCTTATCCTGAGACCATGCCCCTTAATTCTATACCGCCCTGTTACACAAAGCAGCCTCCAGCGAACTACCCTGCCAATTCCCCTCAGAATTTTGAACATCTCCTCTCAATCTTCTAAGTTTCAGAAAATATATGCCAAATTAATCTGTCTTCATGGGAGAACCACCTCATCCCAGGAACTAAACTACTGAATCAAGATTGCATGGACTCCATTGCAAGTATTTTCTCCATAGGGTACGGAAAACAAACCTGAACAAGGTACTCAAGATAGGTTTTCACAGAAACTTTTTAAAATAGGGAAGTTTTGCTGAAATTCTCTCCAAACCCACCTTACAATGAAGATTAACACATCACTTGCCTTCCTAATTGCTTTTTACTTTCTGCATCTACTAAACTAGCAAACCACAATCCCTTTGTACACCAACATTTATGAGATTCTCACTGCTTAAAAAGTATTGCATTTTTCTATTTTTCCTTGCAAAGTGAATAATTTCACAATTTTTCAATACTTCTTGCTAACTCTCTTAACCTTTGCATCCTCTTTGGGCCCTAACAAGTCATTTTCCAGCTAGCACTGAATTACCTGCAAACTTGGATACTTTACACCCTGCCTTTTTATCCATATCATTTAATATAAATTGTGAATAAATAGTATTGATCAATGTGGCTATCAATACCAGTCTGCCAATGTGGAATTGACCTACTACAATAAAAACAGAAAATTCTGGAAAATTCAGGAGGTCAGGTTGCATCTGTGGAAAGAAAAGCAAAGTTAAGGTTTCAGGTTGATAATGTTATTGAGACTATGGCCCTTAGTTTTAGACTCTCCAGTTATAGGAGACAGCCTCTTGGCACCTACCTTGTCAACTGCACTCACAAGCTTATATGCTGTTTCAGGTTTTGACCCAGAACATTAAGTGCTTTCCTCTCTCCATAGACGCTGCCTGACCCGCTGAGTATTTCCAGCGTTTTCTGTTCTAAATTTCAGATTTCCCATATCTGCAGTTTTAAAAAGATTTTTCAATTACTGTTTATCCTGGCACTTGTCTCAATCCTTTAACCAATTTTCTATTTACCTCATCCCGCAAATCCTTATTTCATCTAAAAAACTTTTGTATAGTACTGTATCAACTGTTGCTGGAAAATCTAGACATTCTACATTCACTGGTAACCCTGCTACTTACAACCCAAAAAAACTCATTAGGTTTGCCAAACACTCATGATTTTTCTTTCATTAAACTGCACTGACTCTGGCTAATCTTAAAGTGCCCTATACAACTTACTTCACAGATTATAACTGAACACAGAAAGAATAAAAGGAAATATACCAGGAAATGGTTTATAAGGTGGAAGGAAAATTTATGCAAATATGAAACTTTAAACAGTATAAAATGCTATTAAAAAGCAAACAGGATTTTGGGTTTGCATATAGGTCTATTGAAATCAAAAGGATGCACACTGACACCCCACAGAGCACTAATGCATGATAGATCTCTTGGTCCTCCACACCAAAGATCCAAAGGTAAGTATCCAAAGATAAGATTTCGATTAGCTAGTACGATTGGACGTCCCAGATTTATTTTACAGCTAACTAAATTAAGTACTTACATTTCTACAGCATTAATGAGACCTAATGTTTCTGTTACTACAAAACCCAAGATACTTTTAATCTCCTCCCAGTGCTTCTCAACTAATTTTTACTCAATCCAAGCAGACTAATATGTGGGGCAATTTTCCTTCATCAGCATTCTTTGAGAATCTGGAGTATATTCCAGAGATTCCCCATTTTTAAAATAAAATTACTCATAACAAATTAGTATTGTTCTTGGTTTCTTCTAAGATATTCCTTCCCCTCTATAATTTGCTTACAAAGACCATCTGGACTGAATTATTTTACTTTATTGGCTTGCACTGGCTAAGCTCAACAAGCTCCTAAAAACTGAAATTATGTACAAATGAACCTGAAAAGCACTGAATCTATGAATCATTATGGATATCAGTCCAGTATTATTGTTAATATTGTTTTAAGTGTGTTGGCACCTTGAGCCCTTCACAAGAAACATACACGAAGTGCATTTCTCGAAGGTCAGAAAGGCTGCTTTAGGTCTGATGTATAAGAAAACAGATGGCAGCACTGGTCATACATTAACATGGAGAAGAATTCTGAGTGCTTTCTTGTCAAGTAATTGCAATTCTTAGCAAAATGGCAGTTTTGAAGCACAGCCATTCAGTTTAAAAATAGAACACAGCTAAGTTCTGTAAATCCTGTGAATATTACCAATTTGCAAATAACTGCAACATTTCTGCTTTACACCATACAAATGTATATGATTTTCATATAGTTTTAAAACACAAATATCATAATTTAATATTAGATTTTGTTAAACAACTGCAATGTTTAAAACATAGACTGAAAAAGCTGAGCTTCAGTTGTGTAAGTCATGAAAGTTTCTTTCACAAACTAAAAAGGACATTCCAAATGATCACTTAAATCTGTGTATTCGGGTATCAAAAATTACTCCTCGTAACTGAAGTGTTTCCCTTCTTAAGAAGATCAAGAACATCAATTTAAAATTCAGATTTAATATGAATTCCACCCACTTAGTTTGTTTGAGAGATTTGCTGATTACAATTATTGACAGATTTCCTTTAGCATAATAAAACAAGCCTGCTGCACTACAAATCACATATTCTGGCGACAGGACAAACATGAGTCTGTCCTGTTAATCTTGCAGTCAAGAAAAACAATGAACCAGTATTAAGGCAAGCAGAAAGAATTAAATTGCTTTTATGAGGTGTGCATTTGTCATTTGAATATAAACCCATGCTTTTTTTCCTATTAGCAAATAATAAATTAAACTGCTTTAGCACCAATTTGTGAATAAAAATTACAGAATAACACACATTACAACCCTTTGTTTTGTTAGTACAAATCTGGCAAAGTCTCAGCAAGACATTGACACTGGAATAAAGCTAATGAGGCAGCCAACTTGGAGAACCACAAGTCTGCTGGAGCTTTTAGAATGTTAAGGCACCAAAACTCTACATACCGAATAATTGTCTTCAAAACAAGTATCAGCTTGAACACATTTTTTAATGCTTAAAATTAATGCCTACATAAAAATGTCCCAAAAGCTTGGGATGATCGTGTTATTCTCCCCACCATCTAAAACTTCAAGCCTAAACTATGATAAAAATCTCATTACCATGCAGGGGAGATCAGTTCCTGTGACTGGCAAACTCAATCAAATTTGGAATCAATTCACTACCTCCATTTTCAGCACCATTGTCACTCTGCGATATTTGATCAGTGTGTATACACGACTGCAAATCACCAGCATCTCTATTCCTTGTGACTTTTACCACCATGGGGGAAAAGAGCTCTGAAGTTTTCTCCAAGTGCGCGTGACTTGAAAATATTCTGTCATCACAAGGTCAATGTCCCAAATTCTCGACCTAAAATCCCTCCAAGGGTTACAGCAGATTAAGGAAAAGGCCCATCATCATCTACTCATGGCAACTAAAGATGTGCAATCTTTACCAGCATCCCTAAACACAAGATCTTGGGAGGACAAGACGACAAAGCTGCTGAAATGAAAACTATGAGGCATCCTCGCCTTACAGAACAATTACGTCCAATAACAAGCAAGTTATGCTAAACGGTGGTTAGACTACTGCTGGAGTATTGTCGACAATCCTGAGTGCCACAGTTTAGAAAAGAGAGGGTGTACAATGATCCCTGGGTTAATTAACTTACATCAAGTGATGAGCAAAGCCGAGATTGTTCTCCTTAGAGCAGAGACTATTATACTGGACACAATTTTTGATGAAGTAACAAGAAATTGTAACTGGTAGGCAAGAGAGTAACCGGTAGACAAGAGAGTAAGCAGAAGATAGTGATTTAATGGGAAACAAGAGAAGTCTTTTTAGACAGCAACGTCACAGTCCTGAATACACTGCTTAAAAGAGTGGCTGTAACAGATTCTACAGAAGCTTTCAGAGACGAACTTGATATAGAATGGAAAAGGGACAATTTGCAGAGCTTTGAGAAAAAGTGTGGCAGTTTGGGCAGAGTCAAGATCAGCACGTTGAACTCAACAGTCTTCTTCAGTGCTACAAGAGTTTATGATTCTAGGCAGTGTTTTATCCTGAGATCCCTTTTCACAGAGAAATTTGCGCTACTGGTTTTCTCTAAGAAAAATGTCCCACGAGAAACTTTAATTTGTGTCATTTTACATTTTTCTCTCTCAACTTACCTGCACGTGCAGTGACTATTTTTATCTCATCAAATGCTGCACAGGTGATGGACCACAGCTATGGGTGAATGGTGAAATATTGCATGATATATTAACTTGATTTAAAAGGCAGGATTCTCTCTTCTACGTCAGCTGGTAGTGGGTGCATTCTTTATATGAAACACTCAGCTACTGCTTTGTTGTCTTATTCCAGAGAAGGTTAAAGATCCTATCATACTAGTGAAGAGCACGGGGTTCCTACATGCCTCCCTCTCTCAATACCAAACAGACTATTTCACCATTCACCCATAGCTGTGGTCCATCACCTGTGCAGCATTTGATGAGATAAAAATAGTCACTGCACGTGCAGCTAAGTTGTTGCAAGTGAAGCACTACATTTGAGAGAGAAAAATGTAAAATGACACAAATTAAATGCCACTCTTTTTCTATGCATGCTAATAGGTTTTGGCTTAAATCCCTAGGTTGGAATGTGTATAAAGCTCTTTAAAATGCAACTTATCTGACTATAATAAAACAAACACATACATGGACAAGTTCCTGTATTTAGATTATATAAATTTGGTTCATAGTGTTTTTCAGGAAGCCACTAATGCATCAACCACAGATGGTGCTAACCTTTGAGCTTGAAATCTCTTTCAACAACCAGGCTATCAATTAGAATCTTGCTGAATCTGTAAAGAAGCTGGCTTCCCGAGTTGAGAGAGAAAAGCAAGACCTGGCTGGCATTACTCATTAGAATGTCGCATAATCATGACTTGCGAGGGGTTAAAACGAGTTTATTGAATTGAAAGGATTCATTTTTGCTTTCTGGAAATCCTACAAATGAAATAGAAATGAAACGTGCAGGAGTTCTTTTGTTCACTTGGAACAATGGGGTATCCAGAGTTCACAATTGTCTGTTCCTGCTCCAGTCAAAATACAGCAAGAGCTTTATGTCCGTTATTGAAAATTGAGCAATTACTAGGCAATACCAAGTTTCAGTGATTTTCTGAATAATTACTGCATGTACCATTAGCTAATTATGCTTCTGTTTTAGAGTATGTTGAATGTCTTCAAAGTACAACAGATACATGAAAAATCTAAACAGAAAATGAGTTCCCATCCAGAGGAAGATCCAGTATTTTTCTCTCCACTAATGCTGCATGTGTTTACTAAGTTACTCCAACACTTTCTATCAATTCTTTCGCTGCATTGAGACAATCATAAAACTTTCCTTCCAAAATAAAAGCTAATCTATTCAGAAATCAGACTAGGCAATAAACAAAACAAAGTAGTGACCATGTGCCAATAAAGTGGACCACTATGTGTTCGCCATGAAAACATAGAGAGTGGCCCAAAAGAGAGAGATCACCAGATTCATAAAAGAGAATCCTGAAGAAAAACTGTATTATAGTTTGCCTAGTGAGCTACAAAAGTGTAACAACTGAGTAAAATGTCTAATCATAGAAATAGGACATTAATTTAAAGCAGCTGCAACAAAGGACTTTGGCAGAGCTATTATGGCAATAAGATGAGAGAAAGACCCTTACATTTAAACTGTGGAACAAACACGTAAATGACATTGAGGTCAGTAATCATTATATCGCCTCAAGGGTGGCATCTTTAACATAATGCGGGACTGGAAGATCATATCAATAAAAGCATAATACTATGTTGTCTTAAAAATAACATTCCCCAAAGTCAACTTTTGAAATTAAATTTGAGAGGTGGACATCACTTAACAAGACCATCAATTACTGCTGACCTATAGCTGCCTAAATGAGTTGCCTGCTGGTGCAATTAATTGTCAACCATATCGGTGTGGCACAAGAGTCAAACCAAACTAAAGCCATCAAGTCTCTTTTCCTCACGAAAATGAACCAGCAATCCAACTACTTCATGGTCATTTCACAGCTACATTGTTATGTTTCCAGAATTACTCTTCGTTTAAATTGAATTAAAATTTTCAACCAGCCAGGGTGGGATTTGAACTCAATTTCTGAATATTAGTTCAGAGAATCCAAGCAGAAGTGATCATATTCTGTGATGGGTGCCAAAAGCTGCAATTAAATAACTAAATATTTTTCTGTTGGAAAATGTAGGAAATCACTGAAAAGCTAAAATAAAAATATTTTCAGCTAATTACGTAAAACTGTAGTTATTGCCAAAGTCTTCAAATTAATTTTAAATTAAGTGACTCCACTAACTTAGATCTGTCAGTTCCTTTATTGATTCATTTATCGCAGTCGTTTAGTGTCCCCTCTACAACGAACCCAAAACAGAAACAATATCTGATGAAACTGAATGCATTTCCAATATTTTTAAACTTTTTTTTGTTTTCAATGTCTTATATAAATTCCCTTGCTTCATAAAGGAAGCATTTTCAAAACCAACACCCACCTCTTCCGTAATCCTATGTCTGGAGCTAAATCAGATTTTGTCCCTTGCTCAGAACCAAAGCAGACGTATCTATATTTGTATACAGCACTTTCTGTCACTGTGACCTTATTGCAATATCCCTACACAATCACACCATCATCCTTCAACCTTTTTTTAAAATCAAACTTAGTCAGGATCCCTTTGGTTTCACTCTTGCCTATCTAATTGCAGCCAAGGCAGCTCTTTCTGCTTGCACTATTGCAAAAGTCAATCCTTCTCCCCTCCATTTCATCAGATTCCATATAATAGCAGCAACCCTTACTCTCCACCACCTTTGTCAAGTGATCAATCATTTTTAATACACCAAAAACTTCTTAGAAATTGTACTTTCTTCCCCATCACTGATTCAGGATGAAGCAAACTGACTGCAAGGTTGACATCCTACTAGACCCTGCGCTGAGCACCAGGCTCATACTGGCGATTACAGCCAGTCTACTTATACCAAAGAATCAGAATCCTGATGGATCTGAATGGGGACTCTTGACCTCGAGATTAAGTTCAGTTATTATTTAAACTTATCTTACCTTATCATTCTTAATTATTGTTGTTAATGTGTCTTTAATAAATTTTACTCTTTTATGAATTTCAATAATTATTTAAATCTTGAGTACCAGACACATTTTAAAAACACTTAAAGCATGAAAGATTTTGACAGAAGGCAAAGTTCCACTCCCTGCCTTTCACTGTCAACCGCTGTTAGGCATTCCAAAGATAGGGTCTCAGCAGAACACTGGCTGAGGCCTGGTTGCTGGTGAGGCCTCAACAGCAATCAGTAACACTGAATCTCTGGAATTTTCTGTTCCAGGGTGTTGTGGAGGCTAGCTCATCAGAAGTATCTATAATGGAGGCAGATACATTTTTGAAAGATCAGGGCACGAGGGAGTTGGGTCTGGGGTGGATCAGCCATGATCATATTGAATGGCAGGGCAGGCAGCCTACTTCTGCTCCTATTTTCATGTAGTGTTCACTACAATTCATCGCCTGACTGTGAATGCAAGAGGTCTGGGATAATAAGACTCAAAACATTTGGCTGGTGTAGCACCCCTGGCATTGTTCATCATGGATCGACATCTGGGCATAGAAGAGTTGTTGATTTTAGTAGTGTTCTTTGGAGATGAGAATGAGGGGGTGATCTTGCTGAAACCCTTAGGGAACATGACAGGATACGTGTTAAGATGGGAGAATCTCCAACAAGGGGACATGGTTACAAGATTATAAGGTAGTTATTTAAAACTGAGGTGCTTGGGAACTTCTCGCAAAATATGGTAAAACACTGGAATTCTCTACCGCAGACAGTTGTGGAGGCTAGATCATGGAGAGTATCTAAAGAGGAAGTAAATACATTTCTGAAAGAGCATGGAATTGCGGCCTAAGGGGATCTGGCACAGAAAAGGAGACGAGCCCTTGGGTAGATCAGCCTTGATCATATTGAATGGTGGGGCTTGAGGAGTCAAGTGGCCTATTCCTTCTCCTATTTTCTTATGTTTGTTTGCCAGCCTGACAGTTTTATGCATTTTTTTAGAACTGATATTTAAAATTGGAATGATTGAAACATAGTAGTTGAGGGTATTCTAAAGACATCTTGACTACGCTTCCTTCCACCCCACTTCTTCTAAGGACTCCAATCTATTCTCCCAGTGTTTCAGTCTCATCTGTTCTGCTTTTGATATATCCTTCACCACAAATGCATCTGTTCCATTTCCGATAATTTTGGTCTCACCCATCTCCTCCTGCTTTACCAGGCTCCCAATTCAGCATATCATGCTCTGTAATTTCTGACACCTCCAACCTTATAGCACCAGACACATTTCCCCTACCCTTTTGGTATTACAAAGGGATTGTTATCTTAATGGCATTTTGGCCCACCTCCACAAGGACCATTCCCCTTCTCATGACATCTTTCCACACAACTGAAGGAGATCAACATCTGCCTCTGTGCCCACTAGTGGAATATGCCAGTGGCATACAGCAATTGACCTGTGGCCACCAAGAGAATACAACAGTTTTATATGGGTCTAGAACTAGATATGGACCTGGTGTTATATTCAGGCCTAGAGCACCAGGCTGGGCTTGATAGGGTGCCTGGGTACGTTAATGGACTTTGGCCCCAGACCTGTACCAGGCATCAAGGTGAGCTACAAGGATCAGGAGGGCCTTGGAAGACAGTGGAGAGAATCAAGTCCTACCTCAGATCTACAGTTGCAACATCCATAGAGCTCTTCCTAGTCCCCATGTGATTCTGCCCAATAACATCATAAGCTACTCCTTTCAAGGAGTTGGGCTCTCTTGGGGATTCCCAGCCTCACCCCATAGGATCAGTTTTTTTTAAAAACAGGAAGATTGGTGTCCTGAATCAATGTTAAGCAGGACAGCCAATTTCCCTTTCATAAAATTCAACTTTGGCAGCCTTATCATAGCCAGATATCAGTTCGGACAGCAGCAGACCTCAGGGATGGTAAGTGCAGGCGAGCCAGATGGACCCATCCCATGTGCTGGATATTACATCATGGGTCATATGTTGTGCACCATGTTACTGGACTTTCCAGCTTTTCAAGTATTTTATAATATGCTTATTTTTAAATTTTTATTGAAATGCCAAATATGGGATCTTGACATATTATTAATTGGTTCAGTTTCCTTTAAATGGTCTAACCTCCCCTGCTTCACTTAATTTCAGTAGGAAATTAGCAGCACTAACATTTTGGACCACAAAATTCACTATTAATTGATACATCCATAATGAAAAGCAATGATTTATTTTAATCTATGAAAAGATTTGTACCTATACCATGAGGCTTCAGAGTTGTAATGGCAATAATAAACATTTTAGGGACAATAAATACTTTCATATTTTTATGATCTTAAACATGTCAAGATATGACAATAAGATACTTCGAAATCTAGACATTAAACATTTTACAACTTAAAAAAATACAACTAAAACCTGAAAGGCACTTACTCCTTACACTCCTCAGCCCCATCTGTATCTTTCAAAGCCATGGTGTAGCTGGAGGCCAAAGGATCTAAACACCGACAATATTGGTCTCAAATTCTGTTTTAAAAAAGATTACACAAATTCACGTCATTTCCAAGGATACTTTGCATAATTTTTAAAAAAGTATCAATTTAATTGACTTAACATTTTCAAAATTACACAAACTCCAAACTAAGTTGTTCATACACTGCAGATTTAGGACTAGAACCACTCAATAGTTAAAAAGTTGAAAACAAAGATAAAACATACAAGCAAAATACAAACACAGAGAATCTTGTATGAGAGAATTATTCTGGCTTTATTTCTTATGATAGTTCAAAACTGCAGCTGTCATTAATTTTGAAATATAAGTTTTTGTTAGCAATTTTATTAGCAAAAATGTGCAATTCAGAAATCTTAGTTCACATTGGTGCATTAATTGTCTCCAAGATAGAATGTTGAAATGTTATTCAACACCATCGTTGTTTGAATGTTAGCAATAACTGACATTTAAAGTTGGTTATCCTCAGTGGCTTTGGCCTCATTGGTAAAGCATGCTATTGCAAGAAAGCATTTCCTATTACTGATACAGTATAGGCCCATCCCCACTCAAAGTAAGCCGTCAAGTAACTGATACTGATAGTGGCTGCAAATAAATCTTACTTTCTTGGTTGAAGAAGCACTATTAAAGAAACAGACAGACAAAATTAAAGCAAGGCAAGATTACACCGAAATAAATTCACTCTTCAGAAAGCAACCTTTTTGTTGTGATAATCATTTAACGCAAAAGAATGAAAAATGTAAGGAAAAAGGTATGACCCAAAATAAATAACCTCTTATTAATAAAAAAATTAAAATAAGTATGTCAGAAACATCCTGACATGCCACTATTTAATGTAGCCAATTGTCAGTACAATTTTAGAAATGCACAACCACTTTAGAACAATATTATCAAATAAAATTACATTATTGCATAGGTTCCTAAGCATTTTCTATAACTCCAGTTCATTCTGTGACTCAAGTTTTTGAGTGATCGGGTAAGTTCTCATTCCATTGTTCCATCTGAAGCCCTGCTTCAAAGAATGTCATGCTTCAAGCCACTTCTAGCTCTGATTTCTCATGTAACAGAATAAAAATCTTTAAATGTCTGTCTTGTGGAGTTAACTTTGTTCTTTTTGGCAGGTGTAACACAAACTGGATGCCTGTTGTTTAGTAAAGTTTGCTTATAATATCAAAGTAAGAGTAAAATGTTTAATTGTTTGGCTTATGCAAGATTATTCACAATACTATATTATAATTTTGATATTATCTTTGAAATTATAAGCAAACAGTCATCCAGCTTTGTGTTATACCTGCCAAAGATAACAAAATTGGCTGATTGCAACCACAAGATATACCTACTAATAGGTCAAGGAAGCAATCTAGTCTGTACTTAACTATGACATTGTCAGGGCCTTAATTTTACAGCTTTCTGCCTATAACTGAAAATACATCCAATAAGATTGACTTAAAAAAGATGTTTTTTTCTCTGCTGTGTTGGCAATATATTTTATCACGTCAACCATCCACTTTGATTTAACAATGCAGCTTTTAAAATGAGGATATTCTACAATGATTATTCTGCAATGGGTGTAAATATACAACGTTGTAAATGTAGATATTCTTTGTTATTAGCATTATAGCTGTAATTTATTTTAGAAACCATGATAACACTCTCTGAACCAAACCAAAATTAAGAACTGAAAAGTTCAAGCAATCACCATTGTGTAAGATCTGATAAAAAAAGTGAAAAATCAAAATAGTATTTCATATAAAAGAGTTGGTCAGTTACCAAATCGGGATTTAACAAATGTTCTCTGATACAATGAGCGAATAATGTATATAATTATATTTTCTCTCAACTTTCTTCTCTTCTAAAGGTGTTGACTACCTCTATAGAAAAATGGCTCATGGGTGCCCTTGATCACCTCACTGAGATACTAATTATTCACATGTTAGTCTTATGAATGAATATTTGCAAGCTATTCAATTATGGCAATCAGTACACCTGAGCTTGTCTTCATCATCGTAGACAGTTCCTTGAGAACGAGGATAGCTTACTTTCACTCCTGTTTTGAGGGTTCAATGTAGGAACAGCAGACTCTTCTACAGATGGAGCAGGAGTATCGGACAGAATGGGCAGATGGGTAGATTGTAAGGTGGTGTGCTACTTCTGCTATTTACTCAGGGCCTCTGCATGGACTCAAAGTTTTCAATTCCATCTAAAATGCCTCTTCCACATTATCATGGCCCAGGGATTCTCGGGAGTCTTCTTCAAGGAGTCTTGAATCTTTTCTGTGGTCAATCTGGTAATTTCTCCCTATGACAGAGCTCATTATAGTGTCTGTTTCAGGAATCTATTGTTGGGCATGCAAACAATTTGGCCTGCTCAATAAAGCTAACTATGGTCTCGGTACTGGGGATACTGGACGCAGAGAAGACACCAACTTTGATTCACCTATCCTTTTACAGTGAATTTGGTGGATTTTGCAGAGACTTCATTAGTGGTATCTTTCCGGCAATGCAAGATGCCTTTTGTAGGTAACCCAGATCTCAGAAGCAAACAGGAGAGCAGGGATCACCGTTGCCAGATAGAACATGCATTTGTGCCAGGTTTGAGATTTGATCTTCTAATAGTCTTTCCTTCAACCAACCAAAGGCTGTGCTGGCCCTATAAAGGCAGTGGTGAACTTCATCATCAATGTTTGCTTTCACCACGAGATGGTTCCTGATATGTGGGAAGTAGTCCACATTTTTCAGGATCTCTTCATGGGGAGACATAGCGTTGCAGTTATTACAACTGCTGCCTTACAACTCTAGTGACCTGGGTTCAATCCTGACCTCTGTGCTATCGGTATGGAGTTTGCACATTTGGATCTGACTGTGCGGATTTCCTCCAGCTGGTCTGATTTCCTCCCACATCCCAAAGACTGATTAATCTTCCTCCCGCCCTCCCCACACACAAGCCACACAAGTCCAACCAATTACTGTGCCCCTTACTTCTAATTCAAAATAACTCAGCAGAGACAGGTATCAATCTTTTGCGCTTCATTGTTCATGTGCTCAATAGATAAATTTGCTGATGCATGAAGAAATCCATGTGAGAAAATATATTTAAATTGATCTTCACCAGCTTTCAAATTTATGTTAATTATACAGGGAATTACAGTTGAAAATAATTTTAGTAGGTTGCAAAAGCATGCATCTTTTCCCAATTTTCTCTTCTCTAAGGTCTTGAACATCCTGCTAGAGTACTGGCACATTTGCATCTCCTACCACCTAGCAAGGTGGCAATTATTCTCACACAAGTTTCAACAGCAAAATTCACCATATATTGACAGACAGTTAATTTTCACTTGAGGGGTCCTTCCAATCTTTCATTGATGATTTCAAAATTTAGCACGAACACAAACCAGCAAATCAGAAGCTACAAACAGCAGCGAAGAAAGTAAGTTAGATGGAATTATACTAAAGTGACTGCTGATGAGTTGCTTTACCAAGATAGGAAAACCTGGGTTGAGTCGACATGATTGATAAAATCAAAGTGAGAAAAACAGAACATAACAGAGAGAATGACAACAGCAGCAGTATTGTGAAGAAAACTGAATATCATAAGGTGATATAGTGAAATCAGCTTCACATCATGTATGAGCACTTTGATTTAAAACAGATCCTATCTTCAGAAACCAAGGCATTATCAGCACCATCTAGTGGTCATCTTTTCTTTTTGATTTTGGTACCTAGTTAGAATTTACATCACTAGATGTCACTATTATTAACAGTAAATTCACAAAAACACGTTAATTTTCTGCTGCAAGTATCACATAGTTATTTCACAGCAAACAAATTGTAAATATTATGGCCACAACTTCTGTTGTTTCAATGACATTTATTTAAAAACACATTTTCATAAACTTGCCAGATTTATTCAGTTTTGTGCCAACTGTGAACTGTAATGGTGTTTTGGTCTTCATCTGTTGGGAATTGGGTATGGGCTGCCCAAACACATTTCATTTAGAACCCTTAGAGAGACTTTAATCCCATCTGTCTCAGATCAGTATTCCAACTAACACCACCAGAAAATCATTTGAATTTGCCAATTTAAAGAACAAACAAATTAATTTTTTAAAGTCTCATAACTGTAAACACAGACGGTAACCATATAAAACAATTACTTCCTCATTCCAATGATTAAAAAAAATCCATTTTCAATTTTACAAACTGAGCTTCTTATTCCGTGATTTATGTCAAATCCAGCAGGACCTATCTTGTCAACTGTGATGAAATGCTGCCATCCACAGGCTGGTGCTTCCTTTCACTTAAACTTATCTCAATTTGTTTTGAAACAGTCTGTACTTACAGGCATACAAAAATGTATCAGGCAAAATCTGAATTAATTATTTTTAGGTCAATAACTGCAATAAATACACAACTCACAATAGAGTCCTCAAATTGTTCAATTACCAATATCTACTTTCGTCGGCCACTGCTGTAAGGTGAATTTGCCAAATTACATTTTTAATTGCACATTTCCATATTTTTTTTGACCAGTACTGTTCCCATTATAATTAGACCTACTGGCTATACTGACTGAATAACTGTGACATTTTTAATTACTTGGGATTACAGGTTATACCTCTTCCAAATGTAATGCAACCATCGCTTTCTTTGGTAGAAGGTTTTCAATATTTATTTCAATTGTTCATGGGGGTGTGAAGGTTACTATCCATTCCTAATTGCCATCCCTACCTATCAATGCTCAATTGTGCCTTGAACTGTAGCTTGCTAAGCCATTTCAGAGGTCTACAGCAACCTCTCTGCAGCACCATACTATACCTAACCCTGTAAAGCCATATGAAGGGCTCCTGCATGACTGAGTTGAAAAGTCATAGAATTTCTGCTCTATTATAAAGTACTCTGATTCCACAGCACAATGTCAAAAAGTTAGAATTGCCCTTAATGAATAAAAATTGAATGAGATTTCTCTTAAGTTCAGATATCGCTCAAATTCTGCTATTCTAATCTCAATAGCATAACAAAGACTTTCATGCATCATATAAAAACAATATTTTTGCAATATCCACATCAAATCTTAATATGACAATAGAACATGCTTTAACAAAATAATATGAATGCTTTGTCCCCTCAGGTGAGGGTAGAAGCTAGCAATTGCAATCTAATGAAAATTGAAATACGAAAGAATTTTGGAGAAACAAACTCTGCCCTGTCTCACACGCACATAAACACATGTAGCTAATATATTTGACAATCCATACATGCCAAATATATTCACTAAGTTAAAACAAAATCAATTGTTATGAAAGTTGTTCTACCTTATAACCCAAAAACAAAATACTGCAGATGCCGAATATCTGAAATAACAACAGAAAGTTTTGGAAATAATCAACAGACTAGGCAGCAGCCATGGAGAAAGAAAGAAAGTTAACATTTCAGGGCTTTGACCTTTCATCTAAACATAACAATTTAGGGTTTATTTTTAAAAGTTTGCATCTTGACAGAAATAAACAATTCAAAATCAAGCATCAAACTTTAAACTGAAGAATCATCTTCAAACATGCTTTCTGGTATCAATGAGTAAGATATTCCAGCTTTTCCCAGCAGTTTTAGCAATATTTCATTAAATTAATGAAACTTCAGCTTCTACTAGTAGAATTAAAATAGGCAGCAACTAGAAACTGTTTACACAAAAGAGTGCAATTAAAATATGATCAACATAGTTGATGACTCTTAATGAACAATTCCCATCCTCCCTCCAAAGATATTTCGTTAACTTCCACTCTTCCTACATTAGTATATTTCTCTTAGTAAATTCGCTGATGACACCATTGTTGTTGGTAGAATCTCAGATGGCGATGAGGAGGCATACAGGAGTGAGATAGATCAGCTGGTTGAGTGGTGTCGCAACAACAATCTTGCACAATGTCAGCAAGACCAAGGAATTGATTGTGGACTTCAGGAAGGGGAAGTCAGGAGAACACACACCAGTCTTCATTGAGGGGTCAGCGGTGGAAAGGGTGAGCAGCTTCAAGTTCCTGGACGTCAACATCTCAGAGGTTCTATCCTGGGCCCAACACGATGCAATCATGAAGGCACACCAGAGGCTCTATTTCGTTAGGAGTTTGAAGAGATTCGGTATGCCACCAAAGACTTACAAATTTCTATAAATGTATGGTGAAGAACGTTCCGACTGGTTACATCACAGCCCAGTATGGAGCCTCCAATGCACAGGATCGCAGGAGACTGCAGAGGGTTGTAGACTCAGCCAACTCTACCATGGGCACAACCCTCCCATGGCACAAACATCAAGGACATCTTCAAGAGGCGGTGCCTCAAGAAGGCAGCATCCATCACTTAGGATCCTCTCCATCCAGGGCATGCCCTCTTCTCGTTACTACCATCAGGGAGGAGGTGTAGGAGCCTGAAGACCCACACTCAACAATTCAGGAACAGCTTCTCCCCTCCCCCATCAGATTTCTGAATGTTTCACAAACTCTACTTTGTTATTCCTTTTTTTTGCACTATTTAGTTTTGTAATTTATAGTAATTTTATATCTTTGTACTGTACTGTTGCAGCAAACCAACAAATCTCATGACATATAAGCCAGTGATAATAAATCTGATTTGATTCTTTTCCTCTAGCCCCCTTTACCCTTCAAGGGGCTCATCATGCTTAGGCAAGAATAAAATGGAGGCACAATCCAGATCTGTTGAAAAGGATTCTCGATGTAAACAGAACAGATTTGAATTTGACACTGATGTACACAAAGAGGGAGATTTAAACTGAAGAAGCTTAAGTGAGATTAGTAAAATCTATTTTCATTTGGAGAACCAAATGGAGTTTGAACATTTATCTATTAACAATTATTCAATGAACAAATTCAATGATTGTACAGTGGCATGCAAAAGTTTGGGCACCCCTGGTTAAAATTTCTGTTACTGTGAATAGCTAAGCGAGTAAAAGATGACCTGATTTCCAAAAGGCATAAAGTTAAAGATGACACATTTCTTTAATATTTTAAGCAAGATTACTTTTTTTATTTCCATCTTTTACAGTTTCAAAACAACAAAAAGGGAAAAGGGCCTGAAGCAAAAGTTTGGGCACCCTGCATGGTCAGTACTTAGTAACACCCCCTTTGACAAGTATCACAGCTTGTAAGTGCTTCCTGTAGCCAGCTAAGAGTCTTTCAATTCTTGTTTGGGGGATTTTCACCCATTCTTCCTTGCAGAAGGCTTCTAGTTCTGTGAGATTCTTGGGCCATCTTGCATGCACTGCTCCTTTGAGGTCTATCCACAGATTTTCAATGATGTTTAGGTTGGGGGACTCTGAGGGCCATGGCAAAACCTTCAGCTTGTGCCTCTTGAGGTCGTCCATTGTGGATTTTGAGGTGTGTTTAGGATCGTTATCTTGTTGTAGAAGCTAACCTCTTTTCATCTTCAGCTTTTTCTTTTACAGACAGTGTGATGTTTGCTTCCAGAATTTGCTGGTATTTAATTAAATTCATTCTTCCCTCTACCAGTGAAATGTTCCCCGTGCCACTGACTGCAACACAAGCCCAAAGCATGATCGATCCACCCCCTTGCTTAACAGGTGGAGAAGTGTTCTTTTCATGAAATTCTGCACCCTTTTTTCTCCAAACATACCTTTGCTCATTGCGGCCAAAAAGTTCTATTTTAACTTCATCAGTCCACAGGACTTGTTTCCAAAATGCATCAGGCTTGTTTAGATGTTCCTTTGCAAACTTCTGACGCTGAATTTTGTGGTGAGGACGCAGGAAAGGTTTTCTTCTGATGACTCTTCCATGAAGGTCATATTTGTGCAGGTGTCGCTGCACAGTAGAACAGTGCGCCACCACTCCAGAGTCTGCTAAATCTTCCTGAAGGTCTTTTGCAGTCAAACGGGGGTTTTGATTTGCCTTTCTAGCGATCCTACAAGCAGTTCTCTTGGAAAGTTTTCTTGGTCTTCCAGACCTCAACTTGACCTCCACCGTTCCTGTTAACTGCCATTTCTTAATTACATTATGAACTGAGGAAACGGCTACCTGAAAACGCTTTGCTATCTTCTTATAGCCTTCTCCTGCATTGTGGGCATCATTTATTTTGATTTCAGAGTGCTGGGCAGCTGTTTAGAGGAGGTACTCAATGACTACCAACCAGTGGCTCTGACATCCACCATCATGAAGTGCTTTGAGAGGTTGGTCATGGCACGCATCAACTACAGCCTACCATACAACCTGGACCCATTGCAATTTGCCTATCGGTGAAACAGGTCTACAGCAGATGCCATCTCCCTGGCCCTACACTCAGCTCTGGAGCACCTGGACAGTAAAGACACCTACATTAGACTTCAACACAATAATTCCGAGCAAGCTTTTCACCAAACTCCGAGACCTAGGACTCAACACCTCCTTCTGTAACTAGATCCTTGACTTTCTAACAAACAGACCGCAATCAGTGAGGATAGGCAGCAATACCTCCTGCACGATTATTCTCAACACTGGTGCCCCACAAGGCTGAAACCTCAGCCCTCTACTCTACTCCCTATACACTCACGACTGTGTGGCCAGATTCTGCTCTAACTCCATCTACAAGTTTGCAGGTGATACCACCATTGTAGGCTGTATCTCAAACAGCGATGAGTCGGAGTACAGGAAGGAGATAGAGAGCTTAGTGGAATGGTGTCATGACAACAACCTTTCCCTCAATGTCAACAAAACTAAAGAGCTGGTCATTAACTTCAGGAAAGGGGGTGGTGTACATGCACCTGTTTACATCAATGGTGCTGAGGTCGAGAGGGTTGACAGCTTCAAGTTCCTGGGAGTGAACATCACCAACAACCTGTCCTGGTCAAATCACGTATATGCCAAGGCCAAGAAAGCTCACCAGCACCTCTACTTCCTCAGGATGCTAAAGAAATTCAGTTTGTCCCCTTTGACTCTCACCAACTTTTACCAATGCACCATAGAAAGCATCCTATCTGGATGTATCACGGCTTGGTACGGCAACTGCTCTGCCCAGCAAGAAGCTGCAGAGAGTTGTGGACACAGCCCAGCACATCACGGACACCAGCCTCCCCTCCTTGGACTCTGTCTTTACCTCTCGTTGTCTTGGTGTAGCAGCCAGCATAATCAAAGACCCCACCCACCCGGGACATTCTCTCTTCTCTCCTCTTCCATTGGGTAGAAGATACAGGAGCTTGAGGGCATGTACCACCAGGCTCAAGGACAGCTTCTACCCCACTGTGATAAGACTATCGAACAGTTCCCTCATACGATGAGATGGACTATGACCTCACGATCTACCTTGTTGTGACCTTGCACCTTATTGCACTGCACCTTCTCTGTAGCTGTGACACTTTATACCGTTATTGTTTTTTACCTGCACTACATCAATGCACTCTGTACTGACTCAATGTAACCGCACTGTGCAATGAATTGACCTGTACGATCGGTTTGTAAGACAAGCTTTTCACTGTACCTCGGTACAAGTGACAATAATAAACCAATACCAATACCCATGGCTGCTGATTGTTGGGACAAGGTTTGAGTCAGGGTATTTATAAAGCTTTGGAATTTGCATCAACTGGCCTTTCCTAACAGCCATTGCCTCCACCACCACTGCACCAAAGCTGCACTGTGCATCATCTATATAAGGCATTGCAGTTACTCACTCAGGCAACTCTGACAGCACCTGCTAAACATGCAATCTCTATCACTAAAGACATATGGGAATATCACCACCAATAGGTTTCCTACCAAGTCGTACACCATCCTGATCTGCAAAGATATTTTTCATCCTTCAACATCTCTGGGTCTAAAACTCAGAACTCCCTAACCAATAGTATTGTGAAGGTTCAAGTAAACTCATCACTATGTTATGAAGAGCAACTAGGGAGGAACAAATGATGGCCTTGACAGCTCCACACCCTGAAGAATGAATTTTAAAAAACTAAGTATTCAAAAGGAGGAAACGCTTACTGACATTCTTCATTTTGACAAAGGTTGACTTCTAATGTAATGAAAAAAAATGAGCAAATCTGTTAGAGGGAGATATTCAAAAAAGCATTTTAATACACAATTGGGTGAAATCCCAAAGTGACGAAAGCCCTATTTTCCCAAAACAAAACTATCAATGGATCACTAACAACACATGGGAAACTGTAAAACTGTCAAAAGAAACATACAAAAGACCAAAAACTAGAACCAGATCTTAGCAACCGTGAGAGAAATAAAGAATAGCAAAAGGTGACAAAGCTAGAGTAAGAACTACAAAAATGGAATACGAAAAGGAATTTGCAAGGGACATAAAGATTTTGATTTGACATCAGATTGAAATTTTCAAGGTTTTACGGAGAACTGGTACAGTAGATAATCTATTTCTGCTGGTTGGGGATTCTGTGACAAAAGATCATAACCTAAATGTGAGATTCAGACATTTTAGGAGCAGCCTAAAACCTACACAGAGACTGGTAGAAATCTGGCCCACACTTCAAGTGGCAACTGATGCCAGATCAATCATTTAAATTAAGTCTTAGATTGTCAAGATTCTTAAAAAAACACCATTATTGGATAAGTGAAAAGGTAAGCACGTGCAGTTAGGTCACAGATCAGCCACTGAATAAGATGGTATTAATAAGTTAAGTAAGTAGAGCTTAACTTTATGGTAATGACCAATTGACAATCCAAATTACTTCCAAGGTTCAATCACATGAAACAGCTTTCATTTGAACCAGCTCTAACCAGAGACTGATTTTTAAATCATGCACTTAAAGACATAAATACTCCTGTTATCAACCTAGTTTCTGTTCATATTTTCCAAATCAAATCACTCCACTGATGAGACAACACCACTTTGTGTGTATCCATTTTTGAGTGAGCTACAATTGTCATTGCCGCAAATTCCCTTCCCATGACCTGACTTTAATCTGAACTGAGCACTAGATATTTCATAACAAAGTTACCCATTTCCACTTTTATAAAGTTGTTGCAGAAGTACAGTCTTCAGTCCCTCGGGCTTACTATACTAGGTTCATCTGCATCTTCACTTCATCTAACTGCCCTGGTTTTGCAAATTTTAATAGTCTTGTCTGACAAAAACAATGGCCCTTCCAGCCCCATTTTGGCCTTTTGCTGGAGTCCACACCTAACCTTTGTCACTTTGCCATGGAATTTATAATGCTCATTGCTGACATTCCATTCTCCACCTTCCATAATTCAAGGTCTCTGAGTAGCTCGGAAGCAGGTCTGATTATGGGCTTAAGATCAGTCCATAGCTTTATGATATAGAATAAAAAGTTGCAACCTATTAAACACTCTTCCAGAATCATCAGTGCTGCAGTCTCATTGCGGTTTGGAACCATCTTCCAGGGAAAAGGAAATTTAACATTCGCGTGACAGATGGATATGTGCTGATGTAACTTAAACTGCTGATATGCTTGATACAGGTATCTTTGTACATCAAGGACAAACTGAAGAACAGCAAAAAGCACTTTTCACATCAGTACAGTAAGATTTTAGTTAAATGGAACATAAAGACAAATAGCATAATTCCGTGAAGAAGCCTGGTAGCAAACCAATTCTACAGGAATTAAGACTCAATCAAACCAGAGATGCCCTAAAGCACCTTCTAGTGGTTCTGGTACCAGACTAATAATTCAGTTGGCAACTACAAACGCAGCCACCACAAGTTGTACTATATCACTGCACTTCAAATTAAAAATCACAGCTCTCAGATCCAGCATCAAGTAAATCAAACTGTTGAAAGGGCAAAGGGAGAAACTTTAACTCAAAAGATCTCTTCTTGTGCGGCAAATTTCTGATTCTATCTCATCAAGACATTTTTGCAAAATGATTTCTCAAATACGTTGCATATGAACTGTTTTTAACTGAGAAAGCCACTGGCAAGCAAACAGCACCATGTTTCAGCATATTGAAAATGGATAGCTTCCCTAACATTGACTCTACTGTTATAAAGAAAAACAAGGGCAATTTTGTATTGAATTACTACAAAATTCCTTCAGGAAATCACACATGGAACCCAAAAAACAAGTAAACAAGTGACTTTACATTCTAGCAGACAGTAACGACTGCCCAGTAATGAGAGCTTCTAAGAGAAAAAAACCACAAACAAAACCCAGCTATGTCTAAACCTGCCAATTGTATTTTCATGTAAACCGTTTCAATGCTCTACTGATTGCATTCACTCTCCCAAGGTGGGCCAGAGGGAAATATTGTGCAGGTTGAATGTAGCCTGCAGGCCATACATTGTGCACAACGGGATAAATAGCCCACTCCTGTTTCAATGCTCCTGTGTTCCACAGTACAGTCACGCAGAATATATTTACTTCAAAACTAACTGAGGTGGAAGCATTAACTTATTCAAAATGAATCCAGTAAATACAGCAATAAGTATCAACAGTGATATGAAGTCTTCAAGGTGGCTATACTTCTGGCTCGTTGAAACAAGTTGGGGAAACGCATGTACAGATGGCAGGCCCTAGGTAGAGCAGTGAGATGCAAAAAGATGAGTGTTACAAGATGCAGAAAAGGGTAGAGTTTACAAAATAACATTTGTGAACAAAGAAATAGGTTTATAAAACATTCTCCAAAGAGAGTTAATGAATGGAATAAAGCCCATGATAGAGTGGATAGGATGGAGAAAGCAGTTTTAATCAACTCTGTTTTCTTTCTTATTCCATTTTAATACTCAAAACATACAGTAAAATAATCTGGTACACTGGGAACATTGGTAGCATAGGACAAGTAGATTTTCCAGACTATTGGATGTTATTCCTATTAATATACAAACACACCTTTATTTCACTTTTTTTGAACATGCTATTTAGTCGTACAATAAATTTTCCAGTAAACCCAGTGTGTTTAATGGGAGCAGGAAATATACAAGCATACCTGGACCCCAGCTCCAGCCACACTGCTGACCCCTGGCTCTGGCAACACACCTGCTTTCATTCCTGACCTCAGCCTCACATTCTTGACATTCATGAGTGAGCCAGATACCAAACTTTCAAAATTCCAAACAGTCGAATGCTGGAATATCAGAGTTTTATTGTTCATATTTCACACAAATAGAAGTATGGGATTTTAATCCTGTTATGCAGAGTAATCTAGTGGTTTAAAATGACAAAAACGTTACTTGCAGTTGTTCTTTTGGCATGACAAACTCTTTATTTTCATGTCTTTTCCTCCTTGATATCGTCATTTAATTGGAAGAGTGGATAAATGAAATGATTATCTTCTTTAGCATTCTAGTTTAGTGTTAATGGTTTTTCATTCATAAATAATAGATGGATTTACTTTTCAAGCTAACCTAGAAGTACACCATTCTATCACAGGATTCATGCAGGATTTTAAGAGCAATGAACTTGCTGAATATTCCCCACCCCACCCCACCCCACCCCCAAAAAAGACAAAATCAAAATTCAAAGCCAAGTGTATTCTAACAGAGCAAAAAACAAACTGCTGGAGGAACTCAGCAGGTCAAACGGCATATGCGGAGGCAAAGGGATAGTCGACATTTCGGGTTAAGACCCTGCATCAGTTCCTCCAGCAGTTTGTTTTGTTGCTCTAGATTCCAGCATCTTCTGTCTCTCATGTCTCTGCATTCTAACAAAATTCGGTTCACATTGTTTTACTTCACAGTATTGAAGATACACTTACCATGTTATCTGATTATTTTCACTTTGCCGTTCATGGTTGCTCCCTCACCATCATCCAGGGAACTAAACAACCCGTCCAGGTGAGGCAAAGATTCACATGCACTTCCTCCAAACTTGTCTACTGTGTTTGGTGTCCCAAGGTGGCCTCACCTACATTGGTGAGACTAAGTGCAGACTAGGCAACCGGTTTGCAAAGCACCTGCGCTCTGTCAATAATAGCCATCCCAAGCTCCCGGTTGCATGCCATTCCAATCCCCTTTCCTTTCGCACACCAACCGGTCAGTCTTCAGACTTCTCCATTGCCAGGGTAAGCCAAACGCAAACTAGAAGAACAACACCTTATATTGTGCCTGGGCAAACTGTAACCCAATGATATGAACACTGAATTTTCCCATTTCACAGAACCCTAACGTCCTGTGTTTCCCTTTTTCTCTCTCTTTCCAATCCACCTATGTTCCTCTCATTTTTGTTCCCTTCCCCACACCCTTCCTCCATCCCCCCATTATCCATTTTCATCCCCCTCCCCTCCTGGTTCCATCTACCTACTACCCACATACTTCACCCGCTGCGTTCTCTCTCCCATCCCGTTCCATCTACCCTTCATCTCTTCTTTGGTGGTTCCCATCATCACATTCTTTACTTATCAGATTCCAGCACTTGTAGCCTTTGTGTCCCTGGCCTCATCACCCTCCAGCCTCTGTCTCCACCGTCACCATCACCTCCCCCACCTGGCTCTGTCTGACTCTTTTTTTCTTTTCTAGTTCCACCCTATCACACACCTGCCTGTCTCTTTATTCCACCCCTTTTTGGCTCCTTCTGCCCATCATCCTTCACCCCTCCTTGGTCCGCTGATCACCCACTAGCCCCCGACTCACTACTCCCCCTCTTCTCTTTATACTGGTTATCTCCACCATCAGTCCTGCTGCAGGGTCTCAACCTGAAATGTCAACAATTCCCCCTCCTCCCCCCGAGATTGCTGCTCAACCCACTGGAATTCCTCCAGCAGTTTGCTTTTGCTCCAGATTCCAGTATATGCAGTCTCCTTTCTCTCCATAGTCTTTATCAAACCCAGGTTGATCCAACAGTCAACAAAATTTAAAATGAGCAAAAACATAAATTAACAAATACCAAATGACAAAAGTGCAGAAAAAGAAAGGAAATGAATGGATAGGAAGAGTGATCAACTGTTATCATAAGCAAGGCTAACAAATTTACCTTCAGTTTACAGTGAAAGAACTGCCAAATTCAGCACCCCTCTCAGTATTCACAGGACTAAAATTATATTCTTAACGTGATTCTGTCTTCACAAAAGCAGTACAATTCCCCATAAAGGGTTGTGATAATAATCAGGCATTACAATTCTGCTGTGCAATCATAACTATTACAACTAATTCAACAATAAATAAATAATGATAATGTAGCACTCATCTTGTGACACAATTCTCTAATTAGTGGCTGTTAAGAGTATGCAATTCTTTCAATACGTTAATTAATAGCAATTTACTAAACTATCAATATCAACTTCAGCTTTAAAGTCATTATACTTGGACAAAAAGATGCATTTTCCCCACTAAGTATCCAGGCAATATCTACAGATATTTTGCTCAGCTGTGACCAGTTCCTAAGATTATAATTTAACACCAAAAATCCAAACAAATTATTCAATTTTCAGCTGTAGTTCACTAGCTTCACAAACGTCATTCTAGCTCGTATTTTGTTTTTGCAGTAGTTGCTGGATGAGTTGGGAGCACAGAGAATATCGTGATCAGTTTTCAGCATGAAGTGGCAGTGAAGTTTTGCCATTCACTGGGATCACTGGACAGAAATCATTAAGAACAAACTTAGCTTAACTGTGTTCTATTTTCTTAATATTCCAAGAGATGATTATGGTTGAGATCCAATTCTGTAGTGCAGAGCAGGAAGTGAATCTGAGACTTGCTGCTCTATTAGGATGAAGTTAATGCTTTTGTCTAATTAAAAAATGTCAATTATATTTTTAAAGCATTTTTTCTCAGAAGCAACAATTTGGTCTAAGTTCTTCATCCTCAGTAGATTGAAGTATGTCCACCGTGATCAGTTATTGCAATCTCAGAAAAGCAAAATAGCATCTCTCCTGGTATTTAGTTCAACAGTTTGAAGCAATAGCAATATTTTTGGCAGATATGCATCATCTTTGAACATTACTGCAGGATAACAAATGGTTCACGGGAATCTCCTGTTACAATAAATGAGCTTATGGCAAAGTTGACCATCATCCACCATCTCAGAGGATAAACCTCAGGAAAATAAACTTGTTTCTCAAGTACAAAGTCTCTTCCTGCTTCTTTATTTCTCTCCCTCTCTCTTTTACACACAAACACAAAAATGCAGCCAAAAAAATCAATAATTAACTACTTAAAGAAAACACTGGAGTAACTGGGCTGATTAAACACCACTGATTATTCCTGGGAAATTGTGCCACTGCAAATATTTAACTGGAGAAAGTGCCATCAGCCAAGAGCCACAAATTAGTGGGGAAAGGTGGGTTGAAAATCAAACCCAGGTGCCCAGTTAAACTTGCAAAATCTTGATGAAGGTATCAAAAGAAAATGATTTACCACTGTACACAAAAGTAAACAATAGTCTTGAGAACAAGGTAATGCAATGATTTTGTTTACAAGCTTATTTTATAGATTGGAAATTCAATTATAAATAGCAGATAAAACATTCTGCAAAATGTGATTCTGAAAAAATTAATTGGACGTAAGTTTGTTTGGCTATTATTCAGTCCAGATCATTTTTCAACACAAGATACAAGCTACAATTCTGCTGGTTGGTTCCATCCACTGCATGTATACATCACCTACACATCATCCCACAGCCCTGGACAGAACCCTACCATGTCTAACACCATTGTTTGCTATCTAACCATACCACCAAACATGGGTCTTTTTGACAGGCACGAAACAACCCAAACCACCTGAAGTGCAGTTCTTAATAGTTTCTATCCTCACCTTGGCTAATTTCCATCTACTAGAAAGGGTAAAAGAAAGAGGGATAAGGAGTAAAACAGGAAGATAGAGAAATAGCAAAATAACATTTACAAACAGGAAAGTAAAGAATCAGTTGTCCTGACTTTCTCTGAGCAACATTTTAGAAACAATTACAGATACATAGTTCCTGAAAATGGAGACATTGGTAGACAGGGTGGTGAAGAAGGTGTTTGGCACGCTTGCCTTCATCAGCCAGAGCACTGAGTACAAGAGTTGGACATCATGTTACAGCTGTACAAGACATTAGTGAGACTGCACTTGGGAGTATTGTGTGCAGTTCTGGTTGCCTGGGAAAAGAAGGATGTCATTGAGCTGGAAAGGGTGCAGGAAAAATTCATGAGAATGTTACCAGGATTGGAAGGTTTGAGCTATAAGGAGAGAGTGGATAGGCCGGGACATTTTTCCCTGGGCTGTAGGAGGCTAAGGGATGATCTTATAGAGGTTTATAAAATCAACAGGGGAATAGATAAGGTGAATGGTCACAGTCTTTTTCCTAGGGTAGGGGAGTCTAAAACTAGAGGGCATAGGTTTAAGGTGAGAGGGGAAAGACTTAAGGGATCTTTTTAACATAGAGGTAGGTGGGTTTTTGGAAAATGGTAGAGATGGGTACAATTACAATGTTTAAAAGACATTTAGGCAGGTACATGGATAGGAAAGGTTTAGAGGGAAACAGGGAAATAGGACTAGCTCAAGTAGACAACATGTTCGTCATGGACAGGTTGGGCTGAAGGGCCCCTTTCTATATTGTATGACTCTAACATTTTGAGTCACATTATCCTTAATTTGGTCTTCCACCCTGAAATTTAGATGTCCTGAACAACTTTGCTACAAGATGCCAATTTTCCCATAAAAGATGGCTACAGGGATTAGATCAGTCCTAAAACCTTAAAAGAAGCAGCTGGTGGCATTACCAGACTGTTTACCATGCACACAGAAGTCTTACTTGACTCTCTACTGCGGTATGGGAATGCAGTGGAATTTGTGGCTGCAGCACAAAGGATACTCTTGACTTGCTCCACAATCTGTCCAAACCCCAGGGTCAACCCAATTCTAGCCTGGGTCCTCGTAGCCTACCCAAATGTTGGTTTGCACCAGAAACTACACTCCATTTGGAATTAGACTACAATCCAGCAAAGCAAAGTGACAGGTGTGCCAGCTACACAAGTTCAGAACGTACTCATCTGAGAGCAGCTGAATACCAAAGGTTCCCTTCAGAGGGACCGGCCTGAGCCAGCTTAATTCACCCTGATATTGTTTTTTTCTTGTCGGCCACATTTCACATATATAACTATATCAATATGTAGAGAGCAAAATTGTTTGGGGTATTACACTAGAGTTTACAAGAAAGTTGAAACTGAACATGTTTAAAATACTTATATTGACAACAGAGTAGTTAACTAGAACAAAATATTTACTGTATTCATAACTCAATCATCTCTACTCAAAAATGAAACAAAAATGATCAGCAATTTACTACCAACAAAAGAAAAACCTCTCCTCATTCCTTTTCAAGTTGCTTATTCTGGGAACCTGAATCATTTAAATATGTTAGTAATATTTTATTAATTAAAAAAGAACATTGAAAGATCACATCCTGAAATTTACCAGGATCCTTAGAAAGAAAAATTATTCTATCCCCAAAATCCAAATTTGTCTGATAAAGGTCTAGTTAAAAAAGTATGATTTGGCCAGTCAAGCTTTTTCCTTAATTACCATTGTCAAGCAGGTGAACTTCCAAAAAAAAATAAGAACTAAACTAAAATTATTATAGACTGGATTGTTAATGATGTCACAAGCTCTAGACCGGTGTGTGTGTGTGTGTATGTATATATATATATATCAAACTCTACAGAGGACAAAACTGCTTGCTGAATTTAATTAATTAAAGGGTTATCAAAATACTACATATAAAAGCCCAAATCTACCAGGTAATCAATATTTTTTTTGAAATTACTGAAAAAAAACTTTAAACAAATAATTGAGCAAGTGTTATTATTTCATCCACAAATCCATTTTTTTTAACCACAATATTCAAAGTAACCATCCAACCATGTACCCTGGACAGGTAAGTAATATGCTACATGTATGGTTCATTACCAAGATTTTTGGCATTCAGTACTCCAAAGAGAAGTAATGAGAAATTTAGAGAAGGAATGAACCACAGGTCAAATTTCCAAAGGCAAAAGGCCATCATTAATATCTCAGAACAGTCATGCTCTATGGCCACATGAGGAGAGTGTGGGAACAAAACGGGGGAAATCACTTTGACTGGGTCCTTATAGTCAGCAGGAGCTAGAGGAGCAGATATGCAGACAAATCAAAGAAGTGTAAGGGTCATAGGGTAATAGCCATGGAGGATTTGATTTCCCCAGTATTAACCAGAATCACCTTATTGTGAAAGGCTTAAGGGTGGAATTCTTAAAGTACATCCAGGAGAGTTTTTTTTGAACAAGTAAATAGTTCTACTAGAGAAGGGGCAGTACTGGACCTAATCTTAGGGAATGTAGCCAGACAAGTGGTTGAAGTGTCAGAGGAACAGCGTTCTGAAGGTGACCAGAAGGTAGTTATGTAAAAAGAGATAAGGATTGTCCAAAAATTTAGTTCTGAACTAGGGGAAAGCTGTTTTCAATATCATAAGACACGATTTGAGAAGAGTAGAACAGGGAGTGACTACTTGCAGGAAATCTATATCTAACAAATGGGAGTCATTCAAAAGTGAAACAAGAGAGTTCAGGACAGTATGTGAAAGTTTATGACAGTAAGACAAGAAACATGGTTTGTCAAGGGATATTGAGGGTTGGATAAAAAAGGAAGCATATGGCAGATATAGAGATCTGAAAATGAGGCAGGTCTTCAGAAGTATTGGAAGCAAAGAGGGGTACTTAAATAAGAATTTAGGAGGACAAAGGGGGGCATGAAATATCACTGATGCACAAGATTAAGGATATTAGGGGCAAGAGGGTAACAAGGGAAAGAGTTGGGCCCAGTAGGGACCAAAAGTTGCCAAAAAGGGCAACCTATAGCCAAAACAAGTAAGGTATTAAATGAATGCTTCTCATCTGTATTCACGAAGGAGAAGAACATAATCATCCAAGAATTCAAGGAGATGGTGAAATTCTCAAACATATTATCATTAAAAAGGTATTGGATGTTTTAGGGATTTAAAAATAGATAAATTCCTAGGGCCTGATGAAAAGTAAACTAGGCTACTAAGGGAAACAAGGGAGAAAATTGCTAGGATTTTTAAATCTTCACTGGCCACAGCTGAGGTGCCAAATGACCGGAGGATAGCAAATGACATAGTGGCATTCAGTGCAGAAACAGACCCTTGGGTCACCAACTTCATACTGACAATCAACCACCTATTTACACTAATCCTACAATAATCCCATTATTCTCCTCACATTCCCATCAACTCCCACAGATTCTATCATTCACCTACAACTAGGAGCAATTTACTTTTTAGGGCCAATTAACTTACCACCTCATTGGGATGTGGGAGGAAACCAGAGCACCCTGGGGAAACCCACACGGTCACAGCGAGAATGAAAAGCACCAGAGGTCAGAACTGAACCTGGACTGTTGGAGCTGTGCCACTGCCATGTCCTAAATGTGATACCTGTATTCAAGAAGGGTAGCAGGGATAAGACAGGAAATTGCAGAAATGTCAGTGGTAGAAAAGTTATTGAGAAAAAAATTCTAAGGGACAGGATAAACCTACATGTGAAAAGGCATGGCTTTGTTATGGGGAGGCCCTGTCTGACCAATTTGATTTAATTAAGAGGTAACAAAATGTATTGATGAGGGCAGTGCCATTGATGGAGCCTTTTATGGCCTCAGTAAGGCTTTTAAAAGGGTACTCCATGGAAAATTGATCCAAAAGGTTAGAGCCTAGGGGATTCAAGAGCAAATTGTATCCAAAATTGCCTGTTAATTTGGCTTGCTAAAATTGGAAAAGGCTGATACAGGATTGTTACTATGATTGGAAACTTGGGCAGGGGGGGGTGGTGTTAATGGATGTGCACAAAATTATGAGGAGAACAGGGTAAATAGTAGGATATTTTTCCTCATAGCAGAGATGACTAAAACTAGAGAGCATGTATTTCAGGGCATGATGCAAGAGCTTTAGTTACCACCATTGGGGAGGGGATACTGCAGCCTAAAGACCCACACTCAATGATTTAGGAACAGCTTTTTCCCCTCCACCATCTGATTTCTGAACAATCCATGACCACTACCTTGTTATTCCTTTTTTTTTGCACTATTTATTTATTTTGTTATTTATACTAATTTTTATGTTGTTGCATTGTACTGCTATTGCAAAACAACAAAGTTCATGTCACATAAGTCAGTGATTCTAATAAAGGGAATCTGAAGAAGAATGCATCCACCCAGAGGGTGATGGAATCTGGAACGCACCACTTGAGTAGATGGTGGTGGCAGGTACTCTCACAACATTTAAAAGTACTTCAATAACAAAGACACGGAAGGCTATGGAGCAAATGATGTAAATGGGATTTGTATAGAAGGTTACCAAGGACATGGTGGGCTGAAGGGCCTATTCCTGTGCTATATCACTCTATAGTTCTATAACTCTCACCACATTGCCAGTATTCTTTTACTCTCTAATACTAATCATAATTTCTTTCTTCTCCAATTTATTGAAGTTAATATATGATCTTTTCGTCATTAGTTTTCCTATTTGTTATTTAAAATATTTTCAGCTGCTAAGATCATTTGTAATAGAGCAGAACAGAGTAAAACACAACAGAAACTTTGGCTCAGATCTACATAATTCAACAAACATAAAATAGGTTCTGCCAAAATCTAAACATTGTTTTATTTAAACACACTGCTTTACATGACACCTGGTTAAAGTTTTCACCCAGGCAGAGTGGAATTGCACTGAGCACTCCCTTTAACCATGTAGGATAAGCTAAGGGCAGCAAAGATGAATTCCACAAATGATTGTGCTCAGATCACTAAGCACCTTTTCAGTCTTTACTTCAGGCTTGTTATTCACTTCTTTCTCCAAAGGAATACATAGAACTAAAAATGGCTATTCCTTTCATCAGTTAATTTACCAAAAATCCAAATATAAATATATACATTTTTTGTTAAATGGGGGAAATGCAAGAAAGAGCTTCTACTAATAATTGAGATGTCCTACAGTTATCAAGTTGATTTAAATATTAGAGTGGTTAGTTCTGAAGCAAAACAAGTAGAATGCTTCACAGTTCAATAAGTTGAAAGTAAGCATACCAGCAAGATCAACACCTCCAAAGCCAAAATTTTACACCAACCGTTTTGCCAGATCACAGTCCCCTGGTTCCTCAGAGCCACTGGTTAGTACCAGATATTGGAAGAACTGTGTTATACTCTAAAAGACACAGGCAACATAGGGAGAGGACTGTCAAAAACAGTATAGTAATTTTTTTGCCCCCTACATGTGGCTCCATTTATCTAAAATTTGAATGCACATGCATCATAATGCACAGTTAAGCAAAATAACCCAAATCACCTTCAAATATAGCAAATAGCAACCAAAATGGTTATTCTCAGTATATTATGTGTGTGTCGTTATGAAAGAATGTTCATTTACACAGCATCTTTCATAACACCCCAAAGTGCTTTATGGACAATTGCATACTTTTGAATCATATAATGCAGGAAACCATCTCCCAAACTATGCATAGTAAGTTTGCACAAACAGCAGTAATAAGTGCACATCATTCTCAAACTGATGCCCAACCAGTGCAATATGGGATTTCATTTGCTTAATGCTTATATATGCATTACACTTAAATATGCAAAGTCTTATGGACTTTTTGCCCCAAAATGTACTATTTCATCTTTAACCAGATGGAACTGCATGTACCGACCACCTGCCCACACTGGTAACTTGCCTTTGACATTCTGTTGTCTCTGGCATTCTTCTATTTGTTTTGCTAAAGAAAAAAAAATTTGCTGTAGATAGTTAGAATAACAAATTCCAAACTTCATATTTTAAAGAGTTCAAATGGAAATAGACCAAAAGAATACTAAATACACCAGAAACTTTTTAAATTCAGGTTTAGAATCATGTAATACTACTACACAAAATGATATGTACTATTAACGAGCTCATTAATGAAAATGAAGAGCACAATCAAATTAAAAACTTTATTATTGAATTGAGGATTTACATGTTCACAGGACTATTGGGTGGGATTTAGATCCAGCGATGATAAAGGACCTGCAATATATTTCTAAGACTGCGACATAGAGAGGCATTCCCATGCACCCACTGCCTTTATTCTTCTTGTAGTACAGATTGTGTTACAATCATGAAAACTTTCACTAGGGTAGACACAGAGAATATGTTTCCACTTCGAGAAGACAGATCTATTCGGGGATTTAAAAACTCCCCAGTCATCAATTTAACATAGTCAATAATATATCAGTAGGGAATTCATGAAATTGTGGTAAGAATAGGGAATGCATTGCTAAGAGTAACTGAGACAAATAACATGTATGCTTTTCAGAGGTAGTGAAACAAGCAGGAGCAAAGGTCAGGCTATCATGGTCAGGTTAGATGAGAGATTGCATGAGCATGGCACAGATTAGTTTCCCCACATGGCCTTCCTATATCACAGACTTGATGAAACTAGATGCTCTTTTAAAATAATTAGCACTTAGCTCCTCTTTAATATTACTTTCCAGTGTTACACTCAAATTAAATCCTGAACACAAAAAATAAGTTAAACATACATAGAAATCTGAAAAAATTGAAAAATGATATCAACAAGGGTCTCACAAAAGTGAATTATCATGTGAATAATTCTCTTACATTTCCTTCAATCACTTCCTTTTCCTATCGTTTCTCACTCTCTTGCGATTCTGTACACAGCCTCTTTTATGTCAGCAAAGTTACTTCTTAGTAACTCTCCTCAGATGCACTGAGCTGTTTCTTTTCCCAATTGCAATGAATTCATCTGCAACTAAAAATAATAAACCTTAGAGCATTTCAACTAAATTCAGTTTGAATAATAACTTCTTCCATAGTAGTACTTACATTTTAAAACATTTCTCCTGAATTACTAATAAAATACATAAAATTCATATCCTGAAGTCAAAAATTGATATTAGCTTCAGGGTCTAAAATTAATTCATTAGTTCGCTTACACAGAATACTCTGTGGAGTTTTTGAACTGTAAGCAGCTGTATTATGGAGAAATCTAGCATGTAATGCAGCAGACATTTCTATCTGCATAATGACTGCACTGGAATAGTTAATAATGGGTCCCAAATGGGATAAATTATCTGGAGTATTGAATGGAGAAAATACTGCTGTGCCTATATACTTCATGTACTGCATCCTCTCTAGCACTACAACTGTGAACAACAGTGAGCTTCAAAGAAAATAGTAAAATGCTGTCATTAATGCAACTATTTCTGTTGCAAACTGAAGTTCATATTGAAATGTGTTGGTTCTGTAAGTTTTTCTCCCCAACTTCTTTTCTGTGTGCCCTGTTATTTCAGGTGACAATCAATCCTTTACACAAAAAAATGAGCGTTTCTGATCAGCAAGGTTGAAATGGACTTTTGGTTGACTTAAAATTGTTTTGAATGGTATGCAATCCCCCGTCAATGTTGTATCTTTGTTTTCATAAATTTGCTCTTATCAACTAACTGGAGACCTCTGCAATACTAACTCTTAAAAATAAAACTGTCCACATATGACACAAAGACTTAAATTAGCCACATTTTCCCCAAACATTTTTATTGCAGTGCTTTAAGTCTTTTCAGCATGGTTAGAAGAATGACTCCTCAAATCACAAGCAGCAGCTTAGACCATCTGCAGCCATTATATCAACCACACAACTGTCACCTAATAGATTGAATCAGGGGTCAGAATTTGGATAGGGATGTTGAAAGAGCATTGAAGTTCAGCCCTGTTGTATCCAGCATGGAATAATATTTTGAAGAGTTCCATTTGATTTTTCTCACTGCTATGTCTGCTAGATTTTCCAAACTTCACCATTCTAGAGTAAAGAATATTTGCTCTCAACAATGACTCTAAATATGCTGATTAGCAGTTTTCATTTTCTGTCCCTCTGACTCTTCATTTACTATGTCATTTGTAAGTTAGTTTTGAACCTGGAATATAGTTTTGCACTTGAAATCCAATTACCAGTGCCAATGGCCATCACTCTGCAGCCTAAAGGTGACAGACATTTATTAAAAGCTTCTAAAAATATACAAAATGAGCTGCTGTTCTTAGCATTGCTCAGGTTATTATGCTGGCAATGTTTACATTTATTTCCATGCAATCAGATTTTATAACTCTTCTTGTAAATGAAAAATTCTAACTTAAATATATAATTATTCCATGAATAATATAATTAGAGGGTTAAAAATTATGTAGTTTAACTAAAGTTACCAATAAAAACATACACATTTAAAATAAATTTGTACACACATTTATTTAAAATAAATGTGTATACAAATATTACATTTAAGTTAGTTCTCTTGTAGGTATGTATCATTGCACAATATGTAAATGTACTTCATTTCAATGCTGAAGTGCTTCAGAATATACTTTCTTTCTTTTGAATCTGGTGTAAAAATGTACAGATTCTTTTTATCTCCAACTCTGAAGCAACCAACATATAGCAGACCATGGGAAAAGCATTGGGTTGCGAGATTAATGCCAACAACTTTTAGTGATTATCCTTGCACCTTGCTCACAGCAAAACTAAGTTTAACAGTGAACTGAAGTCACTTGAATTGATAAAGTAGATCCTATGGAATAATTGGTATCCAACAGATGTAGACATTTTCCCCAACAGCATTACCAGTATTTATTGGTAGTGATATTTTGAACCAACAATCTTATGTCATTGTGTAGTGGTGGTGGATCCAAATTCCTGAGTAGCAAGATCAGAGTTCCTTCTTATTTCAAGATTACGTGACGGCACACTAGGTGGTATGGAGAGTTTAAAAATTAAATAGGAAAATGTACAGCCTCCTCAATATCTGTGTAGGTTGTGAGGAAGCTTCGAAAGGGTCTTTATTCATGGCTTGGCTGCGATATTTTTTGGTACAAAAATTGCTCTTTCAAGCAATTATTGGTAATTCAAATAATGTTGTGTGACATTTGGGAAAACATTAGATCATGAAGTGATGTAACAATTTAGCCCAACTTTTTCACTGAAACCATTTCTGTTGCATCTTCATGTTTAATTTCCATAATTCTTGTGCAAGTTCGAAGCCAACTCTCTTTCAGATGTCAACTCAACTCCCTGTCAAATGCATTCACGTACTGGTTTTCAAGTATAATCTCACTGAACTTGATTCTTTCTCTAGGATATATTCATCTAACTGGTTTAAATCGTAGTTGGTCTCTTGCAGAGACTCAGTGCACTAATTTTCAATCCTTTCTCTGGTTCGGGTAGACAGAAAGGACTTAAGTGAAGTCTACCCAAATAGTTAGTACCGCAAAATTAGATCTGAAAAAAAAACTCATCAATTTTCAATGGGGAAGGTTAAAATTAGGCCCCATTTGGGCTACGGAGCTCCTCCTATGGGGGATTTAGAAAAACGAAGAGTGTATGCTAAACCTAACTTACATGCAAAATTTCAGATTTCTAGGTTGTTTTGCAGGACACACAAAAATAACTCTAAATTACCCAAGAACATTTTATAGGACTGAAATCAGGTTAAAAAAACATACATTACAGAGATTTTTAAATTAGTACAAAGTGTTGCATTGTTGTTTACCCCCAACATTTCAGAAAGCATCAAAACAAACTGCCAGGGGAACTAAGTAGGTCGAGCAGCATTTGTACGGGGGGGGGGGGGGGGGGGGGGGGGGGGGGAAGGGGAGGAATTGTTCACGTTTTGGGTCAAAACCCCGTATCAGGACTGAGAGTGGAGAGGGGAGATAGCCAGTACTGCAGAGTTTCAACATTGACAATTGCTTCCCCTCCACAGATGCTGCTCGACCTGCTGAGTTCCTCCAGCAGACTGTTCAGATTCCAGCATGTGCAGTCTCATGTGTCTCTATTTCAGAAAGCATGCTACGATACAGATAACATTTTCCCTTCCCGTCTGCAAAATTTATGAGTTGTGTACATGTTAAATTACATCTTTTTTTAAACTGTTTATAATCAGAATCATAAAAGATTTATTTCAACTTCTTGCTATGAACCTCAGTATATTTTAAAGTTTATGGTGAAGTAATGATACACTGAAATTTTCTTTCTCAACTTGAATTCCTCGTGATTAGGATCTTGAAAGCGTTGGTTGCCTGCTCAACCCAAAGTCTTAGTCCCTCTCCAAATATTTACCTCCCTATCAGCAATATAGAAAATAAAATTCATTTAAATAAACTTCTCAGATTTCTAATGAGTTTAAATTGTATAAAATTAATTTGGAGGGACCTGGATCAGAAACTGAATAGGGCAACCTTTTCACTAAAGGACCCAGTCATAACTCTTCATTTATACATAGAAGAGTACAGCACAGTATGGGCCCTTTGGCCAACGATGTTGTGCCGACCTATATAAACACTTACGCCCTGATCAATCTAACCCTTCCCTCCTACAAAGCCCATAACCCTTCATTTTGCTTACTTCCATGTGCCTATCTAGGAGTCTTTTAAATGTCCCTATTGTATCAGCCTCTACCACCACCACCCCCGGCAGTGCATTCCAGGCACCCAACACTCTGTGTGTAAAAAAAACCTACCTCTGACATCTCCCCTAAACTTTCCTCCTCTGACTTTAAACTGATATCCTCCGGTATTCACCACTGCTGCCCTGAGGAAAAGGTGCTGGCTGTCCACTCTATCTATGCCCCTCACAATCTTATACACCTCTATCAAGTTGCCTTTCATCCTATGTTGCTCCAAAGAGAAAAGCCCAAGCTCGCTCAATCCTTCCTCATAAGACATGTTCTCTAATCCAGGCAGCATCCTGGTAAATCTCCTCTGAACCCCATCTAAAGCTTTCACATCCTTCCTATCATGAGGTGACCAAAACTGAACATAACACTCTAAGTGTGGTCTAACCAGAGTTTTATATATCTGCAATATTACCTCGTGGCTCTTGAACTCAATCCCCCGACTAATGAAGGCCAGCACACCATATGCCTTCTTAATCACCCTATCAACTTGTGCAGTAACTTTGAGGGATCAATGGACTTGGACCCCAAGATCCCCTCTGTTCCTTCACATTACTCAGAATCCTGCCATTAACCTTGTACTCTGCCTTCAAGTTCATTCGTCCAAAGTGTATCACTTCACACTTTTCCAGATTGAACTCCATCTGCCACTTCTCCACCCGACTCTGTATCTTTTCTGTATCCCATTATAACCTACGACAACCTTCTAAACTATCCACAACACCTCCAACCTTCATGTCATCTGCAAACTTACTAACCCATCCCTTCGCTTCCTCATCCAAGTCATTTATAAAAATTGAGAAGACCAGGGGTCCCAGAACAGATCCCTGCTGAGCACCACTAGTCACCGACCTCCAAGCAGAATACTCTCCATCTTACTACCACCCTCTGCCTTCTGTGGGCAAGCCAATTCCGAATCCACACAGCCAAGTCTCAATAGATCCCACGCCTCATGACTTTCTGTGTGAGTCTACCAGGGGGAACCTTGTCAAATGCCTTACTGAAGTCCATATACACCACATCTACCCCTTAGCCTTCATCTATTTGTTTTGTCACCTCCTTGAAAAACTTAATTAGGCTCGTGAGGCATGACCTGCCCCTCACAAAGTCATGCTGACTATCCCTAATAAGGACTAGGCTTCTCCAAATGCTTGTAAATCCTGTCCCTAAGAATCCCCTCCAACAGCTTGCCCACCACTGATGTAAGACTCACTGGTCTATAATTCCCAGGATTATCGCTATTACCTTTCTTGAACAAGAGAGCAACATTTGCCATCCTCCAATCCTCCGGTACCATTCCTGTCACCAGGGAGGATGCAAATATCATTGTCAACGCCCCAACAATCTCTTCCCTCACCTCCTGTAGTAACATGGGGTATATTCCATCTGGCCCCGGGGACTTATCTTTCCCAATGTTTTTCAGAAGCTCCAACACTACCTTTCTTAACCTCAACATGTTCCAGCACATTAGCCTGTTCCACACTGACCTCACATTCATCCGTCCCTCTCCCTAATGAACACTGAAGCAAAGTATTCATTAAGGACATCCCCGACCTCCTCCGATTCCAGGCACATTTCTCCTTTATCCCTGAGCAGTCCTATCCTCACTCTAGTCATCCTCCTGTTCTTTATGTAGGTGTAGAAAGCCTTGGGGTTTTCCTTAATTCTACTCACCAAGGCCTTCTCATGTCCCCTTCTTGCTCCCTAAGTCCCTTCTTAACCTTCTTCCTGGCTACCTTATAATTTTCAAGAGCCCTGCCTGATTTTTGCTTCCTAAAGCTCAAGTATGCTTCCTTCTTCCACTTGACTAAATGTTTCACCTCCCTTGTCAACCATGGTTCCTTTACCCTACCATCCTTTCCCTGTCTCAGTTGGACAAACCTATCCAGAACCCCATGTAAGTGTTCCCAAAACAGCATCCGCATTTCTTCTGTGCATTTCCCTGAGAACATCTGTTCCCAATTTACGCTCCCAAGTTCCTGCCTAATACCGTCATAATTAGCCCTTCCCCAATTAAAAACTTTCCCATATCGCCTGCTCCTATCCCTGTCCATGGTTTGTTAAAGATCAGGAAGTTGTGGTCACTATCTCTAAAATGCTCGTCCACTAAGAGGTCTGTCACCTGACAAGGTTCATTGCCTAGTACTAGATCCAGTACGGCCTCTCCGCTAGTCGGCCTGTCCACATAGAGTGTCAGGAATCCTTCCTGGACACACCTAACAAATTCTGCCCCATCTAACCCTTTTGCACTGAGGAGGAGCAAATCAATATTAGGGAGTTGAAGTCTCCCATGACAACAACCTTATTATTTTTGCACCTTTCCAAAATCTGCCTACAGTGTCCTGGTGACTATTGGCGGACCTATAAAATACCCCCAACAGGGTGATTGCTCCCTTCCTGTTTCTGACTTCAACCCACACCTACTCAGTAGACGATCCCGCCACGACATCCTCCTTTTCTGCAGCTGTGATACTATCCCTGATTAGCAATGCCACTCCCCCCACACCTTTTTTACCTCCATCCCTATCCCTTTTGAAACATCTGAACTCTAGAACACCAAGCAGCCAATCCTGCCCTTGCGACAGCCAAGTCTCTGTAATGGCCACAACATCTTAATTACACGTACTGATCAATGCTCGAAGTTTATCACCCTTATTCTTAATACTTCTTGCATTAAACATATTTCAACCCATCCAACTGACTGCATTTATACCCTATCCACTGCCTATCCTTCCTCACAATCTCTCTGCACAATGCATCTACCTTTACACCAACTGCTCCATTGTCTGACCTAACACTCTAGTTCCCATCCCCCTGCCAAACTAGTTTAAACCTTCCCCAACAGCTCTAGCAAACCTGCCCGCAAGGACATTGGTTTCTCTCGAGTTCAGGTGTAATCCATCCCTTTTGTACAGGTCATACCTTCCCCAAAAGAGATCCCAGTGACCCACAAATCTGAAACCCTGCCCCCCTGCACCAACTCTTCAGCCACGCATTCGTCTGCCATACCTTCCTATTTTTACCTTCATCGGTGCGTGGCACAGGTAGCAATCCAAAGATTACTACCCTTGAGGTCCTGCTTTTTAGCTTCCTTCCTAACTCCTTATATTCCCTCTTCAGGACCTTATCCCTTTTCCTATCTATGTCTGTGCAGCCTTGTAGGTTTCCACTATATACCTAAGCATCACAGAGACAAGCAGCATGCACTTTCATGTCGCACACAAACAACAATTTGTAATGCTCTTAATGTAGCAAAACATTCCATGCCACTTCACAGGAATGTTATCAAACAACATTTGACATTGAACCACACAAGCTGCAATTAAGGAAGATGACCAAAAGCTTACTTTAAGATAAGCTGTACAGAACATCTTTAAAAATCAAAGTGTTGCTTAATGTGGAGCCTATTTAAGTCAGCATGCATGGGGATGATGGGTGAATAGCACAAGTACAAAGGTAGCTATATTTTAGGTAATCTTATTTACGGAGGTTAGAACCCAAGAGTGCACTCATATAGTCAAGTTCAGAGACATTAAAGAAAATGAAAAGATTTCCCTAGCAAATGAGTGGAAGAAGGGACAGAAAGTAGTACTGTCATAGAAGCAAAATACAAGAGCGATAGTGGCTGACTGTGCGATTAGAAGCTCATTTTGAGGTCAATGATGGGTACAAGGCTAAAAATAATGTGGTTTTGTTTTGGCCAGTTGCTGTAGAGAAGAACAAAATCAGTGACTAAAGAACAAATTTTGTGGTGGGAACCAAAGACAATGACTTCAGTCTTCTCAGCAGTTGTAGGAAATTTCTGTTCTTCCAGTACAAGATGTTTGACAAGGAGCCTGACAATTTGGAGACAGCGGCGGTTATCAGCAAATTTGACTGGCTCTTACTGAAGATACTCCCAAAGTTCTGCCCAATTACTGTCTGCTAATTTTTTCTTAAAATTACATGACTATTTTATTTGTAAAACTGCATCTTCCTTATTTATCATATCTATGTCTTTTACAACTAAGTCACAATCCTTAAATTATTTGGATACTTAAACATAAATGTATTTTTAAGATACTGGAACAGACTATGGAAGTTCTAATGGACGAAGTATGAAAGATAAATCAAGTCAACATCTACAGAAGGTACTTGACAAGAGAAGGCACTTCAACATCAATACAGTGAGCAACATCAATGCTGTGAGCAAGATCCAGCTGATCAAGCTGCAAATCCAGAAGTGTTTAAAGTTCTCAACAGTTCTCTCATAAGATAGAACTCGTTCTATTCAAAGTAAATGCTCTTATTTAATAGACAACGTGGGGTGACTTTGAGGCTTACAGTCCAGTAAATTGCTAAAAAAATGCTTAGAGAATGGGGGTGATGAGGTTGTAGGTGTGTCTCCAACTCAGAATTGATACAATTGTTTTCATGTCTCAGTTGATAGTACTCTCATTTGAGTCAGAAAGTTATGGGCTCAAGTTTCACTCCAAATAATTAAAAATCTAGCTGGCACTCTGGGACAGCACTGAGGAAATGATGCATTTTTGAGGTGGCATCTTTCAGATAAAATATTAAACATCAGCTTTCAAAATGTAATTACAATATTTTGTGAAAGAGCAGGGAATCATCTCAGGCACCCTAGTCATTATTTATCCCTCACTAAGCACCACTAATACAAGCTGCCTGTGGGGTTCAATGTGCACAAATTTGTTGCTATTTCTGACATTACAGCAGTAACTACACTCACTTGCAAAATGCTTTAGGATGTCCTGAGATCAAGAATGGCATGATGTAAGCTTTCTTTCACATCCTCTCCTCATGCCAACATTAAAGGATAAACTAAAACACAGTATTCTGTAAACTATTTCACTGCAAGTTATACTTAAGGAACTTGCAATTACATTTAACTAAACAGACACTTGACAATGTGCCATGAAAATACAAAGAACATTGTGATATAGGTAGGTAACTGCTTGAGAGGTTGGATAAATAAATTAATGTGAAGGGAATATTCTCTGATAGACCAATCAGTAGTGTTCGTTAGGGGTTTCAGCTTTGCACTACATATATGAATGACGAAAGCCAAAAGAAAAAACTAACTCACTGATGCCAGTAAATTGGAAGGTATTGTGGGTTGCGCAGGTGGGTAAGTAGGAATACTGTCAAAGCAAGTAGACAAACTGAAGACAAATAGAGTTCAGTGAGGGGAAGTGTGATTTCACCCACACTAGATCAGAGAAAGACAAACAATGAGTATGAGCTGCATGAAGATTTACGGGATTTACGTGCCTTAGATATAAATCGTTGAAAGCTAGTGCATAAGTACAAAGGATTATCAACACTGCCAATGAAATATTGTCCTGTCTTTCAAGGAAGTTGGAATAAATAAAATGAACTGACATTTTGATCAGACACAACTCTTTTCAGAGCCCACATGGAGGACCTTTTAGGACATTGAATGTCTCAATGAGAGCTTGACTGTAATCGTAAGGGGGGGACTGCATGTCATCAGAATGCCTGTGAAAATTGCTTTCTGCTACACTTTCAATTATCATTACCTGATAAAGTATGATAAAACACAATAATAACCACTTAGACCATGCAAAAGTAGGGAAGTACAATGGTTGCACTCCATTCCAAAGCTGAGTGATTTTGTGACAGTTTGTTTCTATACAGAACTTCTTACGTGAATAACATACCAAGGCACTATCCATATGCCGAATCAGATAAACACGCAAGCCAAAGGAGGTATTTTATTAAATGCTTGGTCAAAATGGTAAATTTCAGAAGGATCCTATAGGGGCAGGAGACGGCAATTGAGTTGTCTAAAGTTCAGGGCCTAAACATCACACGACAGCACTAAGGAACTTGAGAATACACAACTAGCTAACACCAAAGAAAACTAAGTCCCAGTTGGGTCATAGGTGTTGCAAAGGCAACAGAAGTTGGGAAGACTTGAAAGGATTTGAAGGCAAGGAATTTTAAATGGGAGTGTTCAGATACTAACAGCCAGCTGAGACCAACAAATATAGATCTCATGGATGACTGAAACTTGACACATAAAGGACAAAAAAATTTGGAATCAGCTAAAATTTATGTAATATGCATGGGAGACTAGGTCGGAGGGCAAAAAAAATTCACATTCTTGAGATAACTGAAGGATGCTAAGGATTCCACCACTTGTAGCCTTTGTGTTCCTGCTTATTACCCTCCAGCCACTTTCACCCTCCCTTAACCCCATCTGCTATTTTACCACCCCCCCGTGTCCATTTCCACTTATCCCCCTCCTGCCTCTTTCTCCCAAGTTCCCTGAAGTTGCAGAATTCAACATCAAGTACAGAAGGCTATAACATGCCCAGATGGAAGATGAGGTGCTTTTCCTCAAGTTGGGTTGGCCCTCATCATAACAGTACAGGAGGTGACAGACAGAATGGGAGTGGGATGAAGAATTAAAGTGGTAGGCAACCTGAGGCTCAGGGTCACTCCAAAGACTGAACGCAGGTGTTATACAAATCTGAATTCACACAATCTGAATTCGGTTTCTCCAACGTTGAAACTAACACATTATATACACCAAATGCAGTACACTCGATTGGAGGTTCAAGTGAATCATTGCTTCATCTGGAAAGACTGCTTGGGTCCCTGGATGGTGGGAAGAGAAGAGGTGAAAGGGAAAGTGTTGCATCACCTAGGAGTTGCAAGGGAAAGTGCCATAAGGAGTATGGTTAGTGGGAACAGAAGAGTGGACCAGGGAGTTGCGAAGGGAATAGTGAAAATGTGAATGGTGGTGGAATTTCTTTGAAGGTTGCGGATTTGCAGAGAGTGATTTGTTAAATGCAGAGGCTCATGGTATGGGAGGTGGTGACCTTGTTCTGTCCTGGAAGATAGGGGGGTGAGAGCAGAAGTGTGGGAATTGGATGAGATGCGGTCAAAGGTTTTGTTAACAACAGTAAATGGGAAGCCACCCTTCTTTATTAAGGCCCTTTTCCTTGCAACCACAGGCAATACAATATTTGCCCTTTCAAGTTACAAATCAGCCATGATCTCATTAAATACAGAACAGTCTCAAAGCTCAACAGCCTACTCCTATTCCAATATTCACATACTGCTTATTCATATATGTGAAACATAAATATTAGTAAGACCAAAATTTATTACCCATTCCTAATTTGGTAGAGGACCTCAATCCTGAACCACCAGAATCTACCTAGCACAGTGTTGTTAGGTAGGGATTTGCAGTATTTAAAACTGGCAACAATGAAGTAGTCACGATACATTTTCATGTCAGGATAGTGTGGAACTTGAAGAGCACATAGATGGTGGCCTTCCCATTTACGTCTTGCCCTCTTCTCTGGGTTGTTGAGAACTTGGGAAGTGCAATTAAAGTCCTTCCAGTGCACTAAATGTCACACACTATGGTCACAGTGACCCAGAGGTGGAAAGACTGTTGGATGGGGTATCAATAGGGGAGAGGGACAAAGGGAGGGGGGGGGGGGATAAGAGGAAGGGAAGACTTAAAGAGGGAGCAGATTATGACGGGGCATGAGGGGGGAGGGGATATTTAGTCAGAGGAACTGAGTTAGAGAGCAGGTGATTGTGGAAACATCTTTCCCACCTCTAGCCTGTCAAAACCTTTAAGCATTTTCTATGTTTGAATATCTCCTCTCATTCTTCAAAAATGCTACAGAATTCAGTCCAGTGTTCTCTATCTCTCCTCATACGGCAAGCCTGCCCTGGAACCCTATGAATTTTGGTTGCATTTCTTCTATCGCAAGAATATCCATCCTCAGTTAAGGAGACCAAAACTGTATACAATTGTCTAGTTGCAGTCTCACCAAGGTGCTTTGCAATTGCAATAAGACTTCCTTACTCCTATGGAGACACAAAAGACTGCAGATGTTGGAATATGGAGCAAAAACAAACTGCTGGAGAAGCTCAATGAGTTGAGCAGCATCTGTGGGAGGAAAGGAATTGTCAACATTTCGGGTTGAGACCCTCCACCGAGACTAAGAGCAAAGAAGGACGATAACCGGCATAAAGGGGAAAGGGAGAGAGAGAGGGAGGGGACAGATAGGTGATGAGTGACCTTTTTTTCCTTACTCCTATATTCAAATATAGAGGCTAAAATGCCATTTACTCTTTTAGTTGCTTGCTTCACTTGCATGTTGATCTTCAGCAATTCATATTCAAGCACACCTAGGTCCATTTGAACATCAGCATTACTCAGATTCTCACCATTTAACAAATATTCTACATTGCTGTTATATACACCAAAGTGGATAAGCTCACATTCTTCCACATTATGTTCCAAATGCAATATTCTTGGACACTCACTCTGCTTGTCCATATCTTCTTGAAGCCTCTTTACATAGTCCTGCAGACTACCACTACATGGTACTTCATTCCCTCAGCCAAATTGTTGATATGAATTGTGAAAATTGGGGCCCAAGCACCAATCCATGTGGTACCTTACCAGTCACAGCCTGCCAACCTGAAAATGTTCAATTTACTTGCACTCTTTGCTTTCTGTTCAATAACTAATTCTCAAACCATGCCAAATATTACACCTAATTCCATGTGTTCTAATCTCGTTGATCAACCTTGTGTCTGTGATTTTAGCAAATGTCTCCTGAAAATCCAAACACAGTTATGAGGCCTCCTATACACTGGAGAAACCAAATGCAGATTGGGTGATCACTTTGCCGAGCAGCTACACTCAGTCCACAGGGATAATCCTGAGCTTCCTGTTGCATGAATTTAATCCACAGTCCCACTCCTATTCAAACCTGTCTGTCTGTAGCCTCCACTACTGCTATAGTGAAGCTCAACATAAAGTAACGGAACAACATATCTTCCATCTGGGCACCTTGCAACTTTCTGGAATAAACAATGAACACTCTACCTTTACCCTCCCCTCCCCCCAACTGGGTCCTTTTAATCTTTATTTCTATTTTGCATTCTTTATCAATTTCTTCGCCCTCCTTTGCCGAGTTCCAAAAAGATCCAAATCCTCAGGCAACTGCTATTTCTGGCAACTTTATAAATGTCATTCAGTGGTGATGCACTGAAGCCACTCCTTGGAGATGGACAGTAAAGTCACCCAGCCAGAGTGCAATCTGTGCCTTTGCTATTCTCAGTGTTTCTTTTCTTAGTGCTGTCCAACACTGAGAAACAAAGATGCATCAGCTCAGTGAAAATCACCAAGAGGTTTTCTTTTTAGCATAGCAGTTAGCGTAACACTATTACAGTGCCAGCGACCCGGGTTCAATTCCAGCCACTATCTGTAAGGAGTTTGTACATTTTCCCTGCGTCTGCATGGGCTTCCTCCGGGTGCTCCAGTTTCCTCCCACATTCCAAAGACGTATGGGTTAGGAAGTTGTGGCCATGCTATGTTGGCGCCGGAAACGTGGCAAGATTTGTGGGCTACCCCCAGACCACTCTACGCAAAAGATGTATTTCAATGTGTGTTTCGATGTACATGTGACTAATAAGAAAGTCTTATCTTTTGATCTGATGTCATGGGTTAGGGAGACAATGTTGAGGACTCACAGGCCCAGTTAATCCACACTGCATGCCACTGAACTGTTATAACTTATGATTCTGACCTGATGGTGAAACCGCATGGAGCCTTGGCAGAAAATCACATTCACACAATCATATCCATGTCACTGTTAACCTTTCTGTGGGACAATTCTTTCAGTTTTGCAACTAATGCCCAGATGTTTCTGAAGAGGTTTCTAAAGTCAACTGAGCTAGCTGTCACTTTCTAATCTTTGTTTCATAGTATTTAATTTGTTTCTCCCAAATTGCTAAGTAGATTTATCAGGGATTTGTTGTATATGGCAACTTGATTTCCACTCTGTAATAAGTGAGCACATTTTTTGATACAATATTTCCTATATTTCTGTCAGTGGTTGTTGACAACATTTGACTACTCATAGAAGTCAAATTATATTCTGTGGCAAAAGTGATACAGCATCAATAAAAATTGAAATCGAGTGTTTAATAATTTTGTTATTAATTATCACTTAGCAATCTTCCCAAAATATTTTTAAAGCCAGTTAGGGTGGGACAATATGAAGATGTCAGAAGCTACTGTGATGGATGTTAATTAAAAAAATTGAAGATCTCTTTGGAGCAACATTGCCTGTAAATGATGCCTTGTGCATATTTGTGCTACGCCTGCTGATCTGAGTCTGCAAACTGCAGTTCATTTTAAACCTATTCCCTCCCCACTCACACAGATATTCATCTCTTGTCCTCTTCATACTCCTAACTCCATGACAGCATTCCCCTTTTCCACTTTGCCCACTTCATACTAGTTCCCCTTTACTGCCTGCCCCATGAACAGGTTTTCCATTTGTGATCACTGTCAATGGCTAGAAAAAGTTTGCCTGCAAACATCGACTAAGTGCAGGATCAAGTCACAACAGAAGTCAACTGAAAAAATGGTCATGTTACTTACAGGCTTCAGGTTTGGGCTTGGAATCAATGTGCCTCGTTGAGGAATCAATTGAGCTTGCTGGCACTTGCTCTCCACTGCATACCCTCCACTATCACATCTGCTGGATCTGACTGCTTTGATTGAAAAATGGCCACAAAGGTGAGACAGCAGAGGCTGCTACCATCTGTGGAAGTATATGAATAATTCCACTTTCAGGAGGAAAGAAACTGGATGAGAAAATGTTTGATACCAATGGTTCCTGGATCACCCTAACACAGTTTGCAAAAGTCACAAAAAGATCAAGATCTTCCAGTCCAAGTTTCACAGATCAGCACTATCAGGTTTGCCTGTGAATCAGCACACTAAAATGTAGTGTCACTTTCAGCACACTGTTCTCCACTGATCAATCTCATGCTCTCGTAGCTGCCAGCATTTACCCCAGCAGGCAGAATCTCAACAGTCAGTTCTTAAAGGGATATAAAGCAACATTCAATAGCTACTGAATTTGTTAATTCACACAGTAGCAACACACCTTCTGGCTACAGAGGTGCATTGCTACTGAATGAATGGATGCTCCAAAAATTGACAAGGTGAAGTGAAAGTAATGCTCCTGGGCAGGCTGAAGAGCAGCATTTGCAGGAGGCATGTTCTTTGTGCATGGAATCACAGAGCCTCTTCAGGGCTGTATCCAGGCATTCCTCCAGGAGGATGCCAGTGAGGCCACCATAAAGGAAGCCTACAAAATAGGTAAATATCATTGTCCATTCTGCCTTTTCTTGTGGACTGACAGAGAAATAAATGAAGTCCCCTTGCCTCAAAACAGAGCACCAAACAGTGAGGTGTGACAGCATGGAATGATCCCGAGGCAAGGAGGCTGAGTGACTGACCTCGACCTCCATTGGCAAAGTAGTCCAAGCATAAGACAGTATTTGAAATTGCAGGAGAACACAGATCTCACTGAAAAACAGTTTGAATGTCGGCACTTTAAACTGCATGGTTTCAAGGTAAACTGATTTAGCACAACCCAGTTGTTCTGTGAATAAATTAGGACTTGTCTTTAGACTAGTGAGATCTCACTGCTGATGAACTTTGGATGTTGCACTACTTGTGACAATGTTTAGCGGAGAGTTTTACACCAGAATAAAAGGTGCTTGGGCAAACAAGAATCCTGACAAAAAGTCAAAGATAAATTTCCTGGTAGGTGTAAAAATACCCAGAAATGTGCACAAAATTGCTATTTTGGGTTAAACTAGTTTTCAACTGCATAGCATTTTATTGGAGTTGTGCAAATGAATTTCTAGGCCAGGATTTATAAACAGTACAGTTTACAAACAGCTTTATTTCCAAGCCAGTTGAATGAACACCAGCACCAAACCTTGTGTCAGATTTTGAACTTCAAAAACATAGCCAAACACTTTATTACAAATAACATTTTCAATTGTTTCTTTCTTTGACTCAGGAAAAATCAACTGCAACAAATTAATGGGCTTAACTGTACAAATTACAGATGCTTAACATTTGTCATTTCAAAGATAATTCTTCATGAAATATGCAGAAATTTCAATTGTTATGCCTGTCATTTTTTTGTCAATGTGACAGTCACAAAATACTTGTGGTATAAGGATTCATGGAATTTACAGGCTTCCTAATCCATAATTATACACAATTGCAAACCTCAAATTGTTCAGTCAATGGTACCAAATATTTTGAACAATAGATTCAAGAATAGTCTGCTCCTGATAATCCAAACTTTTTTAAAAATGAAAACATGCATTATTTGGTAATTCAATCCATGCAAGAAAAAAAATGGCAAAATAAGAATTTAGTCCTAAACAAAAACTAAATAAAAATTGAGTAGACTAGAGTTAATAATATCAAATTGAAAAGAAAATTACACATAACTCAAAGACATTCATTGCACAAATTATATTCTGGATTATTTGTTAAATGTCAGAATTTCTGATGGATTTGCGAGATAATTATTGACTTTTATCGTTTATTTTCTCTCCTGCTTCACCCCAAATTTTGGTTTTATTTTGTTATTTCACTCTTCACAACATTCTTTTGCATTTTACAGGAAAGGAGAGATATTGAACTAAAATTCCTTACACAACTTCAAAAATACTGTTGGGCACTTGAAAATTGGCCAAACTCAAGAGTAGCATGATTTTCCACACATTTCTATGTATCCATTATTCAAGAAATTTGACCCCTAACTTTTCAGTGAGATTTTCATTTGCCTTAGCACCTTTCTCCCAGTATAAAACTTCATTAAATTATGACAACAGAAGTGCTGCATTCAAAATTTGTCTCCAGTTAGATCTTCAAAGTCACTGGTCTGAGATATCAACTATTCTCACTTACATTCAACCAGATTTTAGGAAATATTTTTCAACAAAAATCTTACTCCTTGAAGGGCCAACAGTCAAACTACATTCCTTTTCCTCGGTAAGATCAGTGATCTGCAACCTCAAATACAACCTCACAAGTGTCTTGCCTGTTTTACTAATGGAGTTCAGGCACCCAGCTACTTTGAGTTTCTCAGCTTCAAAATTATTCCAGGCTGCCTGCCATTCCTCACAGCCTAGTGCTCATTGTTGCATTTGGGAGGCCAACCAAACTCCATATTCATGGAAATAAATATCATTTATTATACCTTCAGCCAGCAACTGAAAATTTTTAAAACTTGCAGATACTGGAAACTAAAACAAAAACAGAAAATGCTGGAAATATTCAGGTTGCATCTGTGGGAAGAGAAGAAGAGTCAACGTTTCAGGTCAACCTGAGAACCTCTACCCACAGATGCAGCCTGACTTGCTGAGTATTTCCAGCATTTCCAGTTTTTGTTTCATTTATCCTTCAGCCTTTGGTGCAGGCAGATCAAGCATTACATTGGCCTATTTGCAGTGAATGCCTGCACATGTGCATATGATAACTGGCCAGACTGTAGGGATGAAGGGCCTGCGTGACCCCATGCACAAAGAATGTACCTCCTGCAGGCACTGTTCTTCACCAGCCTGTCCAGGGTGCTCTGACCCTGACAGCACTTTCTCTAGGCCCTCCCATCATCCTGACATCCATTCATTAGTTGAAAGTATGTGGCTTGTATTCTTTGCCCCCCTTTAAGAATAGGCTGCAAAGATCACACGTGCAAGACTAAATTCCAGAAACTGTGAGAAGACAGATAATGATGAGACTGACATCACACAGGAAAACCCAACAGTGCTGTCCTGTGATCTTCACAATTGAAGATCTCAACCTTTATACTTCTTCTACATGAGGTGGCCTACAATGCTGTTTTAATGCCATTAAAAAAAATGTAGTATTGCAATTTCTAGCCTATCAACTTGATTGTACTGTTGTAGGGGGTTGTGATATTGCGATGCTTATATGTGTCTATCATATATTTCTTTATATCTTGGATCATTTATCTTAACCTTCAAGGACTTATATTATTAGACATAAAATGCTTTGCTTTTTTTTCTTACTGCTCCTCTATTACTAGCCCAGCATTTCAATGACAAAAAGTTGCATAACACTGACAAAGTGGACTTGTAATTGTTCATGTTTTCGGAGTGGTAACACAGGTCAAAAATTTGATCGAATTCTGCAGAGAGATCCTGTTCAAGGATATAAGTTTTAGAACCCTGGCACCCTAACAAGATGGATATATTCAATATTAATGTAACATTCTATTCATTGTACACATTTCAGAATTTAATTTTAATTAGCTATTTCTTATATTCCAGACTTCTAAAAAGTTTGTGATGCCCCATTCTAACCATGCATTATAGGCAGGTATATTATCAATGCACCTTCACAAATACAATCATACCACATTGTGAGGTACATTGGATGCATTTTGTGATTCCAAAAACAGTTTGTGATCAACAAAATGATGAACTATGAGTATTCAGCATAATGGTGGAGGAAATGTAATAGCACATACTGAAGTATATAAACATGCAAAAATTAAAATATGCAACATATTAAAATGTGGAAACTTAAAACTTTCTATTAGTTATTCCTTTCTCCTCCATTTGGCACACCGTGATATAATCAATGATTTGACATAAATTTCAGGAATTCATAAACCACTCACGTTAAGAACTTTCAGGCCTAATCATGCTGAATCTGCCCCACAACACAAAGTCACCAACTGCCCCCCTCCCTGAACAAAGCTAATCCAGATGTAAAAGGACAATTTCACTAGCCCTCTGTGGCTTGGAGCTAGATAGCAAGGACTTGGCAACGACAAGGCCTCAAGTGTTGTAGTACAGGCCCTGCACCCATAACACCCAGACAGAAGGCAAAATTGTGAACAGATCGTCACCTACTGTCAAAGACTGTTAAATGAATTTAACAGTTTAAACGTTTGACATCCAGAGAAATTTAAATTGATATAAATAACTGAAAATTATTTCTGCTTATTTAAAGATTATCTTAAAATTAATTAAGACACATGAAAACACTTGGAAATATTTAAAAACACTAAGCTAAAGTGAAATAATTTTTTAAATACATACATTCCCCATTTTGCAGGCTCAGAATGCTTACTGAAATGAATGGGATCTCCCAGTCCTGAGCCAGGTCTGACCTGGTGAAAAACCCAGTGTAATGCTGTGGAATCCCAGAAACGTGTCTCATACTGCAAGCATTAATCTTACACTGGGTCCTGCAAGTCCAGGACTTGCTTCACTTCAAAGGGCAAAACAACGGCCAATTTTACTAAGGCTAAGAAGTGATTCAGCAAAAGTGGAATGGAATCAGCTTTTTGACAGTAAATAAATCTCAAAGCAAAGTCAAGAAGGAGATTCCCACCAAGAAAAAGGATAGGGCTGCCAGATCAACAGCTCTCTGGATACCCAAGAGCACAGAAGGCAGCAAAAGACAAAAAATAGGGAAGCTCATATCAGACACCAGTAGCGTAATACTGAGGAAAGCCTGGATGAACACAGAAAGTATTAAGGGTGAAATGAAAGAGAAATTAAAAAAATAGGAGGGCATGAAAAAAATACTAACAGGTAACATCAAAGAAAATCCAAAGAGCTTTTGGAAATATAGAACGACAAGGAAAAAGTAGGACCTATTAGTAACTAAAAACATAACCTATAAAGGAAACAGAGGATATGGGTTGGGTTCTTAACAAATACTTTGTAGCTGTCTTTACCAAACACAATACCAATGTTACAATTATGAAGGAAGTGTATGAAATACTGGACGAGATAAGAGAGGAAATATCAAGCAATTTAGCATCTTTGAAAGAAGATAAACCACCAGTCATGGATGAAATACATCCTAGGCTGTTTAAAAAAAAGCAAGGGAGGAAATGCAAAAAACCTGACCGTCATTTTTTATTCTATGTAGCTTCAGGAATGCTGGAGATGCCAATGTCTGAAAAGGGAGGAAAGGGTAAACCAAGTAATTACAGGCCAGCTATCTAACTTCAGTGATGGGAAAATTATTGATCATGTGGTTGAGAGGGAGGAAGAAAGCTTCCGAAGTTAGTTAAAAATTATTGCTTTTGCTTCTTGATTTACTGTTTTGGAGATTTCTTCAAAGTGATTAGCTGCGTAGCCTGCTTTATAACATTACTGTTACTGAATGAGAGAGATCCCCTGCAGCCAACCCTGACAGCAACTAAAGGAGAAATCCATGCCATATTGGTTCCTAAACATTTGCAATAGTTTTCTCAGGTCAGCAGTAGGTACTGCCAATTCATTGCCTACAGAAAAATTGAAGCCTTAAGCCCTTCTATAAACACTTATATTTTCAAGCTTAATATCATACTGCCCATGAATTGTAGGAATAGATTTTGAATCTTTTTAAGATGTGCCTGATAACATTTTCCCTTGGAGGAGGTTGGTAATATTTGAGGTAAAAAATGACTCTTTTTCCCAAATTTGCCATGTTTTTCTTCAATATGCACAAAATATCAGCAGTAAACTGAAAAAAGTTGATGTTAATAGGTTTTTACTCATCTCATTTCCTGTTTCCTTAATTTTGTTGTATACAGTTTGCCCACAAAACAATGATGGTAATTCATCAAGCTGTGTAAATGAAGGGAAATGGTCAGGAGGACCTGCAAAGCATCCAATCTTCTGATGATTCTGGGATTACTTCCCAATTAGGTCAAAAACAGAGTACAGGATCACCAGCATGAAGCAATATGTCGTGGCCAACCACCCCACACAATCGCATCAGCAGATACTATGGAGGCCACATGATATGAGGGATTAACAGAGGATTTAAGGAGGCATTCTTCTCTATCCTATCTCAAGCTGCTGTAGTGGGCAAGTGTAACACTTACTCAAATATAGAATGATTTATGTGGTGCCAACCAGGACCTCAAGTATTCCCACGGATGTTAGAAACATGAAGTATTTCTGAAGTGTAGTCACTGCTGTAATATAGGAAATACAGTGCCAATGAGCACAGCAAGATCCCATTTAAATCAATGTAGCAATAACCCAACAATCTTTTTTTTTGGTATTTATCAAGTGGGCATAATGCATTTAGGCTATAAGGTATAACTCAGAATTAGAGAGGGCAGTAGAAAAAATCATGGTTCAGGCAAAAAAGCAGATTCATTTTACTGATGACTTCCTCATAATAAATCAATCTGTAGCTCGCATCTTTGAAAGCTTACAATAGTCCTTATTTTTAAAATACTGATCTTCCTAAAGTGTTTTCTGTAAGACAAATCCAAATTATAGATGCATCTGCAAATTATAAACATTGAGTGATACTATGATAAATGTTTAGACTGCCTGATTATTTCCATAGGTCAATGACTGTGTGGAATGTTAGAGAAACTCATTTCCAATGGAAATCTACTGGAAGGCCATATTTTCCCAATTTGTGTTGATTCTGTAATAATCACTTCAGTCGGACTGAAACATTCAAGACTAGATTTGATCTTCAATGCTGTTAGTGAATTTCACAATGACTGGTTTGCACACTCTGGAACAGAGGAATGGGAAGGAATAGACCCTTTGGCCCACCACGTCTGCACCGACCATGATGACAATCTAACTGATCCCATCTGTCTGCATGTGGTCCGTATCTCTCTATTCCCTGCCTGTTCCTGTGTTTGTCTAAATGACTCTTAAACATTGCTATCGTATCTGCTTCTACCATCCCTTGGCAGTGTGTTCCAGACACCTAATACTCCGTGTAAAAAAAAACTTGCTTTGTTCATCTCCTTTAATCTTCCCCTCTCTCACCTTAAATCTGCGCCTTCTAGTAATTGACATTTCCATCCTGGGGAAAAGACTCTGACTATGCCTCTCATGATTTTATATCAAGTCACCCCTCAGCCTCCAGTGCTCCAGAGAAAACAATCCATGTTTGCCCAACCTCTCCTTATACAGTAGCTAATACACTCCAATCCAGGCAACATCCTGATGAGCCTTTTTCTGTATCCTCTTCAAAGCCTCCATGTCATCCCATAGTCAGAACTACACACGATACTCCAAATGTGGCCTAACCAAAGTTTTATAACAGCTGTAATGTGACTTGCCAACTTTTATTCTATGTTCTATAATGAAGATACCCTCTATTGTGCTGTGTGACATGACCATCATGTTACATGGGATAAATTCAGAACAAATTCAGCATCTCAGAACTGGACATCCATGAGGCAGGATGCATCATCAGAAGCCACAGAGTGGAATTCTATCATAACATGCAATAGCATGGCCCAGCATATCCCTCACTTGATTACTATCAAGCAAGGGGACTATCCCTGGCTCAATAAGTAGGGCAGGAGAGCATATCAGAAACAGCACATCCTAACTGGGGTGTCATCCAAAAAGTTCACTTTCGATGATGGGCCAATTAAGCAATTACAAAGATGTGGTGGCCCCACGAATACTCTATTTTCAATAATGGCTGAGCCCAACACATGAATAAACAGACAAGGAGTAGTTTGTAAGGATCCTCGGCCAGAAGTATTGTGGCTAAGACATCTCAATCTCCTCCTGGGAGGTCGTCATCAGTTTAATTCAATCCACAATATCTAGAAATGGCTACCACAATGGATGCAGCATAGACTATGAACCCTTCCATCATTCTTCCTCTAATACTGCTGATGTGCTCCAGAAAAAGCTGTGCCTCTAGTAAAATTATTCTCATTGAGCTATTAAGTACAGAATCTACTCAGCAAAGTGAAAAATTATCTAGACTGGATCCACCATGCAAAATCCGATTTGACCTATTCCTGATCCATCCGTCTTCTGTAAATTCAAAGTGATGATCCAATGTCATCAATCTCACTCTCACCAATAGCATTCTCACCAATGCTCAACTTTGGTTCCATCTGGTGTTTCATCACTAGACCTTCTTCCAGCCTTGATTCAAATATATTGACAAAAGAGTTGAACTCCAGCGGCAAGGCAAACATAAGAACACACTACATATGAAATACAAGGGTCCACTCCTCCCTGTGAGCTTGTTCTGCCATTCATTAAGAGCATGGCCAATTCCTATCCAATTCCTCAATATCTCACATATCCAAAAGTCTATCAATCTTTGGCTTATATCTTGGACCACACTCGACAGCTGAAACTTAACACATAATTGTGAAGGGATAACTATGATAGGAAGAATGATGAAAGCCAATATAATATAAAAGATGCTGCTCTAAAGAGGATGCAGGAACAGAGATATCTGGATGACAAATCTTTGAAGGGTGGTAGAACAAGCTTAGAAAGCATTTATAAATAGGGTCCTTGGTTTTATTTATCAATTGAGTGAAAAAACAAGGAAGTCATGTTGAACTTTTGTTAAAACAAGAGTTTGACAGCAACCAGAGGATTACATCCAATTCTGTTCACACCATTGTAGGAAAGATATGAAAGCCATATAGATTTTATGGAAGAAAATAAGATTTAGTGCAATTGTCCCAAGGACAAGAGATCTCAATTATTTGGACACTGCAGAAAGTTCAGCAACAATTCGTACAAAAACATCAAGAGTTCGGACAAGGTGAATGAAGAGTCGTTGTTTCCACTAATGGCAGGTGATTGATGTGAAAAAAAGTGTTCCAAATACAAGTACCCGAAATTTGTATTTAATACCTGAAATTTAAAGAGAAGAAAAAAAATTGTAGGCCAGAGCAATGGGATAAATTGGTAAATTGGTTTACTATTGTCATGTGTACCAGGGTACAGTGGAAAAACTTGTTTTGCATACCATTCATATAAATCAATTCATTACAACAGTGCACTGAGGTAGTACAAGGGAAAACAATAACAGAATGCAGAATAAAGTGTCACAACTAGCAAGAAAGTGCAGTGCAGGTAGACAATAAGGTGCAAGGACATAACAAGGTAGATTGTGAGGTCAAGAATCCATCTTATTGTACTGGGGACTGTTCAATAGTCTTGTAACTATTGAAGCTGTCCTTGAGCCTGGTGATACCTGCTTTCAGGCTTTTGTATCTTCTGCCCGATTGGGGGGGGGGGGGTGGTGAAGAAGAGAGAATGTCCATTATGTAGGCTACTTTACCAAGGCAGCGAGAGGTGTAGACAGAGTCCATGGAGGGGAGTCTGGTTTCCATGATGTGCTGAGCTGTGTCCACAACTCTCTGCAGTTTCCTGCGGTCACGGACAGAGCAGTTGCCATACCAAGTCGTGATGCATCCGGATAGAATGCTTTCTACAGTGCATTGATGAAAAATTGGTGAGGGTCAAAGAGGACATGCCAAATTTCTTTAGCCTCCTGACAAAGTAGAGGCGCTGGTGAGCTTTCTGGTGCAGGGCCATGGAACTGACTGAATGTTCTGCAGAGATTTGGCACAAACTTGATGGGCTGACAAACTTCCTTCAGAGCTTTAACAACTCTATGATGCTAAAAATACTCAACAACTAAGCCTCCACTGGATACAGACTGCCATAAGATTCACAACACTCAAACAAAGTTTCTCATCTTAGTCCTGAAAGGCTGACTCCTTATCACATGACAAAAATCCCTGGTTCTAGATTTTTTAGCCAAGGGAAACCACCTCTCAGCATCTATCCTGTCAGTCTACCACAGATCCTTATGTTTCAATCAGATCACTTCTCATCTAAACTTGAGTAGAGACTCATTCTACTTAATGGTTTCACAAAGGAGGCAAGAAGGTAAGCTCCTTCATCAGTTATCAAAATAGTATTCCCTAAGTAGAGCTTCTAAGGAAGCATATCCATTCAATGGTTAAGGAGACTAAAACCACACAAGGCCCAGAAGAATGTTATTTTCCTTATATTCCAAACCTTTTGCAATGAAGGTTGCTGGCAGTGCAGCAATTCACCAAAGCTTTTCTGACAGCATTTTCCAAAACCACAACCTCTATTACCTAGGACAAGGGCAACAAGCACAAGGGAACATGATCACTTCAAATTTCAATTCCACACCACACAGCATCCCAAAATGGAAGGGTATTATCATTCTTCTGTCATTGTTGGGTTAAGAGCTTGTAATTCTCTAGTGGCTCTCTGGCAGTATCCTCCCCAGTCAGAGGACAGCAGTTTGAGATAATGATGCACAGCCTTCTCAAAGTTAATTACGGATGTGCAATAAATGCTGGTATACATTTGATACTGAAAAATGAGCGGTGACTATTGGTCTCCTCATAAATAAAGAAAAGCATTCAACTGGAAAGAATGTTGGAAAAATTAATTCCCTTTATTGTGTACAGTTTCATCAGGGTTGCATGAAGTTGGAAATATTTATTCAATAGTACCAAAATCAGCAAACACACCGCTCTAACGAGAAGTCACAGGATATTTTTGTTGCCTTCAGCACTAGCTTTAATTTAATGTACAGTATAAATTATGCATAATTTGTTTTTCTTGTGAATGTTGTGTATCTGATGCTATGTGCCTGTGATGCTGCTGCAAGTAAGTTTTTCATTGCACCTGTGCATACATGTACTTATGCACATGACAATAACCTTGACTTTGACTATCGATGAAACCTGAAACATTATACATTTTATGCAAAAGTAGAAATCAAACAGCTAATAAAGCATACATGGCTCTGCTTTCCAACATATATTAAAATATCCCATGGAGCAAAAGAACCATTTTAATTCCATTCCAATTCACTTGAGTCCTTTGTTCAAATGTGGAGCCAAAATATGCCAAATATTTTCCAACATAATTTCTAACACACTTAATTTTCAGCAAATTCAATGTAAGAAAGGAATTTATGATTTTTGTTTTGCAATGTTATTCATAAAAATTTTAAATTCATAGATTCTGTTTAACAGACTCTTCCCAACTTCTAAAAAAAGTTACTGGATAGTCATTGCACCAAGTCCAAAGAAATGAAACTTTTGATGAAAGTGTGCCACAATTCTTTGTGACTCTCAGTTAACTGACGTTAATGGACATTTTTTTTTAAACTATGCTAACCTATATTCTTAAATCAGTTGAGTTTAAATGGATGGTGATGACAAACAGTCAAATGATATTTCTGAGTGCATGAAAATAATCTATCTTGTAACTTTTATTGGCAAGAATACAAGTTTTTAAACAAAATTTTAAATTTAAAAAAAGTCTTTAACTGAGAACCAACCCTACACCCTGGCCATAATTACATTGTAAATATTTGAAATATGAAGGCAAATATGACAGTTCTGGCAATTATAAACAGATTGACAAGGAGGGAGCTGAGCATTCTGCATGTTACAAACTCTCCCCATATCCCATGAAAAGTATTTCACCTTGAAATGAAATTCACTTGAAATCTAAGAAAATGCAAAGAATAAAAATGAAACCATGAAAACCACATGCTTTTATAATGTACATTCAGAAAAGCCAGAATGGCTAACATCACCCTCAGCAATCAATAAATAAGATAGATTATGCATTCAAGCACCATTTATGGGACATTGTTATGTACAAACTAGACACTGTGCTTGGCTACAAAATAATTGACATAATTCAAAAGTAATTCTTAAGCTATAAAGCACACTTCATACAACTGCAAATCTCCAATGGAGATAATTTTAGAAACAATATTAACTTGGGGGTATTTGAGACCAGCCAGGAAAAAAAAGGCATGTGTTACAAGTTTTTAAAAACCAAGATAATGAACCACTACACCTTTGTATTTCTAATCTAAAGTAATATCATCACAATTAAAACTTGAAAATTACATTGTTATACAGCCCATTATTATGGCAGTAGTGAACTTTTAACCACCTCACATTTCAAAAACTGAATTATAAACTGTTACTTCTTATTAGAAGCACCCAAAAGTCATACTTGCAAAATTTACAGCTTGTATAAGTTATGCAAACATTTAAAACATACTTTTGATGCAATTCTTCATTTTATCTACATTTAATTTACTTTCAGACCCTCCTAATAGTCATTATCCTATTACAGCATTAGCAAAACCACACAGGAATCCAAAGGTTAATGTTGTGTACAGGTATATCATTGGCCTTGGTGCTATTCCTTGGTAACAAAAGCCATCTAACACCAAGCAAATTAAATGTTAGCATTTAGCATATGTGGGACATGTTTCAAGACTAGCAATCCAAGTTGAAGGGGATGGAATAGAAAGCCACAAAGTGCAAAACCCTTTTAATTCCTTCAACACTTTCCTGATGTTCCCCCATTTTGCCCAGAATCAAGGATTGATTTTACTTTGTGTGCGAGTGCATGGAGAGTTGCAGAACCCATTCGAAAAGAAAGCATTTAGTGTCTCGAGGCTCAAAATTTGAAACAACAATATGAGATTAAAAAGCTAACTTTATTTATTTATTTATCTGTTGGGGTGGGCAATAAACCCAAGAATTGGTCCGGAATGTCATGTTGGCGTGGCAAGAAAGACATGGAAGCGGTGTGTGTGCCCCATGCCGCCAGGTTTGTGTCAGCGTGAACATGTCACGCTACCGTGTTCGCTGCTCCCAAACGCCAAAACCCAACCAAGGAGCTGGGCAAGGCGGGGGGGTTGGGAGGCTGGCACACGAAACATGTACTTCAAAAAAAATAACCCATCCAAACGGAACAACCACCGTCAAACCCGAGCACCAAAGCGAGCCGCTGAGTTCCGGCGGCACAAAAGTTTTGTTGTTTTCTTTTTAAAGAAAAGGGCACATACCTTTGGCACAAGGGGAGGGTGCGCGAAGCGGCCGGGCTGCCTGTGTATGTTGTTTTATTATTGTCAGCGGTCGTCCTCCATCCATTCCAGCGCCGCCATTTTGCTTTACTATTGTGCGAAGATGGCGGCGGGAGGGAGGGAAGGAGAGATGGCGCTGGGAAAAGCCCGAGCCCTCCCCCCCTCCCCCTTCCCCTTCTCCCCCACCCCCCAGGCCCGGCCGGAGCCAAACCCAAGCCGCCTTTTCCAACACAACAGTTCTCGGAGAGAGGAAGCAACCACACAAAAAAAAGCAAGTAAGGTGTTTGGTTTTTTTTTCCGTTGCGACGGCGGCCAGGGCGAAAGTTAGGATCCTTTGTCCGGCCGCCGTGCGTGGTGTGGCGGGAGTGGAGCTCCTCGCCGGGCAGCTGCAGCTCGGTGGCTCTCCGCTGGTTGAAGTGGCAGCAGCAATGCAAATGGTGGTGGCTTCCTAGCCAGGTGTTGGCACGGTTCTGCTCCCCTCTCCACACACAAACACACGTCCGATATTAGATATAATCCTACCCCTTTCTGGCGGCACTGGGTGAACTTCACCGCAGCATAAAATCAGCAGGCAGGTGTTAAAGAGAAAAGCGTCAAGACCAAGGAAACTCGACGCTTCTTTCACCCTACTCCAAGAGAACAATAATTCTTGGCTGTTGGGCCAGCTTTCCAGCCCAACACACTCCCACCCCTTCATGAGACGTTGGGAAGCCATAGCCCTCAGGAAAGGAGGACAGCCAAATAAAATTAGTTGTGGAGAAAATAATTAAACATCCAGATGAGAACTCCCCAATAACAATGCAATCCTACATTATTTTTCTATATATGGGCAAAATTGTTGCAACATCCACACTTAGAATAAATATTTTGCGAACACGTTTTCTAATTAAGCTGTTGAAAATAAAATTTGAAGTAATACACAGGAAAAAATGTACTGAGGTAGTAATGCCCTTGCCTTTTTGGAAGAGTAGCTGTTCGTGCTGGATAGCATATTAATAGGAATTATTGACACAATTTAACTGCTCATTTACGATGTAGACTTGATTACTTTCACAATTCCACAACTTTTTCCTTTTGCCATTCTTATGGAAGCTTCAATTTCAGCATATTAACCAATATTGATATTTTTTTCAGGCACCTGATCCTTTATTTTTCTAAAATGTTTCATTTTAGCCCTTGATTTTATATTTCATCATACACAATACACTCAGGAAAATATTGATTTTTTTATAGAAAATAAATAGATTGCTTTCATGTATGTAATAGAAACAATATAACTAAATAACTTAACAGACATTCACTAAGCTTGACCAGCGAAAGATTTTAAGTTTCAAATGGAAAATGACTGAAGTTAAATTAAGCGAGAGCAGGAAGCAGTTTGGAGAGTAAGTCTCGGGCTAATTGGGCAGTAGCGGCCAATAAAAAGAAGGTAAGCTCAAGTGGAGTGGCCATTGTGTGAGTGGCTCAGTGTAAGAGTAGGACCTTAAGGCTTTGGCATGAAGAGGCGGAGTAAGTGAGGAGAGGCTAAGTTGAGTTTCGGGTAAGGTCTCTGTTTTTCTTATTGCACAGTTTGGAGCACTGGGAATGGCAGGCAGAGCAGTAGTTTGCTCCTTTTGCAGGATGTTGGAAATCAGGCAGACTTCCAGTGTCCCTGATGACTACACCAGCGAGAAGTGCATCCAGCTGTAGCTCCTTACAGACCATGATAGGGAACTGGAGCTGGATGAACTCCAGATCATTCGGGAAACTGAGGAGATGATAAACAGGAGTTACTGGGAGGCAGTTACACCTAGATTGCGGGATGCAGGTAAGCTGCGGTAGTGATAGGCGATTCACTGGTTAGAGGAACAGATAGGGGATTCTGTGGATGAGAACGGGACTCCCAGTTGGTATGTTGCCTCCCAGGTGCTAGGGTCAGAGATGTCTCAGATCGAGGCCACAGCATTCTTAAGGGGGGGGGGGGGGGAGGGAGACCATCCGGAAGTCGTGGTACACATTTATATCAATGATATACATAGGAAAAGGGATGAGGGCCTGGAGAAAGAATATAGGGAGTTAGGAAGGAAGCTGAAAAGCAGGACCTCAAGAGTGGTAATCTCTGAATTGCTGCCAGTGAGGATAAGAATAGGAAGATATGGCAGACAAATGCATGGCTGAAGAGTTGGTGCAGGGGGCAGGGTTTCAGATTTGTGGATCACTGGGATCTCTTCTGGGGAAGGTATGACCTGCACAAAAGGGACAGGTTATACCTGAAATCGAGAGGGGCCAATGTCCTTGCAGGCAGCTTTGCTAGAACTGTTGGGAAGGGTTTAAACTAGATTGGCAGAGGGATGGGAACCAGAGTGTTAGGTCAGATGATGGAGCAGTTGGTGTAAAGGTAGATGCATTATGAGGAGAGACTGTGAGGAAGGATAAACAGTGGATAGGTCATAAACACAGCCCATTGGATGGGTTGAAATGTCTTTAATGCGAGAAGTATTAAGAATAAGGGTGATGAACTCAGAGCATGGATCAGTATGTGGAATTACAATGTTGTGGCCATTACACAGACTCAGCTGTCGCAAGGGCAGGATTGGCTGCTTGATTTTTCCGGGGTTCAGATGTTTCAAAAGGGATAGGGAAGGAGGGAAAAGGGCGGGGGGGGGGGGAAGGTGGGGAGACAGTGGCATTGCTAATCAGGGATAGTATCATAGCTGCAGAAAAGAGAACATCGTGAAGGGATCGCCTACTGAGTCAGTGTGGGTGGAAGTTAGATACAGGGAGCGATCACTCGATTGGGAGTATTCTATAGGCCCCCCAATAGCCACCAGGACACTGAGGAACAGATAAGTAGGCAGATTTTGGAAAGGTGCAAAAATAACAGGGTTGTTGTCATAAGAGACTTCAACTTCCCTAATGTTGATTGGCACCTCCTTAGTGCAAAAGGTTTAGATGGGGCAGAATTTGTTAGGTGTGTCCAGGAAGGATTCTTGACACAGTATGTGGACAGGCCAACTAGAGGAGAAGCCATACTGAATCTAGTACCAGACAATGAACCTGATCAGGTGACAGACCTGTCAGTGGGCGAGCATTTCAGAGATAGTGACCACAACTCCCCGACCTTGCGCATAACCATGGACAGGGATAGGAGCAGCTGATATGGGAAAGTCTTTAATTGGGGTAGGGCTAATTACAATGGCATTAGGATCTTGGGAGCGTAAATTGGGAACAGATGTTCTCAGGGAAATGCACAGAAAAAATGTGGAGGCTGTTTAGGGAACACTTGCATTGAGTTCTGGATAGCTTTGTCCCACTGAGACAGAAAGGATGGTAGGGTAAAGGAACCATGGTTGACAAGAGAGGTGACATATTTAGTTAAGAGGAAGAAGGAAGCATACTTGAGATTTAGGAAGCAAAAATCAGGCAGGGCTCTTGCAAATTATAAGGTAGCCAGGAAGGAGGTTAAGAAGGGACTTAGAAGAGATAAAAGGGGACATGAGAAGGCCTTGGCGAGTAGAATTAAGGAAAACCCCAAGGCTTTCTATACGTACGTGAGGAACAAGTGGATGACTAGAGTGAGGGTAGGACCGCTCAGGGATGTAGGGGGAAAATGTGCCTGGAGGCAGAGGAGGTAGGGAAGTTCCTTAATAAATACTTTGCTTCAGTGTTCACTAGGGAAAGAGACTTTGATGAATGTGAGGTCAATGTAGAACAGGCTAATGTGCTGGAGCATCTTGAGGTTAAGAAAGTGTTGGAACTTCTGAAAAACATTAGGATGGATAAGTCCCTGGGACTAGACAGGATATACTCCAGGTTACTACAGGAGGCAAGGGAAGGTAGATTGCTGGGGCGTTGACGATATTTGCATCCTCCCTGGCCACAGGAATGGTAGCAGAGGATTGGAGGATGGCTACTGTTTTTCCCTTGTTCAAGAAAGGTAATAGGGATAATCCTGGGAATTATAGACCAGTGAGTCTTACATCAGTGGTGGGCAAGCTATTGGAGAGGATTCTTAGGGACAGGATTTACAAGCATTTGGAGAAGCCTAGTCTTATTAGGGATAGTCAGTATGGCTTTGTGAGGGGAAGGTTATGCCTCATGAGCCTAATTGAGTTTTTTGAGGAGGTGATAAAACAAGTAAATGAAGGTAGAGGGGTGGATGTGGTACATATGGACTTCAGTAAAGCGTTTGACAAGGTTCCCCATGGTAGACTCATCCAGAAATTCATGAGGCATGAAATCCATTGAGACTTGGCAGCGTGGATTCGGAATTGGCTTGCCCACAGAAGGCAGAGGGTGGTAGTACATGGAGAATATTCTGCCTGGAGGTTGGTGACTATTGGCGTTCATCAGGGATCTGTTCTGGGACCCTTACTCTTTGTGATTTTTACAAATTACTTGGATGAGGAAGTGGAGGGATGGGTTAGTAAGTTTGCAGATGACATGAAGGTTGGAGGGGTTGTGGATACTTTAGAAGGTTCTCGTAAGTTACAGTGGGATATAGACAGGATGCAGAGTTCGGTGGAGAAGTGGCAGATGGAGTTCAATCTGGAAAAGTGAAGTGATACACTTTGGAAGAATGAACATAAAGACAGAGTACAAGGTTAATGGCAGGATTCTGAGCAGTGTGAAGGAACAGAGGGATCTTGGGGTTCAAGTCCATAGATCTTCTGAGCAGTGTGAAGGAACAGAGGGATCTTGGGGTTCAAGTCCATAGATCTTTCAAAGTTGCCATGCAAGTTGATAGGGTGGGTGTGCTGGCATTCATTTGTCGGGGGATTGAGTTCAAGAGCCTCGATAAAACTTTAGTTAATCCACACTTAGAGTATTGTGTTCAGTTCTGGTTACCTCATTATAGAAAGGATGTGGAAACTTTAGAGTGGGTTCAGAGGAGATTTATCAGGATGCTGCCTGGATTAACAGATCCCACCATATCAACAATATGACTATTTGGTTAAAGATGTTTCAGGAAGACCCAAGAAAACTTTAGAAAAAGGTCTTGCCAATCTGATTGTAGTTTTTCGTGGTGGCTTCAGAGGAAACCTAGTAGACATCACATAGACTTTCAAGAGGGTTTGAGGAAGGTACTGCATAAGAAGCTTCTTGACAAGATTGAAGCCTTAAGTTTAAACATCAAATACTGCTCTAGATTTAAAACTCATAGGGAAAAATTGTTGTAGATAGATTTGGATCAGATAGGAGTCTGGTCACCATTACCTGGGATCAGTTTCTATCTGTCATTTTCATTAATGACCTATATGTTGGTTTTGAGGAAAGGGTTTTTAGAATGCAAGTTATACCAAGGCACATGTGACAGGATATTAGACCATGCTCGACTACTAAATGCAGATCCAAATGTTCTGGTTTGTGACTTGCAAACATTTGGTCTCGTGGCTGACCTACCTCATCCACTTTCCTGCCTGATCACCCCAGCTCTTGATTACTGTGGTGTTCATAAATCTTTCAACCACAATGTTGAATAAAGTCAGTGACTGAGAATTCACACACCTCTAGGCTGGAGAATTCCAAACATTCAGAACCCTCTTAGTCAATAGCAGAGAAGCAAAGGACTGCAGATGCTGGAATCTAGATGTAAAACACAATGATGCTGGAGGAACTCAGCAGACCAGGCAGCATCCGTGGAGAAAAGCAGTCGGTCAATGTTCTGGGTCAGAAGGACCAAAACATTGACTGCCTGCTTTTCACCACAGATGCTGCCTGGCCTGTTGGGTTCCTCCAGCATCATTGTGTTTTCCTCTCAGTCAGTAGATTTCCCATCAATTAAAAATATCTGATCCCTTTTCTGTGATTCTATGCCCATTTGTTCTGGGGTCTCCAACTTGAGAAAGTTTCAACATCTCTCAGAGTCTTGTAGTTTTAACATTAAGATTTCTTCAACATAGATCTGTAAACATTCTTGGTCAATCACATGATGCAAAAGCAGGAGCTTACTGGGTGCGTTTCCAGGACAATGCATAATAGAACAAAGTATGCTGTTTTGTCCTTGTGCATAACTTTTGGTCTCAGTGAGAATGTTGTTCCACAGTCTTAAAGCTCTGGAAAAAATGTGAGGTTTCTTTTGTGTTTAACCAGAATTTTTACAGTGCTGTGAAATGTTACAGTCTTATTAAATTTGTATTATATACGTTAAAGCACATAATGACAGTGACCACTTTAAAAGGTAGATCCCAGGTTGGGGCCACGAACTTTGCAATAAGGGTTCACCTCTGGGCAGATGTAAATAGGGAACACCAAGAAGGCAGCAACTCAAAGAGTAGGGGAAAGTTAGTCATGGGATGAAACTTTTAGATTGAGAGCAAGGAAAAGACTGACTGTCAGAGATGGATTTCAAGTGGAGGCATCAGTAACAGTGGCATGAGACAGCAAGATGAAAGCAAAATACTGTGAATGCTAGAAATCTGAATCTAAAACAGAAAAAGCTGGAAATATTTGATGAGCATCTTTGGAAAAAGAAACCATTAACATTTTAAGTCAACACACACAAAATGCTGGAGAAACTCAGCAGGTCAGGCAGCACCTATGGAGGGAAATAATCAGTCGATGTTTGGGGTCGAGACACTTCATCCCAGTGCTGATGAAGGATCTCAACCCGAAACGTAGAACTTTTATTTCCCTCCATAGATGCTGCCTGACCTGCTGAGTTCCTCCAGCATTTTGTGTGTGTTGCTCCAGATTCCAGCATCTGCAGAATCTCTTGTGTCAACATTTTAGGTCATTCATTGTTCATCAGTACTGTAAGAAGTTTGAGACCCAACCTAGGAAGGAAAGATGAAGGAGCTAAACAATCAAAACTAAAGCTCTTTCTCAGTTCTGATGAAAGGTCCCAGGTCTTAAACATTAACTGTTTCTCTTTCCACAGATGCTGCCTGCCTGATCTGCTGAGTTTTTCCAGCATCTTCTCTTTATAAATAAAAGGTCTTTGAATAGGGTGGAAGACAAGAGTGGTTAACTAACAAAAGGATGTTGGAGGAGGCAAAAGGACACAGTAGTGTGACATGCAGAGAAACTAAAAGGTGATTCTAAATGACAACAATAGAACTATTACCAATATCTGCCATTAAATACAATGGAAGTAGGGTTAATATATGAAGCTGTTGAAGTCAACATTTAGTAGGAAAGTGCCTAACTGAAAATGATTTTTCCCATGCTCCTATTGAGCTTCATTGGAACATTAAAGATCAAAGTGGAAATGGGTTAGAGAATTGAAATGGAAAGGTAGTTGAAACTCAAAATAATGCTTCAGTAGTTTCAAAAAATCAATCACCCAGTCGTTGGTCTCCATGAGTGGAGGACAGTGCATTGCTTCAGATGGTACAGTAAAGAGAAGGAAGAACCAAGCTCACCGTAAATCAGTTTCACATGAGAAGTGTATTTGGGGCTCTGTGTGATGAAATGGGAGGAGACAAAAGTGAACTTAGCAATAGGAGCAGGCCATCTAGCTTCTCAAGTCTGTTCTACCAGTTAGTGGACTAAGAAGTTAAGTGGTATTTTGGCTCTCATAGCAAGAAGTTTTGAGTGCAGAAGCAAGGACGTCGTAATACAATTTTACAACCCTTGGTGAGATCACACACACATATTGTTTGAAGTTCTAGTCTCACCTAAGAAAAGGTATACTTGCCATAGAGAGATTGTAATAAAGTTTCACCAAACTAATTACCAAGATGGAAGTACATTCTTAGGAGGAAAGTTTATGAACCAGAGAGATGTTCTTCAAAAGCAAAATACTATAGATTCTGGAAGTACTGGGCAAATTTGCAGCATCTTTGGAGAAAGAAACAAATGACTTTCTTATCACAAGTGGGATAGGGTAGTTATAAACACCTTTCAAGATATAGAGAAATGGAGGAGGGCAAGAAACAAAGAAGGGGCTGTAAATAGGAAACAGAAGATGTTAAGTGATAAGGATGACGGCTCAGTTAACAAAACTCTAAAGGATATGTGGATGTAGATTGATTATCTGAAATTATCAAAGGAATTTGGAATGAATGCATTTCTAACATTTTTCAGTTTTGATTTCATATTTCCACCGTACATAGTACTTTGCCTTTGCAAATAATAGATCCAATATTTTGATAAACTTTAAGGGAGCAAAGAATTCATAGTCTTGCACTGTTCTGTTTGAATGGCTTTCCTTTTCATTAATGGCGTTTGCACAATGATTGAGTGGCTCTTTGTAACGTAGTTTGTAGCACCCTCACCTCTGAATGGTGCTCATTAAGATGGACAAAGTAAAATCTTCTGACAGTCTTCAGAAGGAGAATACTCCCCGGTGTCTCAACCATTATTTATCTTTCTTATCAACATCACTAAACACATATCCTCCTGCTAAGATCACAATGCTGTATTTAGGAGCCTGCTGCATACAAATTGGTTGTCATGTTTTCTACATTACAATACACTTCAAAGATGCTTCAATGGCTGTAAGGCACTGGCATGCCCTGAGTCTTTCTCATTCATTTTCCCCTCCCAAACATTACTTTCTGCAGTCTTCTGAGGAAGATGCTTCTCAGATCCAAGTAGGGCAACATTGTTTTGATTACAAAGTAGTGTTCCCCCTTTTTACAAATTTCTCTTAGGTACATTCCCCTCCTAACATACATGGTAGCAATTGAACACCACCACTGTTGTCAATTACAATGTTAATTCACCTTCAAGGCAAAACAGAAGGCCTTTAAATTTGTTTCTTCCTGAATCACCTTCTCTCTTAAGCAGCAATGTTCACTGTGCAATGTGCAATTTATGCAAGGAATGGACAAATAATATTTAAGTGAAAGGAGCTCACATACATGTTTGTACACAGCAATGACATGCCAGCTGAGGCTAACTGTGATGTCAGTACCAATAAAACGGAACAAGATATCCTATTGTTCAAAGGAAACCCAGAGACACATGAGATTCAACTAAAGCTTGACCAATCTATAATAAGATGGTTATGTATTATACATATTTATAGGGTAAATTTAGCAATTCCAGTATGGAACCCCACTGGAGGACACAGGAGTGAGACAAAGATTCAGAATTGCAGAGCTGATTCTCCTGTTATGCTTGTTTTAAGCATAGCTCCCCACAAGAGCACCTAAATTAATCCTACTCTACAAACATATGTAAATGAATGTCAATTGTAGATTATGTTATTATATAACACAACATGACCTCTTCTCATTTGGGAGGACCAAATAAGTGTTTATGAAATGGCCTTTGTTAGCATTCATGTCAACTGAGAGATGCAGTCATAATAAATAGGGGCAGTAAATGAGATGCAGTGTTTGAGTTCATCTACAACATGGCTCGGAGGAATTTCACCCCCTGTTCTTTTATAGTCACTGTACAACAATTTTAAAGACAGAAATATCTATTGAACGAAGCATGTATCTGAATATATCCAACACAAAGTATGCCTTTGGATCCATCATTCCCTCTGTATTAGAGTATTGATATCTAGCAACTGTGTGATTTCTATAAGAATAAAACATAGTCCAAGACTTAAAATTATATGACACAATAAAATGTTGGTTGGATTACTTCGGTTGGACCATCATTAAAAACTAGTATATGTGTTTATTTTGTAAGCTAAAAACAAGGGGATTTCCCCAGTTCTGGTTGAGAAAATAAAATCTAATGGATTTACAATAATGGACGGAAAATATCACTGAAAAATCAAACTAAATAATTTAGAAAGTTCAAATGGCAAAGTGCAGTTGTATATAAAAGACTTGTTCAATTGCTCAAAAAAAATGGTTGATATCCACGTTAACAATATTTATGGGGGAGATGAAACACTAAGTTAAATATATATTTAAATGAAATAAATTATTGACTTCCTCATTTGTATTGAAACAGCAACAATTTACAAATATTTAGAAAAAGTTCTTAAAAATTTAGAAAAATTTCTTAAGAAAGGCATCTTTAGAAAAATGTTCCAATATACTCCACAGAGGCCAATAGCTTAAAGACACTGCAAACAAAGGGGATATTAGAAGCAGGATCGTAAACTCATTTGAAGGTATGTCAAGGAAGAAGAACGAATTTGCTAATGGTAAATGGGCCGAAGACTTCAAATGGTGCAAAATCCACTGTTATGAGGAAAGTACAAATGGGTGACCAATATTCTAAGACCCTTTGGAGCCAGGGACCAAAAATGAATTTCTACTTTGGTGGGACTTTGTGGCTGAAGGCACATCTATCAATAGAAGAATAAGACGATGCAAAGGGACAGAATTGTCTCAGTTTATTTGTGGGATGTAACACTGAGGAAGGGAGGAGAGCATAAGGCAAAAGGATTGTCCTTTAATCTTCTGTACAGATTTTACATTGTGGAATTTTTCATAAAACCTAGAGCTGTACAGCACGGGAACAGGCCCATTAGCCTACCACTTATCCATTAATCACCCATCTACATTAACCTCTTTTTTTTCTTTTGCATCCTGATTAAATCCCACACCTTTCTTGCCAGCCACCTACATTAGGGGCAATTTACAGTAACTAAGCCATTAACCTACCAATCATCAGAATCAGATTTATTATCACTGGCATATGACGTGAAATTTGTTGTTTTGCGGCAGCAGTACAGTGCAAAGACATAAAATCTATAAATTACAAAAACAAATAGTGCAAAAAGAAAGGAATAATGTTCCTGGGTTCATGGATCGTTAAGAAATCTGATGGCGGGGGGAAGAAACTGTTCCTGAATTGTTCAGTTTGGGTTTTCAGGCTCCTGTACCTCCTCCCTGATGGTAGTAATGAGAAGAGGGCATGTCCCGGATGGTGAGGGTCCTAAATGATAGATGCCACCCTCTTGAGCATGCCTTTGGTATATGGAAGGAAGTTGGGAGTACCCAGGAGAAACTTGTTTGGTCACAGGGAGAAACACACAGACAGCACCCAAGGTTACAACCAAATCCGGATCTCTGAAACTGAGATAGCAGTGCTAACTCCTGTGCTACTGTGATGACCCAGTTTTTGTCAAATATGTTCAGTCAGGAGAAGTGTTTCTAGGGAAGGAGTGATTTAAGGTCTGAGGCAGCCTACAGTGATGGGAAAAGGTAAAGGCATTTCAGGGATTTATATACAAAGGTGAACGTATAAAACAGGCCCTTCAGCCCAAGTTGTTCATGCTGACCATGGTGCCCACCAAACTATTCCCATTTGCCTATATTTGGCCCATATCCCTCTAAACCTCTCCTATCCACGTACTTAACCAAATATCTTTTGAATGTTGTTATTGTACCTGCCTCAACCACTTTTTCTGGCAGCTCGTTATGTATATGCACCACCCTCTGCATGAAGAAGTTTCCCCTTAAGTCCCTTTTAAATCTTTCATCTCTCACCTTAAACCTATGCCTTTTAGTTTTAAGTTCCCCTTCCCTGGGAAAAAGACCATATGTATTCACCCTATCTATGCCCCTCATGATTTTATACACCTCTATAAGGTCACCCCTCAATCTCCTATGCTCCAAGGAATAAAGTCCTAGCCTGCCCAACCTCTCCCTATCACACAGGCCCTCGAGTCCTGGCAGCATCCTCGTAAATCTTCTCTGCACTCTCTCCAGTTTAATGATGTCTTTCCTATAACAGGGTGACCAAAACTATACACAATACTCCCAAGTGCGGTCTCACCAACATCTTGTACAACCGCGACATAATGTTCCACTCCCATATTCAATGCCCTGATCAATGAAGGCCAGTGTGCCAAATGCCTTATTTACTACCCTGCCTATCTGTGATGCCACTTCCATCGAACTATGTACCTGTACTCCTAGGTCCCTCTTTTCCACACCACTCCCTAGGGCCAGACCATTCACTGTATAAGTCCTACCCTGGTTTGACATCCCAAAATGCAACACTTTGCACTTACTGAATTGAAAGCCATTTGCCAATCTTCGGCTCAGTTACCTAGCTGATCAAGATCCCCCTATAATTTTTGATAACCTTCACTATCTATAATACCACCTATTTTAGTATCATCCGTAGACTTACTAACCATGCCTTGTACAAGTACATCCAAATTGTTTATATAAATAATGAACAACAAAAGTCCCAGCATCAACCCCTGTGGCACACCACTAGTGACTGGCCTCCATTCTGAAAAGCAACCTTTGATCATCACTGTCTGCTTCATACAATGGAGCCAATTACGAATCAATTAGCTATCTCTCCCTGGATCCCATATGAATCAGGAAAAAAATTGGTCCAATTAGGTATGATGAAGCCATAAATAAGCGTTGATAGTATGGGGGCTGCAGTTGGAACAAAGCAGGGGTAACATTATAAAAGTGAACGTAGGCATTGGGTATGGTTAGGAGCTCAGTTCAGAATCAAACAGAATGGCAAATGTGCAAACAATCTTACCATTTTCACTTCCCAAGGATGTGCTCTCGCCCCTTCCCTCCATTCCCCCATTAATAGTTCCTATCTACCCAATCACTCCATGACCTTTTTATTTGGTACAGAAAATAATGAAGAATGTGTAGATCACTGGGAAAAAAAATTAACCTGGTGTGGGCACGCTGGCTGTGGGATTCAATCTGTCACACGCAGGAAGACCGACAACCTGGAACTGACTCTGAGCCTAAGTTGAAAATTAATCAATTAGACAATGTTGGATCTTCCCAGCTTCCTGATGACTACAGCAACTGTTTCCCAATCCAGGCTAATCTTTTGCCTGCCCGACGTTTGCCTGCCCAGTCAGCACACAATCATTTTTTGTAAAATGCAAGTTGATGGTACATTTGGTGGAGAGTATTACATATACGTAGGTGTGACCATTATAACATGTTTAGGGAGGTAAATAGAAAGAATCTGTTGATTTATTGATTTAAAGGCCAGGGAATAGATTCAGAGCGATGACCAAAAAGTGTGATTGTGAGGAAAATGCTCTGGAACTCACTCCCTTTAAGGGTGTTGGAAGCTTTCAAAAGGGAATTGAATGTGCTGGTGTGAAAATAATTTGTAGGGTTTCGGGGAGAGAGCAGGGAAGGGGACTGAGTAGATTTTCATGCAAAGACCTACCACAGACCCTGCAGGTCAATTACCATCCACCCCACCATGTCGTAATGAGTCTATGAAAATGAGCCAGTATAACATTTCAATGTTGTGTTTCCCAATTATTTTTAAAGCCTGGTGTCTTTTATGTGTTTAACATGATGTAAATGGCATTCCTAGTTCATGGCAGCATTTTTCTCTGAGCCAGAAAACCGTGGATTCAGGATGCACATCAGGGTTTCTGGGAGATATTCAGACTATTATTTCAATCATTTGCTAAGTGCGTGCTGCTCTATTTGAGATGCTGTCTTTCAAATAATATATTAATCCAAGACCCCATCTCGCCTCTAAAGTGATACAAAAGATGCCATAGCATTATTTGAAAAAGAACAGTGAAATTCTCCCCGTGTTTTGTTCAATATTTATTTCTCAATATAAACTGAAACAAATAATCTGGTCATTTATTTCAAAGCTGCTTTTGTAACCTTGCTTTAAACCAACAGCTGTATCATAACAGTGACCACAGCAGTGGTTGTAAAGTATTTTGGGATATCCTTGAGATCATAAGTCATGAAATATAGTGTATAAATGCAGGGTATATTTGATTATTATGTTCCCCTTTCTATCACATTTAAAGATAACAAATGGTCTATCTCATGTTCTGTCTCCAGGCAAAATCCTTTCTTATGCACTTCTGGAAGATCTGCTGCTGAACTTCCCTAGATTGAAGAGGAATTGGTACACACAGAACATAGTCTGCACAGTGACGAACACTACCATATCTGTTGAATGCCTGGTGCGAGCATATAACATGGCATTGCAATACCTCCACTTGAAATGCAGGTAGCAGAGCCTGTGTGCAAGCCTTTCTCTCCATTAGAGGCCTCATTGACAAAGTACACTGTTTTGTGAATAAACAGAATTGACTTTCCATGATGTCTAAAACCCTGCTTTAAAGGAGGAAATTTTAAATGGAAAGGGAAAATGGGCGGTATTTAGTATGCAAGTTCAGTCCAGTATAACAAGTTTTCAGGCATTGCCCTATCACCTTTGATGTCTCCACAACTCCTGTTTCTCACAACCCAAATGATTTATAGGGTGCCTATCTGGCTTGATGCTCTATGTGGTGGTGGTTTCCAAAACTATTAAGCAACTCTACTGAAGATAAGATATCTTTATTAGTCACACGTATTTCAAAACACACAGTAAAATGCATCTTTTGCGTAGAGTGTTCTGGGGGCAGCCCGCAAGTGTCGCCACGCTTCCGGCACCAACGTAGCATGCCCACAACTCCTAACCCGTACATCTTTGGAATGTGGGAGAAAACCGGAGCACCCAGAAGAAACCCATGCAGTCACAGGGAGAACGTACAAACACCTTACAGACAGCGGTCAGAATTGAACCCGGGTCGCTGGCGCTGTAATAGCATTACGTTAACCGCTACACTACTGTGCCTGCCTCTGCACTGAGTCTTGGGCTATAAGCAGAAAATATGAGCACAATATACGTGATACAAACTTTATTGCATAAATGGAAAACCTGACCTGTAGAGAAAAGACAAAGTGAAATACCTAAAAATCAAAACAAATTGCAGATGCTGTAAATCTGAAATAAAAATAGAAAATGCTGGAAACACTCATCTGGTTACGCAGCATCTGTGGAAAGTGAAATGGCATTTCTCCTTGCACGGATGCTGTCCAACGTGCTGAGTGTTTCCAGCATTTTCTGTTCATGTCCTCAACACATGCTGCACAGAGCATTATCAGATATGCTGCTAAAATCCATGAAATAGGGAAAATATACAGTATTTTGAACACAGAATTGTGCAGTTCCTTTCAGAAGCTGCACGCAGAGCTCACAATTACTGTATCATTTAAGCACAGAAAATAGAAGCAGGAGTACACCCTTCTCCCTGTTCTGCTATCCATACAATCATGCCTGATCCTCTGTCTCAGAACTATATTTCCATTCTTTCCTCATACCCCTCAATTGCTGCTCCAATCACATGGATGCACATCAGAACTAAAAGAATGCTTCCTCTGGCAGCCACAGAATAGCTGCAGAGAAAGCTGCCATGGAGATGAAGGAGTTTATGGGAGGGTAGGGGGGACATGACAGAGTCCTCTGTGTCTGTGCAGGACACCACCCCCATCTCCGTGCAATGATCTGACTAGACTGATTCCCATGCCATGAGTGGCCCATTGGCACTGCAAGGTGCAAACTAATCCAGGGCTGCTGAACACATGCAGCTCTGATATCATTTATACAGAAATGCTCTGAACAGTTAAAGCACCATAACTGAACCAAAACCTTACCATTGAAAACTGAGGTCAACAGATACTCTGCACAAGACATTAATGTCACTGTGTAGATCCATCAACTGACATGTCATTGCTGTTCGTTCCACCATGTGCTGCTAGCTTTTTTGTGTGCTGTGAATGAAAGTCATAGATAAAAACTAAAAGCTCCCATATATTGACAAATAGAGGAAATTGCAATGCACAGCCTGTGATGTCTTTAGGTGTATGACTGGCATCAGGTTGTCAGGCTGCAGACATGCACAGGCCAATTTCCTGATGGGCATAATTTTACCTGAAATGGTCACTGGAACAATCTGCCCCATGTAAAACTGCTTTGCACATCTGTGCATGAGTAGACAAATGACTCTAATTTATAGACTGTAGTGACATTGTGTGATTAGACTAACATGTATCACAGACATGGCCTCCCAACATCTGTTTCACCAACCCCTCAATTAACCCAGTGCCAAAGATATTAATATCTTTCTTCATATGGATTAACCAGTGTCAACATCAGTCACACATCATTACTGAAGGTTAATTTATTAGGGAAAAAGAGTTATAAGCTTTGAGATATTAATTGAAGTGTAAGCAAACCTTTGTAAGATTTGTCAGATGTTCAAACTATAAGTCAACAAAAGTAAAAAAAAAATGCCTTCTATAGCAATTTTGGCAGGATGAAAATTTGAATTCTACTTAAATGAAGAGCTTGTGCAAGTGAAAGTAATCCTAAAGTTGACTGATTGCCATTAAAATCCAACTGGTTTACTAACTTTCCCTTATGAAAGGAGGTCCACTATTCTTAACAAGTGTGGTCATATGAAATTCCATTCCCACATCAACATGATCCACTCTTAACTGTCTTCCAAAATGGTCACGCAAAGTATTCAGTTGTATTAAACTGTGTGAAAATATAACAAGAACCAATCATACAGACAAATCAAGGTTCAATTTAGTCATTGAATCAGGGCACCTAGCACCCCTGCACACCCACTCAAGGAACTCTCCACACTTCTTCTTGTTAATATCTAGGAGGAGTGGTCTAAGCTTGGAGACTTTCTTCCAGACTAGGCAAACAATAGTCCAAATTTTTACTCTCTGAGCTCTGTCACCACTCTATAGGAAGGATGTGATTGTGCTGGAGAGAGCCCAGAGGGCATTTACCAGGATGTTACCTGGATTAGAAGACTTTTAGTTATGGGAGAGATTAGATGACTGGGCTTATTTTCCTGGAGCAAAGGAGGCTGAGGAGTGACCTAACAGAAGTATATAAGATTCTGAGAGATATAGATAGGGTAGATGGTCAAAATCTTTCTCCCATAGGAGGGGTATCAAAAACAAGAAGGTATAGTTTTGAGGTGAGAGGCAGGAGTTTTAAAGGGGATCTGTGTTTTTACAGAGAGAGCGGTTGATATCTGTTATGTGCTGTTAGAGGAGGTGTGGGATCAGATACAATAACTATGTTTAAGAGGCACTTAGAAAGACATTTAAATCGGCAAGGCATGGAAGGATAGGGTCCTAATGTGGGATTAGAGTAGATGGGTAAAAAGGTCAGCATGGAAGAAGGGCCGGTTTCTGTGCTGTACAACTTTATGACTCTATGTCCCTCAGCCAACCTCCCAAACTCGTCAACTATCATCACTGAGTGCGTCCTTGCCAGTGCAAGAGAGACTCACCACAAGGAGGCAACAGTGATGATCAAATGGTAGAGGAGAAGGAAATGAATAGTTCCAAGAATCTAATAGTTGACCCATGAAGATTTACAGATTCAGGTTACATATCAGCAGAGAATCTTGCTGATCATTGCACCCATTACCATACCATAAATAAATCTCTACTGTCCATGTAGAATGCCACTTGGCGGAAGCACTGGGAAGCCTTTATCATCCATCACCAAGACATGCTTGGTAATGCCAGCAATTACTGAACTAGTTAAGTCCCAATGGAAGTAACCAGGGTTAATGGACCTACCAGAGAGGTGTATTAATTCCATTGAAAAACATATCTTTTGCTTAGCTTATATACAAAATATGGGAATTTTGTTTTTTTATCAACCATTTCTTCATGGTCACTCCATCTAAATCCTGGAATTACCTACACATCAGCACTGTGGATATATATTCTCCAATGGACTCAGCAATTCAAGAAGTTCTCGAGGGCAATTAGGCATAAGCAATAAATACTGGCCTTGCTACCAATAAATGAATAAATAGCGATGTTCTAGTTGCTCTTTCCCTCAATATGTTGGTTTGTTTTGAAAGACATTTTAATCAAACAATTTTTTTCCCCAATTTCCTTTTTACAACATAAAACAAAGCTATTTTGACCCATCAAATCTGTGCTGGCTCATAGAGCAACTCCTTTCACCACTAATTAACCTGTGAACTATTTTCCCTCCATTCCCATCAACTCCCCCAGATTTTACCATTCATCTACATTAGGAACAATTTACAGAGGCTAATCAACCTACCAAACTCATGTCTTTGGGATGTGGGTGGCAACCAGAGCACCTGGAGGAAACCCATGCGGTCTGAGGGAGAACATGCAAACTCCACAGAGATTTACATTGGGAAAGCAGTTCATTTCCGAGTAATCATTTTTTGTCTAAAATATCCTAGCCTTTTCATACAACTGAAAAGTATGATGTTGAAATCAGAATGGATAATAAATAATGATACCATGGTAGAAGGAATTCAGTTATGTAAAGGGACTGGAGAAGCAGTGACAGTAGAGAAGGTTTAATCATAGTGTTCAAAATTTGCAGGGGTTTTGGTGGAGTAAAGGAGAAATGTTTTTTTTCCCAGTGCTGGGAAGTCAAGGAATATCAACATGAGAGTTACTGGACAAGTAATCCAAAGAACTGGAATATCAATGCAGTTCAAGTCCCAACATGGCAGCTGGGATTTAGAAATGTAGTTAATTAAGTACTCTGGAACAGAATGTGACTCCAGATCAACCACAATATGGGTAACTCTGAACTATCCTCTGAATGGACCAGCAAGCTGCTATCATTTGTCTACGTGTGGCAACAAGGAGCCCTGGTAAAGCTGAAGTCAATGGGCATCGAGGGGAAGATGGTCGGAGTCATACTTTGCACAAAGCAAGCTGGTCATGCTTATTGGAGGTCACTCATTCCAACTCAGGACGTCACTGTAGAAATTCTAACCATCTTCAGCTGCTTCATCAATAAAATTCCTTCTCTCAAAAGATCTGAAGTGGGGATGTTTCTTTATAATTGAACACTATTGAATTCCTTTTGGAATCCCTCAGGAAATGCAGCAAGACCAAAACAGCATTCATGGGCTGCTAATTGACAACTAACATTCACATTACAGAAACAGTACAGAATGATCATCTCAACAAAGAGTCCAATTAACTAACTTTGACAAACAATGGCATTACCATTACTGATCCACATGCCTTCAAAATCCTAGGGCAACCAGTGACAGAAACCAGAGTGGATAGGCTAGAGGCTTGCTTATATGCTGTGGCAAATAATTTAGGTTGTGACAGCTAAAAACCTTTACACCCTCTATAAAGCACAAGTCACGAGTGTGATAGAATACTCTCCAGGTTGGTATGATATAAAGAAATTAGGATCATTCGTGTCCCTTTTTTAGCCACTATGAATGCCCTTAGAGCTCTAAAAAGGCAACTGTGGTTTGTGTGCATGTACACTTGTGAAGGGAATCATGCTGCATCTCATATTGTAGAAGGTGCTATCGTGCATGCAGTGAACACCCTTATGAAGAGGTGGAGCAGGCAGTGCTGATGCAAATCAGCAAGTAACATTTGACATTAGCCTTTGCAGTGGCTAGGTCTCACCATCTTTTGAGTGTGTGATTGTAGCGCCTCATAGACTCCTTCTTACTTTCAATTTCCTTCACCAAGACTACCAAGACAGCTTGAACCCACTCTCACAAGTCAGATTCATTTTCCTCTCAGCTGTCAACACCTGCTTAAGCCTCAGCACACTTCACCTTTAAGGGGCACTGGCTAGATTTAAGCATTGGAGGTTGACTTTAACTAGGACTACCCATTCACAGTAATGGCTTTCTGGCATCTAGCAGCATAGCTAACAATTACCAAAGACATCATTCCAAGCAGCATAAAGTTCACATGATGCCTTAATTATGCCATGTATTGTAATGCCACCTTTCTCCAGAGCCATACTCTTTGTCAATTTAGTCCTTGTGAATCATGATCACTCACATTTCCATGGTTCTTAGCACCCTCTGATACCTCACAAATACTTTTGGTTACTGGTGAAATCTAACAGTGAGTACCACCAGAATATTCAATCATATGGGCAGCCTGAACATAGTCTTATCCTCAACTGGAGGAGAAGATGGAAATCATGCCTCTGATCACTGTGTACTAACTGAACATTAACTGTTCCTGCATCTTCCATTTTTAGCAATTATGCTTAGTTTCTTGATAAAATATTGTCTCAATGTTCATTCAGATGCCTACCAAGAGCATCTACAGAGAAATCTACATCCCTTTACCTAAACTGGTCAGAATAGCAATGTAAAGACTGGCTCATCTTTAACTTCTCTGACCTAATGTACAGAAAATTCTCTCTTCTCTCTTCTCCCCTCTCCCATCAGGCAGAAGATACAGGAGCCCAAGGGCACATACCACCAGGCTCAAGGACAGATTCTATCCCACTGTGATAAGACTATTGAACGGTTCCCTCATACGATGAGATGGACTCTTACTTTCACAATCTACCTTGTTATGACCTTGCACCTTATTGTCTACCTGCAATACACTTCCCTGTAGCTGTGACACTTTATTCTGTATTCTGTTATTGTTTTTACCCTGTACTATCTCATTGCACCGTGTAATGAATTGATCTGTATGAATGGTATGCAGGACAAGTTTTTCACTGTATCTCAGTACAAGTGACAATAATAAACCAATACCAATACCAAATTAGTATCCAATCCAAGATCAGTTAACACTGCATAGCCCAGGAATTGAACCTGTGCCTTTATACTCTGAATGAGTGTTCTATGCTTTATTTATCAACTGCACCACTAAAGTAGCTGACACTGTTATTATAATTTTGTTTATTTCTATATATGAGTTCAACGAGGCATTATATTTTAAATTACATTTTACCAGCAGTTATCCTGAAGAACATTAGGCCAATTCTTTGGCTAGTGGAATGGAGAGTTTAGTTTTACAAAAGAAAAGAATACATGTATTAATGAAAATCATAATTCTTTATAACAAACTGACTTGTAGATGGCAAATTGATAATGAAGTATCCACTTTAAAGTTTGGTTATAAAAGTCCATAAAGTGACCAAATCAAAGTTGACCATTTTACCCATAATTTCCTGAGATGTAGTTGATCGGCATGACATCTATACAGTCTTCTTTCCTTTTTTTTAGGCAGTCTGGTTTGAGTACTGTGCAGGGAACATCACATTGTTTGAATCACACAAAGTGAGCTCATGGGCTATCTGGGGACCAGAGCATCATTACAATGTTAAGCTGCTGACATGACCTGTCATTTCAGGGCCCTCTAATCAGTCAAGTGGTCTAACAGTGTCAGTCGTACACAGGACTGACACTATCGGATCAATTAGACCCTAAAAGAATGGAACTGTTGGAAGTATATTACAACTGGTAGCTGCTTAGGTTCTTGGGAAGAGACTGGGTAATCTGAAAATCAAAATCCAGCAAGAAATGGCTTTCATCCTTTCTGTTCTGACTACTTATAAAAAATGTTTCATGATATTTGTTAGCATTTTATACAAAGTGTGACATCTGGTAATGATTCTTTTCTCACCTGTATGTTTGACACTATTCATTTCAAATATTTTCACTCCCTTTCTGAGTTTCTTCTACATTATTAGGCAAAGTTTGCAAGTATAACCAACCTAGTGAAGTTCCCCACATATAACGTTCACCGGACACAAATCATGGTAGCACAATCACATTTTCCAGCTTTGCAGAATTAACAGATATACTCATATTCTCTGGATTTCCCTTGCTTAGAAATTCTAATGCACCTAATTGGGATGCAAGATAAGTGTTGCATTTACCTGCTAATAACCATTTCACTTGTGGGTTTGTTGTTGTAAAATTAGATAGCTGGAGTCTCATGCACTGCTGAAAGCATATTGCACTTCTTAATAACAGAAATTATGGCAGCCAAAGCCCAGGCTGGGCACCTGGGCTGGGGAGAGGCAAGGACCAGTTGCTGCTTCCAAAGCAACTTGGTCTTATTTCTTCAGCAGTGCTCCAAAGGAGAATTGCATTGAGATTGCCACTGACACAGAAACTGTGTTAGGGTTGCAAGGGCAAATCATGTTGGAAAATGTCCAGACAAACTTGCAGCATGATGTAAAACAACCCAGAAATGGTCATTATTGCATTTCACTCTGAAAAGTATTGTTTTATTAATCTCACAACACTGAAAAAAATGCTATCTCATTGAATTCCTAGGCCACTTTTTAAAACACTTCTCCTTTGTACTTCTATTTCGACCTTTAAAAGGCTCCGTTAACCCATTTCTTTGAGCATATCTTTTGATCTCTCGATTAATTCTACAAATTGTAGTCTTTCCTGTTTTCAATACATTTTTAAATGCATGTTGCTTTCTCATTATAAATGGTTATCATTGCTATACAACAGGGTTTTAACATTATTATTAACTGGTAATCTCAGTGCAGCTACAAAGCAGCAAGATCAATGTAATCACACTGAACATCATGTATTCCTATCCATGAAACCTAACATTACTTCATGTGATTTATGGAAACAAAAGCTCCTTTTCATAGATGAGGGAGTTGGTACCCCACCTTGAGTATTTTCTGCCTTTGTTTTACACTTGTTGACATGTTGTTCAATATTTCTGTTGGCCCAGGACAAGATAGGGACCATAACTCTTTACAATATACTGTATATAAACGACTTGGAGGAAGAAAGTGAATGTGCTGTAGCCAGATTTGCAGATGACACAAAAATAGGTGGGAAGATGAGGAGAGCATATATTGGGACCAGAGGTTTGGAGGAATAAGAGTGGGCCATTCAGCCTCTCAACCTCAGCATGCCTTTCAATAGGATTATCTGACATTTCTTAAATCCACCTTCCTTTCCTTTCCTAGGTTAGGTAAATGGACAAAATGTTGGCAAATATAATTTCATGTGGGAAAATGTGAAGTCATTCATTTCAGAAAAAGAACAAAAAAAAAGTATTATTTCAATGGAGAAAAATTGCAGAAAGCTGCAGCACAAAGGAATTTGGGAATCTTTGTGCATGAAATGGAAAGCTAGAACACAAGTGCAGTAGGTCCCAGGAAAAACTAATGGAATGTTGGTCCTTATTTCAAGGTAATATAAAAATAGTGAAGTCTTACTGCAACTGTTCAAGGCAACAGGCTACTGAAACCACATCTAAAATATTGTGGACAATTTTCATACCCATATTTAAGAAATGATATTATTTCATTGGAGGCTGCTCAGAGAAGGTCACTAGGATAACCTCACATGTGGAAGAATTATCCTTTTGAGGGCAGGCACGGTAGTGTAGCAGTTAGCATAACGCTATTACAGCACCAGCGACCCAGGTTCAATTCCGGCTACTGTTTGTAAGGAGTTTATACGTTCTCTTCGTGACTGCGTGGGTTTCTCCAGGTGCTCCGGTTTCCTCCCACGTTCCAAAGATGTACAAGTTAGGAAGTTATGGGCATGCTACGTTGGCACTGGAAGCATGGAGACACTTGTGGGTTGCTCCCAGAACATTCTACGCAATAAGATGCATTTCACTGTGTATTTCGATGCGTATGTGACTAATAAAGAAATCTTATTTATCTTAGTTTGAACAGGTTGGGATTCCAATCACAGGAGTTGAGATGAATGAGAGGTGAGCTAATTGAAACATACAAGGTTCTTAAGGCCTGACAGAGTAAATGCTAAGAGGGTATTCCTTCGCATGGTAGACCCCAGAACCGGAGGGCATGGTCTCAGAATAAGGGGAAGAATTTCTTCTTTGGGGTTTGTGATACTTTGGAACACCTTGGCACAGAGAACTGTGGGGATAGAGTCTTTGGGTGTTTAAGGCTGTTAGATTTCTACTCAGTAAGGGTATCAAGGATTATTGGGAAAGGAAAAAGCAAAGTGGAATTGAAGAATGTCAGATGGAGCGTAATCCTATTGAGAGGCATGGTGAGGTCAAGGTGCTGAATTGTCCACTCCTCTCCTCTGACCAATGGTCTTAATATATGTTCACTTGCTAAGTACCATTTCACATTAGTGTAGTTAACTGATGTTCCTGAGTTGCTCTACTTCCCATACACTCATGACCACATGGCCAGATTCTGCCCTAACTCCACCTATAAATTTGCAGATGATGTCACCATAGTGGGCTGTACTTCAAATAACGATGAGTCAGAGTACAGGAAAGAGATAGAGAGCTTAGTGACATGGTGTCATGACCACAAAAGAGCTGGTCATTGACTTCAGGAAGGGGGGGAGGGGCGGTGCATATGCTCCTGTCTACATCAACGGTGCTGAGTTTGAGAACTTCAAGTTTCTTGGAGTGAACACCACTAATAGCTTGTCCTGGTCCAGCCACGTAGATGCCATGGCTAAGAAAGCCCACCAGTGCCTCAGGAGGTTAAAAAAATTTGGCATGTCCCCATCGACCCTTACCACTTTTTATCGATGCACCAGAGAAAGCATCCTATCTGGATGCATCATGGCTTGGTGTGGCAACTGCTCTGCCTGTGACCACAAGAAACTGCCGAAAGTTATGGATACAGCTCAGCACATCATGGAAACCAGCCTCCCCTCCATGGACTCTGTCTATACTTCTCACTGCCTCACTAAAGCAGCCAGCATAATTAAAGACCCTACCCACCCTGGACATTCTCTCCTCCCCCCTCCCACTGGGCAGAAGATATAAAAGCCTGAAAGCACGTACCACTGGGCTCAAGGATAGCTTCTATCTGCTGTTATAAGACTATTGAATGGTTCCCTAGAATGATAAAATAGACTCTTGACCTCACAATCTACCTCGTTATGACCTTGCACCTTATTGTCTGACTGCACTGCACTTTCTCTTTCACTGTTACACTTTATTCTGCATTCTGTTATTGTTTTACCTTGTACTACCTCGATGCACTGTATAGTGAATTGATCTGTATGAACAGTATGCAAGATAAGTTTTTCACTGTACCTTGGTACATGTGACAATAATAAACCAATCCAAATTGTAATTGGTTTTTATTGTGAACCTCATTTGTTTGTGAACATTTGTTTGTATTTTAGTTGTGGTAAGACTTCAGTATTTTTATATTCCCTTGAAATGAGGACCAAAATTCCACTAGTTTTTCCTAGTATCTGCTGCACTTGTTTTCTAGCTTTCCATTTCATGCACAAAAATTGCCAAATTCCTTTCTGCTGCAGCTTTCTGCAATTTTTCACCATTTAAATAATACCCTGTTCTTTTGTTCTTCCTTCCAAATTGAATGACTTCACATTTTCCCCCAGAAAATTATATTTGCCAACATTTTGTCCATTTACCTAACCTAGGAAAGGAAAGGAAGGTGGATTTGAGGAATGTCAGATGAGCCATAGTCCTGTTGAAAGGCATGGTGGGATCAAGGTGTTGAATGGCCCACTCCTGTTACTCTAACCTATGGTCTTAATATACATCCATTTGCTAAGTACCCTTTCACATTAGTACAGTTAACTGATTTCTTGAGTTTCTGTTTCAGAGGCAAGCTGATTCTTCTAACTCCCCTCATGCCTCCCTTTATTGAGATGTACAAAGGATAGAATACTTGTTGGAAGGAAGTTTTGCTTATGTTCTGCTCTTTTTATAAGAAAAAATCAGAACAGGCAACAAGGAGCAGAAAAATCTGGGCTTTTTGATCTTGCATCTTGGTTTCCCATTATTCCTGGCTTAGTACCAGGAAAAATTTGTGCAACTTGTTCCCTGCTATGTTGAAAACTATGGCTACACAATTATTTATGAATACATTGTTTTTAATGCAAATTTACCAGAAAAACCATTTTCCCACCCATGAGGAAAAAGACACAACTTCCCATCTTTTGCTCATTTTCTGAGGTTGTTTATCAATCTAGCATAATATTCCTGAGCAAATTAACTTGGGTGCTTTGGATCATTTTATCACAATGAATTGTTTGGTTGCCACTAGGGGAGCATGTATCAAGTGCCTTTGCAGGTATCCAACCTATCATACTTGACACTTAAAGAATGGTGAGAAGCAGCCATTAGCATGCTACAATATAACATAATCTGCTGATGGAACGATGGAATTCCAGAAGTATTGTTTATATTTGGTGCCTTTCATCTATCACTGAATGTGCTGCTTGCTGTAGTTTCAATCCTGGAAATGAGGCTGCCAGTATAGACTCAGACTGAAAATGACAAGATACCCAACATTCAATTGATTCAATGTTCATGTTACTTTCATTTTTGACTCCAGATATCCTTACTTTCCTGTAAATTACAAGAATATCTGCAGAGATGGAAGCAATGTAATATCAGTTTGATTGCGCAGAATGTTTTGAAAAGTGCTACATCTGCAGAAGAATGGTAAAAAGATCAAACATTGTCCTGACAGAAACAGTTTTAAGAGATGTATAAATAAAATAAGAAAAAACAACCATACTTCTATGGGGCTTTTCATAACCATAGGATACACTGAAGTGCTTTGCAGGCTTTCGAAGTATAATCAGTGTTATGATATGAGAAATATCTAATTCTTTATTGTTGAGCGTTTCCTAATTTTTATTATAATGTATTTTTTCATCCAATGGTGCTAAAAGCAACAATGGGCTCCATGAACATGAAAAAAATTGCCAGTTGCGTCATTTGCTCAGAATTAAAGAGACTCTTTGGCACAAGTAATTCCAAGATAATGCCCACTCATCTGCAACTGATCCATGCAAATGCTGATTGTACAAATATCTGTAACTTGGATACAAGTGGATGTCTGTCTTTATCACAAGTTATTATATTAAATCAAACTTTGTTCATGTTCTCCATCACATCGGATTATAGATTTCCCTAATCCTCTTAAACTGCATTTTTAAAAAGTTAAGAGCTTAATTCTATGTAGCTCTTTTTGAAACTGATTTTGTTCTGGTTTACTTGTTTTTTCCCATTCTTAAGGGAAGATAGGCTGATTGGCAGAAGGCAGAGTGGGAATAAAGGGGGCCTTTTTTGATTGGCTGCCGGTGACTAGCGGTGTTCTGCAGGGGTCAGTGATGGGTCTGCTACTTTTCATGTTATATGTTAATGACCTGGATGACAGAATTGATGGGCTTTGTGGCCAAGTTTGTGGATGATACAAAGATAGGTGGAGGGGCAGGTAGTGTTGAGGAAGCAGGGAGTCTGCAGAAGGACTTGGACAGGTTGGGAGAATGGGCAAGGAAGTGGCAGATGGAATACAGTGTAGGGAAATGTACGGCCATGCACTTTGGTAGAAGGAATAAAGGTACGGGGAGTGAATTCAGAAATCGGAGGTGCAAAGGGACTTGGGTTAAATTGCAGGCTGAGTCAGTATAAGGCAATGCAATGTTATCATTCATTTTGAGAGGACTAGAATATAAAAGCAAGGATGTAATGCTGAGGCTTTATAAGGTGTTGGTAAGACCACATTTGGAGCATTGTAAGCAGTTTTGAGCCCCATATCTAAGGAAGGATGTGCTGGCATTGGAGAGGGTTCAGAGGAGGTTTACAAGAATGATCCCAGGAATGTGAGGAGTGCTTGATGGCTCTGGACCTGTATTCACTGGCCATTTTTGAGGATGATACAAAGATAGGTGGAGGGGCAGGTAGTGTTGGAGGGGAAGGATGAGGGGGGATCTCATTGAAACCTACTAAATATTGGAAGGCCTGGATAGAGTGGACGTGGAGAGGATATTTCCAGTAGTGGGAGAGTCTAGGACCAGAGGGCACAGCCTCAGAGTAGAAGGACGTCCCTTTAGAATAGAGATGAGGAGGAATTTCTTTAGCCAGAGGGTGGCGAATCTGTGGAATTCTTGCCACAGACGGCTGTGGAGGCCAAGTCATTAGGTATATTTAAAGCGGAGGTTGATAGATTCTTGATTAGTGAGGGTGTCAAAGGTTATGGGGAGAAGGCAGGAGAATGGGGTTGAGAGGGAAAAATAAATCAGCCATGATCCAGTGGCACAACAGGCTCAAAGAGCCGAATGGCCTCATTCTGCTCCTATGTCTTATGGTCTTATGGAATAATGCACAGTCACAAAGATACTGAATCCTTTGGGCTGAGATTCTATCTGTCCTTAAATATAAATTCAGCGTGCTCAATCTGCCAATGCAGATTGTAAATTGGTAAATTGGTTTATTATTGTCACATGTACTGAGGTGCAGTGAAAAACTTTGTTTTGCATGCCATCCATACAGATCATTTCATCACATCAGTACATTGAGGTAGTACAAGGGAAAAGCTACAGCAGAATGCAGGATAAAGTGTTACAGTTACAGAAAAAAGTGCAGCACAGGGAGACAATAAGGTGCAAAGCCATGACAAGATAGACTGTGAGGTCAAGAGTCCACCTTATCACACAAGGGGACCGTTCAATAGTCTTACAACAGCAGGATAGAAGCTGTCCTTGAGCCTGGTGGTATGTGCTTTCAGTCTTCTGTATCTTCTGCCTGATGGGAGGGGGGATAATATTTGAATGACAGTTTGTCTAATGCTGGGTAATAAGCACTAGAAAGCTTTTTACTTCTGAGAAGAAAAGCATCCAAACTTGATCAATAACATTTCATGGAGATGACACAGCAGAGCAAAACCTAGCTGATTCATCTGACTGCCAGGCTCCTGGTTCAAATCAGATAATTCAGTACAGCAAAGGCAAGAGACATATAAACTTGTTGGCAGGAACAGCTCAGTTTCAATTGGTACTTACTGAGGCGAGGATGAAGGTTTTAAAATTGAGGCATTGTTGATCTGAGAGCCACTGAAAATTGGCAAACACAGTTAAAATGGGTGAATGAAACTTGAGTGGGTTAAGATACAGGAAGCATATGGGTGCAAATCTATGCAGGACAGAAAATGGAAGGACATTCAGAAGAGCACTGGTATCATCAAGTACAAATCTAACAAGTGCCTGGATGAGGGTTTGAACAGCAGGCAAATTTAAGCAGGTGTGAAGGCAGATAATGTTTTGAAGATGGAAATAGTTTTAGTAGTGCAGTGGATACTTGGACTAAATCTCAGCTCAGTGTCCGCAAGGATTGCTCAGATGGATTGGGAATTTCAGGCAGGGAGCTGAAATTGTGGCAGGGACCACGGATAATATAAAAGCAAAAATATGCTGATGCTGGAGATTTGAAATGAAAATGGAAAACGCTGGAAATATTCAGCATATCAGGCAACATCTGTGGAGAGGGAAAAAGAATTAACATACCAGGTCGAAGATCTTTCAGCAGATCATTGCAAAGACGTACGGGTAGGTTAATTTGGGTTTAAAATGGGCGGCACGGACTCGTTGGGCCAGAAGGGCCTGTTACTACGCTGTAAATAAAATTTTTAAAAAACTGTCAAAAGTGAGAAAGTGCACTCCTACATTCACCTCTCTTTCCTTGGTCTCTTGCACTATTCCAATGGAGCCCAAAGGAAGCTCAACGAATAGTACCTCCACCAAACACATTGCAGCCTTCAATACTCAACATTGAATTCAACGATTTCAGATAACCAGTCTTTCCTGTCCATGCTTAAACTGCCCATTTCTGATGAAGGTCATCAACTGGTAATGGTAAACAGTTTTTCTCTCCACAGATCCTATCTGACCTGTTACATATTCCCAGCATTCCCTTTTATTTCTGGCTTCCAGCAACTGCTGTGTCCTGTGTCTCAAAATTTCAACATTTCTTTCCTTTGCTCTGCCCTCATCCATCTCCATGTACTTACATCTCGTCTAGACAGGTCAGCTATGATTAACAAGCCTGGACCACCCTCTCTCAGACAGCACCAATAGCATCTGTGCCATCTGGATTCTCTTGGTTTCCAACTGATCGCAAACATTCCCTTTCATTTCTCTCCCCTTCCTCCTTCTCTGCAAGTTAACACACTTGGTTTCTAGCTTTTCACAGTTCTGATGAAAGGTTATTGACCTGAATTGTTAACTCTGTTTCCTCAGATACTACTTGATTGCCAAGTATTTCCAGCATTTTCTGGTTTTATTATAAAAGGTCATACAATCAGTATTCTTCATATTGAATTGTAAGAAATTTCCTCTCATCCAATATTGGATGTCAGATAATCGTTAGAAATCTGGAATGGTGTTCAAGAGAAAGGGTAAAGTGACATCAGCGTAAATATATATCTTGATGTCTTCTAAATGGTACCAAGTATTGGCATGCAGAAGAGGAGTGGATTCACAAGGAGCTCCTGAATTAACCTGGTGAGAGGAGGAAGAGAAATCACTGAAAGTAATTTGCCGATAGTATTTTGCATCAGTCTTCACTGTGGAGGACATCAGCAATATACCGGATAGTCAGGGGTCTCAAGGGATGGAACTGAGTTCAGTTAAGATTACTAGAGAGAAGGTGCTAGGAAAGCTAAATGGACTAAAGACAGATAAGTCTCCCGGACCGGATGAGGTGCATCCCCGGGTTCTGAAGGAGGTGGCTTTAGAGATTGCGGAGGCATTGGTGATAATTTTCCAGGAATCGATAGACTCCGGCATGGTTCCAGAGGACTGGAGGGTCGCAAATGTAGTTCCGCTGTATAAGAAAGGTGGGAGGCAGCATAAAGGAAATTACAGACATATTAGTCTGACATCGGTGGTGGGAAAGTTATTGGAATCGATCCTCAAGGATGATGTTATGGAATACCTAGAGGTGCGAGGCAAGATAGGTCCAAGCCAGCATGGTTTCATGAAGGGAAGATCCTGCCTGACCAACCTATTGGAGTTTTTTGAGGAAATCTCAGGTAGGGTGGATAAAGGAGAGGCTGTGGATGTTGTGTATTTAGACTTTTAAAAGGCCTTCGACAAGGTGCCGCCTAAGAGGCTGATTAATAAGATGAGAGCTCATGGAATTACAGGTAGGATAGTAGAATGGGTGGAGCATTGGCTAGTAGGCAGAAAGCAAAGGGTGGGAATAAAAGGATCCTGTTCTGGGTTGGCTACCGGTTACTAGTGGTGTTCCGCAGGGGTCGGTGTTGGGGCCACTTCTTTTTACTTTGTACATTAATGATTTGGATGATGGAGTAAATGTTTTTTGTGGCTAAGTTTGCAGACAACACCAAGATAGGTGGAGGAGTAGGGTTTATTGAAGAAACAGGAAGGTTGCAGAGAGACTTAGATAGTTTAGGAGAATGGGCAAGGAAATGGCAGATGAGATTCAATGTTGAGAAATGTGCCATTGTACACTTTGGAAAAAGAAATAAACAGGCACATTATTATCTAGAAGGGGAGAAAATTCAAAGTACAGAAGTACAAAGGGACTTGGGGGTACTCGTGCAGGATACCCTAAAGGTTAACCACCAGGTCGGATCGGCAGTAAGGAAAGCGAATGCTATGTTGGCATTCATTTCGAAAGGTATAGTGTATAAAAGTAGGGAGGTGTTGATGAGGGTCTACAGGGCACTGGTGAGGCCTTATTTGGAATACTGTGTGCAGTTTTGGGCCCCATATCTTAGGATGGATGTACTGATGTTGGAGAGGGTTCAGAGGAGATTTACGAGAATGATTCCCAGAATGAAAGGGCTTACATATGATGAGCTTTTGTTGGCTCTTGGACTGTACTCACTGGAGCACAGAAGAATGAGAGGGGACCTCATAGAAACATTTAGAATGTTGAAAGGACTGGACAGAGTAGATGTGGCCAAGCTGTTTCCTTTGGTGGGCGAGTCCAGGACCAGAGGGCACAATCTTAGAATTAGAGGGTACAGGTTTAAAACAGAGATAAGGAGAAATTTCTTTAGCCAGAGGGTAGTGAATTTATGGAATTCTTTGCCACGTACAGCTGTGGAGGCCAGATCATTGGAAGTGTTTAAGGAGGAGATAGATAGATATCTAATTAGTCAAGGTATCAAGGGATATGGGGATAAGGCTGGAAATTGGGGGTAGAAGGGACAGTATTTTTTTCTTTCTTTTTCTTTTCTTTTTCTTTAGCTCATGGAGCAGACTTGATGGGCCGAATGGACTACTTCTGCTCCCTTGTCTTGTGATCTTGTGATAGTAATTCAATAATAAGATGAGGACCAAACAGCAGCTGGGCAATGGAGAAAGTTGCTAGAAGATGCTAGAAGTAAAAAAAAATAATTTAATCCAGTCATGAGGTTAAAATAGGTTTCAGGTTATCAATAACTAGGAAATGGTATAAAATACAGCCATGTCATTTGCAAATAATGTTAACATTTCAGCTCCTGACAAAGTATTTTTGTATATGCACAAAATAATGTTTTTCAACTGACCTTTGGGAAAGAAGGTACTTCAATGACACAATAGCTAATAAACAATTATGCATATAAAAATCTTACTAGATTAAAAATATGAAACCTAACTTCATCCACAATTCCAACAACTGTGGAGAACTGCAGGGATTCAAACATGCTGCCACTGGATTCTATGAATTATGTGATATAGCAATAGAAACCAGTACCTAGATATCAGCACAAAGACCAGTGCTGACATGTTTGCTTGCAAGCATACAATCTCAGATGCTAAAGAAAAACCTTTTTCAAAACGACAGGGTACACACATCACAAACCAGAATCCTCAGGATATGAATACAAGTTGACTGTTGGATCTGTTTTAAAAATTGGATAATCATCTAGTCTGCTTTTGTTTTGTTTACATGTTTGTTCAATTGAAAGTAAGGATTCAGAGACAGTGAATGTCAGCAAATAAAAATGTGAGGAATTAATGGGACTTCAAGCAGGGCAAGATATTGCCAGCTGAATGTCAGCTGGGGGAGGGATAGTATTAACATGCCAGTCCCGATTCAGGGTTCCGATCCAAAACATCAACAATTCCTTTCCTCCCACAGATGCTGCTCAACCCGCTGAGTTCCTCCAGCAGATTGTTTGTTGCTGCATGGTATTAACATGGTTGAGCAAGATCTGGTATTGAATGATCAGACCAAACCTGCACCAGATGAATTCAATAAAGGGTGTGACATTATGGACCTGGGAAATGTATTGGAGGAACAACAGGAGTGAGAAACTATGGAGATGAACTTATGCATGGTTACTTCTGTTTGTTCTTCTTCCCTTGGTTTGAAATGTTTTGCTTCCACTAAGGTTTTAGGTGGTATCTACAGATTCTGCCACAAGGTAGACAAGCAGTGCCTGAAGGGCTAGTGTGTGGTAGTTGTGGAAGTTATGCACACCTTCTGCTATTTGCACATGGCACTCACATGCTCCTTTCATACAGCTCAAGGTGCTTAATATTTTCCAGATGCTACTTTTTCATTGCAGCTCCTTTTCCATTGCAGCTCCTTTTCATTCTAGCTTCAGCAGGAAAATCATAAAACACCATGAAAGAACTAAGCTTCCAAAAATATCATGTGTCTCTTTTGTTCAGAGCTCCTTTGCTAGTTCAGACAGATATGCAGGTGAACACCTGTGGGAATTCACTCCCTTTGAGCACCCTGAAGAGAAAGAAGCTTTAAAAAAAAATCAGACCGAAGACAACTTTGTCCAGCTGAACAGCATTGTGGCAGGCAGATTGGTGGAAAAGGGATATAATAGTGAGAAAACTCAGATTTTTTCCCCCAAGAGGATGATGACAGAGGCAAGTGAGGTGAGCAGGAAGATATGCATAGTGAAGAATACAGGAATCCCTGGAAATTGTATCCATTAGTGTCAGTTTGTCATGCTCAAATCAAAGTGATTTAACCTCCATTGGACTGCACTAACAATCATTTTAAGATGAAATCATACACATCAGGAAATTGGCCTGGATGATTCTGTGCACATTCCACTTCTGCAAAGGGAGAACGTTCCTTCAAGGTCTCATGTCCTTCCAGGGTACAAGAAGGACAATGACACAGCAGAATTTCTGGCACTGGTCCCTGTTAGTTTGTGATTCCAGCATCCTAACACAGTTTCTGATATATTTTTCTCAATTTCACAACTTTTTGAAGAAGATCCACTTATGCATTGGCGCAATATACAGTGCATGTTTAGCGAACTAACAAAGAGTGAAATATTTGCTGGCAATCATCATAAGGAGTGCCTCTGTCACCATCGAGCTTTAAAGCCAGCAGTGCCACGCAGGATAAAGTGCAGGAGGTGACTTAGTGAATCTCTGGAGATAATATATGCAGAGTGATAATGAGTGAAGACAGAAGGCCAAGGAAGTCAGTAAAAAGTTTTTCAGGATTATTTAAATGAAAGAGTGAATGGAGTATAAATTAATGTTATTTTAAATGGAAATTTGAAGTCACTGAGCTGCAAAATCACTCTGAAAGCAATGAGGTCACTGAGGGACTTGGGAACATGGTGCACACAAGTAGACATGATGAGCAATACCATATGCTTATGTTCTCACTCATGTCTAATTTCACTCGCAAAGATATAAGAGCAAAGACTAAAGGGTTGAAAGAGGATGATTGGGTAAAATGTGAAAAAGCTGATAGATGCAGCAGAGTTGAAAATCCATTGGCATCTACAGATTTTAATGAAAGGTCAGGGTGCTATATGTCACTTCAGTGTAGGGAAAACCAATCACAAGCTGCAATTGAAGTTTCAGTCGGAATTGGGATGCAAGGAGACTCATGTTTAATGAAGATCTGGAAGGGAAAGACTTTATTAACAAAGGAGTCCCTAATCTTAAGTCAACAAAGAGCCACTTAGAGTTTGGGTACCTCTCTAATGTTTATAAAGGGCAGGAGAGGGAGAACATAGGAATGGTCTTCAGATTAAGGAACTCAAGTTGTCAAGATTGTCGCTTTGTGGGAAACAACAATGGCTGCCATAATGGAAGTAGTGGGTGGAACTTCGAGTTTGGTGCAGTGAAACTGTGGGCACATTTATGGAACCCAAGGCCAAGAGAGCTACAGGAGTGTGGGAGTACAATTGAATGATGTGAGGATACATTACGGGTAGAAGAAGTGGAAAAATACAAGAATTAGGCATTGAGAGTAGAAAGGGAAAGGAAGCATTCAGCAGGGATCTGCTTCTGCCGTCCCTCAGGTTTGGAGATAATTTAGTACCACTCCAGTTCTGTGGGTTCTGAGATAGCTGAAAAGTCCTATGTGGGATCTAAGGACTCGGCCATAGTTGGGAAGGGTGGAGGTTGGTTAATTGGGTTCTTGCACACTTCTTTGGCTGCTTGGGTTTGGCCTCAATGAGCTCCCGCCAGAGGAACACAAAATACTCAGAGCCTTCCCAGATAGCAGTTTGAGAGGTTATAGACCAGGTTATAGACTATATTAGTGAGAATTTCACATTTCTTTGAGTTCTTCTTGAAGCATTTTTTCTGTCCTCCTGGAAATCACTTAATGTAATAAAACTCAGAGTTTAGAGCTTGGTTCAGAAGTCTGGTGTCAGGCATGCAGACAATGTGGCCAGCTCAAAGAAGCTGTCTGAGCATTATCAGAGTTGTGATGCTGCGATGTTGGCCTAGAAGAAAAGCCTGACGTTAATTTGCCGATCTTGCTAGTGGAGTTGGAGGATTCTGTGAAGGCAGCATTGGTGGTACTACTGCGATAGTGCAACTGTGGTAATAGAGAGATCTCCCTGCTATGCAAAACAGGGAAAGTCATCATCAGCATCCTTCTCAACCACCTCCTTCCAATAAATGAAGAGCTGTTCCCTAAATCTCAGTGTTGATCAAGAGGTTCAATGGATATTACCTTCACCATGCAACAACTCCAAGAGAAATGTAGGGAGCATCACCAGCCACTTGCATAGTTTTTTTTTGGCTTCACCAGAGCCTTTGATTCCATCAACTAAATTAAAGGAAGATCATTTGGGATGCTGTGGCTTTGAGAGGGGGCTTGGTAGTTGGCACACGCCTGTATTAGCACTGTAACTAGAGGCACCATTCAAGTGAACCACTTTGTCCTGGGACATCTGATCATGAGTGTTATTGGACCTGACGCATGGAAGTGGAGAGTACAGTATTCCTTCTCACCCCTGACTTGTGACTTGGTGATGCAGGAACAGACAGACCTGGGTATATACGTGCACAAATCCTTAAATGTGGTTTGACAGGCTGATATCAGAAAAGAATAATGGGAACCTATGCTTTATAAATAGTATAATGGAGTTCAAAATCAAGGTTATGTTGACTTTTTTTAAAATACTAATTCAAACAAAACCAGAGTAGTTTCCACTAAGCCCCAACTAAAGGAAAAATAAGGTTGTCCTGGAATCAGGATTTAAAATTTATGCTGTTCCCGAACTTTGCCTGGAAAGAACAGTCCAATATAAAAACATAAATTGTCATAAGCAGATCACTTAGATTGTCCATCCCACTCCCATTCTAACTTCTCTGCCTTTACCCTCCTACACTGTTCCTACAATGCCCAAGCTCGAGGAACAGCATCTCATCTTCCTTCTGGCATGTTGGGATACATGTTGAATTCAGCAATTTCAGGCAACCAGCCTTTCCTGTTTGACGTTAGAGCTGGCCAACCCTGATGGAAGGTCACCTACCTATAACATGAACTCAGTTTTTCCTCCCTCCACAGATGCTACCAGATCTTCTGGCTATTTCTTTTATTTTTCAGAATCTGGGCATTTCTGCCAAGGGTATCATTTATTGCCCATCCCTAATTGAGAGTATATTGGCCCTGAACTTACCCTTTGATGCCCAATGACCAGTTTTATTAGGGTGCTTTGATGTCACATTTGGTCACGTGATAAGTGATTTCATAACTCCTGTGTTTAAGATTCCCAATAACTATTGTGCTCTGTGGACAGCTCCAACATTTCCTTTACTTTCATTTCTCAAACTGCCAGCTCCAAAAGTAATTGTTTTTCTGGACAAGCTTGCTCTCCGCCCTTTCAGATATTCTCTTTGAAATATCAATTTCTCCCCTCTCACGAACTTATTATTTTCTCACTTTTCCGGTTCTGATGAAGCATCATTGACCCATAATATTGTTTCTCAGATGTTCCTCACTTGCATTTTCTGATTTTGTTTCAGATTTCCAGCATCTCTAGATTTCTGCTTCAAGAACAATCCATTCTATGTCATTTTTATCCACAAATACTGACAATCTTACATAATAAATAGAGAATGCTAGAAATACCAAGCAGATAGAACATAGAACAGTCCAGCGCAATGCAGACCCTTCGGCCCACAATGTTGTACCGACCTTTAAATCTCCCCTAAGACTATCCGACCCCTTCCTCCCACATAGTACCATAGAAACATACAGCACAAAACAGGCCCTTCGGCCCACCATGTTGTGCCGTCCATCAAACCACCCTCACACTACCTAACCCCTTCCTCCCGCATATCCCTCCATCTCACATTCCTCCATATGCCTATCCAACAAGCTCTTGAACCTGTTCAATGTATCTGCCTCCACCACCACCCCAGGCAGTGCATTCCATGCACCAACCACTCTCTAGGTGAAAAACCTCCCCCTGACATCTCCCCTGAACCTCCCACCCATAACCTTAAAGCCATACCCTCTCGTCTTGAGCATTGGTGCCCTGGGAAGGAGACGCTGACTGTCTACTCTATCTATTCCTCTCAATATTTTATATACCTCTATCATGTCTCCTCTCATCCTCCTCCTTTCCAGTGATTAAAGCCCTAGCACCTTAAGCCTCTCCTCATATTCAATACTCTCTAATCCAGGCAGCATCCTGGTAAATCTCCTCTGCACCCTCTCCAACACCTCCACATCCTTCCAATAATGAGATGACCAGAACTGAACACAGTACTCTAAGTGTGGCCTAACTAGAGTTTTGTAAAGCTGCATCATCACCTCGCGGCTCTTAAACTCAATCCCGCGATTTATGAAAGCCAACATCCCATTGGCCTTCTTAACTGCTCTTTCCACCTGTGAGGCAACTTTCAATGAACTGTGAATATGAACCCCCAGATCCCTCTGCTCCTCCACACTGCCAAGTACCTTGCCATTTACCCAGTACTCTGCCCTGGAGTTTGTCCTTCCAAAGTGTACCACCTCACACTTCTCCCGATTGAACTCCATCTGCCACTTGTCAGCCCAGCTCTGCATCCTATCAATATCCTTCTGTAAGCTCCGACAGCCCTCCACACTATCCACAACACCGCCAATCTTAGTGTCGTCCGCAAACTTACTAACCCAGCCCTCCACCCCCTTATCTAAGTCATCTATAAATATCACAAAAAGTAGAGGTCCCAGAACTGATCCCTGCTGGACACCACTAATCACTGCCCTCCAATCTGAGGGCACTCCTTCCACCACAACCCTTTGCTTTCTACATGCAAGCCAATTCCTAATCCACACAGCCAAGCTTTCCTGGATCCCTTGGCCTCTGACCTTCTGAAGAAGCCTACCATGAGGAACCTTATTAAACGCCTCACTAAAATCCATGTAAACCACATCCACCGCACTGTCCTCATCAATCTTCCTGGTCACCTCCTCAAAGAACTCTATCAGGCTTGTGAGGCAAGATCTTCCCTTCACAAAGCCATGCTGACTGTCCCTAATCAGTCCATGATTCTCTAGGTGTTCATAAATCCTATCCCTTAGAATCCTTTCTAACAGCTTACCCACCACAGACGTGAGACTCACCGGTCTGTAATTCCCTGGACTATCCCTACTACCTTTTTTGAACAAGGGGACAACATTCGCAATCCTCCAATCCTCTGGCATCATCCCCGTGGACACCGAGGACTCGAAGATCCTTACCAGCAGTTCAACAATCTCCTCCCTAGCCTCTCAAAGCAGCCTGGGGAAAATCCCGTCAGGCCCCGGAGATTTATCTGTCTTAATATTATTTAACAACTTCAACACATCCTCTCTCTTGATATCTACAACCTCGAGAACATTACCCCTACCAGCACTCCCTTCCGCGTCATCAAGACCCCTCTCCCTGGTGAATGCCGAAGAGAAGTACTCATTGAGAACTTCTCCCACTTCTGCCACCTCCAGGCAAATTCTCCCACCTTTGTCCTTCATCAGACCTACCTTTACCCTAGCCATCCTCCTACCCTTCACGTACTTGAAAAAGGTCTTGGGATTTTCCTTAACCCTACTAGCCAACGCCTTTTCATGTCCCCTTCTAGCTCTCCTCAGCCCTTTCTTAAGTTCCTTCCTTGCTACCCTATATTCCTCACGGGCCCTGTCTGAACCTTGCTGCTTATACCTCATGTACACTACCTTCTTCTCCCTAACAAGCCGTTCCACCTCTCTCGTCACCCATGGTTCCTTCACCCTGCCATTCCTTCTCTGCCTCACCGGGACATATTTATCCCTAACATCCTGCATAAGATCCCTGAACATCGACCACATCTCCATGGTACATTTTCCTTCAAAAAGGACATCCCAATTTACACTCCCAAGTTCTCTCCTTATAGCCCCATAGTTCGCCCTTCCCCAATTAAAAATCCTCTTGTCCTCTCTGCACCTGTCCCTGTCCATGACAATTTTAAAGGTTATGGAGCAATGGTCACTGTCCCCCAAATGCTCACCCACCAATAGATCCTTCACCTGTCCCAGTTCATTTCCTAAAACTAGATCTAACATGGCATTCCCTCTAGTCGGCCTGTCAACATACTGCATCAGGAATCCCTCCTGGACACATTTAACAAATTCCGCCCCATCTAAACCTTTGGCACTAAGCAGGTTCCAGTCTATATTTGGGAAGTTGAAGTCTCCCATTATAACAACCCTGTTATTTTTGCTTCTCTCCAAACACTGCCCGCCAATCTGCTCCTCTACATCTCTACTGCTACCGGGGGGCCTATAGAATACTCCTAGTAGAGTAACTGCTCCTTTCTTGTTCCTTAATTCCACCCATATGGACTCTAGAGATGATCCTTCTACAACATCCATCTTTTCCACAGCCGTAACAGTGTCCCTGACCAGTATCGCCACCCCTCCTCCTCTTCTCCCCCCTTCCCTATCCCTCTGAAAACACCGAAAACCAGGAATATTCAATATCCACTCCTCTCCTGATGTCAGCCACATCTCAGTAATAGCCACGATATCATAGTCCCCCATACTTATCCAAGCCCTCAGTTCATCCCTCTTATTCCTGACACTTCTCACATTTAAGTAAACACACTTCAGTCCATCTACCTTACTACTTTTATAGCCTGTATTCTGCTTCTCCTTCCCCAAAGCCTCTCTACCTGTTTGATCTAACTTTTCCCCATTCCCTTCTTCCTCTGACCTACTCCTCCGGTTCCCTTCCCCCTCACAAACTAGTTTAAACCCTCCCTAACCACCCTAGCAAATCTAGCCGCAAGGATATTGGCCCCCTTCTGGTTCGGGTGTAACCCGTCCTCTCTGTACAGGTCCCTCCTTCCTGAGAAGAGATCCCAATGATCCAGAAATCTAAAACCCTCTCTCCTACACCAGCTTCTCAGCCATATCCCTCTATTTTAAATTCCTCCATATGCTTATCTAGTAATCTCTTGAATTTGACCAATTACCTGTCTCCACCAGATCTGACAGCATTTGTGGTGAATGATTCTTTAACTCCGCTGACGATTTTCATCATTCACTCTTTTTAATACTTTGTTTGAGCGACTCAAGTGGGGGAGGCAGCCTCCAGTAAAAGTGCAAAAACCTATTGTTTCCCTTTCCACAAATGCTGCTGAGTTTTTCCAGCGTTTTCTGTTTTTGTTTCAGATTTCCAGCCTCCATAATGTTTTTGATTTTCATTTACCGCAACGTTGCTTTGGTAAATCAAAGCTGGGTTTATTGTCGAATGCACAGGTGCAAATGAAAAACTTACTTGCAGCAGCATCACAGGGCACATAGGATCACATAAGCAGCTTATAATTCTACAATAGCGGCTATAAAGATGGGTCACCATAGATAATGATCACTTAGAACAACTACTTTGATGATGTTGTCCTGCACCGGTCCAGCCCTCCGGTATCGCGATGTCACGGCAGCGGCCGACAAGCGGGCGAGGGCCTCGGAAACTCGCGCGCGGGAGACCCGTGGGCCGTCGGAGACCGGCGAGCGTGGGGCGAGGAACCGGACCGGGTTAGGGCAGACTGGACCGGGCTGGACGGCACCAAACCTGCGTGTGAGGCACCGCAGATAAACAGTGAGAGCTACGTGGCGTCCGTCCATCCTTCCCTCACGGCGAGCGGTCGCGATGGTGCCGTGGGCGGGAAGCCGAGGAGCGGCCGGACGCCTGTGCGAGGGCACCAAGAGGGCCGAAAGTTCTCTAGGCCCTGCTGCTCTCTGTGGCCTCGGACCAGCTGACGTGAACGGGGGGTGACACCAGTCTTCAATCTCCATGTGGGTCCTGAGGCAGGGTCGACTTCTCTGCCTCCACAGATGCTGCCCGACCCGCTGGGTCCCTCCAACAGTTTGTTTTTAGCCCCTGATCCCAGCATCTGCAGTCTCTTGTGTCCCCACCACTCTCCAATTTTCTAGAAACTTGGCAAAAGGGAGACTTTGACAACCCTCTAAGCTTGCATCAAATTGTTAGTCCTGGAGAAAATTTATGGAACAAAACATTTTTCCGTTCACTTTGGCTATTTTCATTTGTTTTAGCTGCAATAAAAAGGCAATGGGGAGAAGAGGATAATTTAACCCCCAAAGTATCAAATTTGAACTCAATTAGCCTTGAACCCTTCCATTTTTTATTTTAAACATGGTTGTAATCATTTAAGTGTGTTAATGAAGCTGTGTGGCTTTTATTTTGCTAATAAGTCAGTTCTGGTTAGTAACACCAAATGTATGGTAATCACAAGATCACAAGATAAGGGAGCAGAAGCAGGCCATTCGGCCCATCGAGTCTGCTCCAAGGAAAAGGGAAAAAATGGGGTGGGAAAAAAAGAAGAAAAAAAACTATTCTAATCCCATTTGCCAGCCTTATCCCCATATCCCTTGATACCCTGACTATTTAGATATCTGTCTATCTCCTCCTTGAATACCCCCACTGATCTGGCCTCCACTGCTGTGCGTGGCAAGGAGTTCCACAATTTCACCACCCTCTGGGTAAAGAAACTTCTCCTCATCTCTGTCTTGAAACTGTACCCTCTAATTCTAAGATTGTGCCCTCTGGTCCTGGACACGCCCACCAAGGGAAACAGCCTAGCCACATCTACTCTATCCTTACCTGTCAACATTTTAAATGTCGCTACGAGGTCCCCTCTCATCCTTCTGTACTCCAGCGAGTACAGTCCAAGAGCCGACAAACGCTCATCATACTTAAGCCCTTTCATTCCTGGAATCATTCTCGTAAATCTCCTCTGAACCCTCTCCAACGTCAGCACATCCTTCCTAAGATGTGGGGCCCAAAACTGCACACAGTATTCCAAATGAGGCCTCACTAGCGCCCCGTAGAGCCTCATCAACACTTCCTTACTTTTATACACTATACCTCTCGAGATGAATGCCAACATAGCATTCGCTTTCTTAACCACCGATCCAACCTGGTGGTTAACTTTTAAGGTATCTTGTATGAGTACCCCCAAGTCCCTTTGTACTACCGCACTATCAATCTTCTCTCCTTCTAGATAATAATCTACCCACTTATTTCTACTTCCAAAGTGTACAACTGCACATTTCTCAACATTGAATCTCATCTGCCATTTCCTTGCCCATTCTCCTAAACTGTCTAGGTCCCTCTGCATTCTTTCTATTTCCTCTATGCTCCCTACTCCTCCACTTATCTTGGTGTCATCCGCAAACTTAGCCACACAACCATTTATTCCATCATCCAAATCATTGATGTACAAGGTAAAAAGGAGAGGCCCCAACACCGACCCCTGCGGCACACCACTAGTAACCGGTAACCAACCAGAACGAGATCCTTTTATTTCCACCCTTTGCTTCCTGCCAACCAGCCAATTCTCCACCCATTTTGCTACCCTGCCCATAATTCCATGACCTCTCATCTTATTAATCAGTCTCTTGTGAGGCTGCTTCTGAAATTTGGTTGGCTTGACTCTGATGGAACTACAATTTGGAAACGGAGTAGCACAGGCACCCACAACTATATAGGGTGTATCATCATTCTGACTGGAAGATACATTTTGAGGCATAACTCTTTCTCTGCTTAACTGCCGGTTGGCTGGGTTTGTTTGGGTCCTTATAAAGCCTAGCAACTAAAGGGACACAAGGCTATTTGGAAAAGAAAAGTGCTTTTCTAGCACTGTGTGCCAGCAAAATAGAATCGTAAAACGTGAGGAGGCCATTTGGCCTATGTTGCTTGAAAAGAGCCACCAGCCTACTTCCTAGCTCTTGGTCAAAAGCCCTGTAGGCAATGACATGCCAGGTACTTATTAAGAGTGCCAAGCGTTTCTGCTTCCACCATCTTTCAACCATTAAATCCCACTGTGAGTGAATTTCTTTTCCCACAACCCTCTAATCCTCTGGCCATTTACTTTAAAGCTATGCTCATTAGTTTTTAATCTTTCTGCTAGTAAAAACAGGTCCTTCCCATTCAGCCTTTCTAGGCCTCCTAAATCTATATATTTTAATGAAATCTCTCCTTAGCCTCCTCCTTTTCAAAAAAACCAACCAAATTTCCTTCAATATTAAATTCTCTAAATGTGGTAAAATTATTGTAGATCTTGTCTGTATTCTTTCCAGTAATATCATAATATGTATTCCAGTAATATCACTTAATATGGGGACCAGGATTTGCATGCAGTACAGTAATTCTAGCCTGATTAATGTTTTCCCTCCTTATATTTTATACCTCAACGAATATAAGAAATTTATCTATATGCCTTCTTAACCATCTTGTCTACCTATCCAGACCAAAAAGAAGCAGCAGTATCCTTTCCTTCAGTTTTTACAACATTTCCTGCCCAAATCAGTTTACAGAATTATGTTCCACAGTTTAATGGGATTTGAATTCATGGCCTCTGGATTTCTGATTGAGTGCCATAACAACATTATGCTATCCTACAAATGTGCTTATAAATGTGTTCAAAAAGAATTAATGTATGATTTGGCTATCACCATCCCCACCTTATGTTCTTATCAGCAAATGCCATGCTATTCATTTATTAGGAAAATTATATCTAAAAATAAATGTAGTCCCATTAGCAGTGAGAACACACAGGTGGATGTTAAGGTATAGATTTCTGATCTAAAATATTAATCTATAACACCTCCTTTCAAGTGATCTGTGGTTGCAATATTTTTGTTTCTGTTTTATTCGTTTTCTTTGGTGCTGAGTAATGATGAATTTTGCTTTTATTTTAATCCATTAAGAGAAAGTGATTTTGCATCCAAGATGCTTGAATTTGAAGAGGATTGTTTACTCCCCTTGGATTCTTTGTTTTTTGAAAAACCTTCACCAGGAAACAAGTACGTACTCTGTGTATTACCTCATAAAAATTCTTTATCTTGGCATATGCTGTCTACAGATCAAACATGCCAAAGACCCAAATTACTTTGAACTTGGCCTGCTTCAGCTGTTATGACATGTTCAGCTAAGTTCCTGCTGAAACATAGAATATACCGTAGTTTGCAGTGAGACATGGTAAACACTCCCAAAAGTGACATTGACCTGACATCTCACCAAAGCCAGTCAAGTTAGCATTATGAAAAAAGATCACAATTGATCCTATCCCTCTCCTGCCTGAAGCATATACTACCACTATTTTCAACTGGCACACGTCAATTTAGTTTGTATTTTTATAACTTAGGATATATAACTTATAGCTGCTTTATAATGGAAATTGGAAATAATTAACCCTAATAGTTTCTATTACTTAAAGGGCTGCTCCATATTTATACAGTTGTTTTCTGCACACCTACATTGAGATGTATTCCACTTATCTTTTGCATTTCTGCATCTTCATTGCTCCAATCTTGTTAACAGCCCATTTAAAAATTCTTTTGCCATATTTTCCTACATTACTAAATTAACACTGCTATTAAATAATTCATGTTACATGAAGCTCTAGGATATTTCTATGAAATTAAGCCCTATTTAAATGCAAGTCTTTGAACAACTTGTAAGCCTCTTCCTTTTATTTTTCAAATCAACCTCTCTGCACACATGAATTGATTGGCAGTATCAAAGCTAATAGAAAGAGGTTTATAAGTTCTTTATCATTAATTCAAAGCTAAATTAGATGATAATAAGCATGCAACAACAGCTTATTTTAGATGGTGCATTTGACATTATAATATGACCCTTCTAGCACATTATCAAAATTTGAATGACCTAAGATGAGCCAAAGCATTTTGAAATAACATCTAAGAAGGTGGAAAGACATATGCAGAAGTTTAGGGTGAAAGTTCCAGAGCTTGGAACCCCAGCAGTTGAAAGCATAGCCACCAAAAACGGTACATTAAAATTTGGATACTCTAGTGGCCAGAACTGGCAGACTGTAGGTATATTGGGTGGCTGCAGTGCTGGAGGAGACTGCTTAAATAAAAATAAATGTCAATCTGCTTGATCTAAAGTATAATATTTAAAAAGTATACTTAAGCTTCCCTGATTTTCAACATTTGATGTAATGCAAGTGATGATATCCTATGACTAGAACTTATCTGCTGCTCTCCTGTTTCAGCTCACCATATTCATGATAGAAATATTATTGTTGAAGTGGGACTATTCCATATAAACTACTTAATTATCTAGAATCAAATGTCAAAATGTAGATGTATTAACTGAGATGGGACTATTAAAAGCGGCAGCATCAGAGATTGCTTTATCGTAAGGACGGAATAGGAGAAGATTTGAGGAAATGGGAGTCTAAGTTGAGATCCTACTGAAGCCTGTTTCAGAGCTTTATGAGTTGAGATAGCTAACAGATGTACAGTTTTTTTTAGATTTTAATCGGCAGTCATGAAGATGTTGACGATGTTCTAAGAAGACATTGTAAAATCAGTCTGATGAGGCATGAGAAATGAAAACCTTTCTATCTGCAGTTATAGGTTATGATGGAAAGATAATTAATAGGAAGAGTAATACCAAAATTTTATGAAGGACCAAATTTTCCAAAATTAGTTAGCTTGGATCCTTTTAATATTTTAGTTTGAATGAAGTGAATTGAGAAACTGCATTTTACTTTTACACAAGGACAATAAACCTCATCAGAAAAAATTACATGGAGTTAAATTAGTGACCTAAAAACTCGAAAGGCCAAAGCAGTTGGCTCCATCGGGAGGGGCAACTGTCTGATCCTGAACCATGTTGCAGCAACCTTGATGTTGAGTTAAGCTTTGGAAAATATTCTCATGCCATCAGATCAATTATTATTACCTCTGTAATATGGCCTAACACTGTTCCTACCTCATCTTATGTTGAAATCTGCATCTGTGCCTTTGTTGCTTCTAAACTTGACTATTCTAGTAGACTCCTGATCAGTCTCCATTGTTCTACTTGTAAATTTGAGGCCATTCAAAACTGTTGTGTGAATCCTAACCCAAAGCAAATGTTGTTAATTCATCATTCCATCATCCCATGGCCTTCATTAGTTGTATACTACCTCAATCTTAAAACTTTCATCAATATTTTCATACCCCTCATGATCTCACCCTCACCTATATTTCTAATCTCCCAAACTCTATAACCCCTGAAAATATCTGTGTGCTCTTATAATTCTGGCCATTTACTCTTAAAAATGAAAGAGATGGACAGAATTTCAGAGTTTTGGCAGATCACCAGTGATAGACTGATGAGCAAATAGAGTTAGAGGAGCACACTGGTGTCTTTAAGGAATATAGAGCTTCTAAAAGCAGCCTTTTTTATCCTCACTTTGGTTCACCTGTCTGTATACCTTGTAATTTGCTTGATGCTAATTTTTGTTTGCTAATGTTCCCTGAACTGCTTTGCGATATTTTGCAACAGTAAAGTCATGCCATAAATTGAAATTTCTATTGTGCCATCTAAAGACATGGGTAAGAAAGCTCTGTAAGCCATAACATTTGCTTAGTCACATACTTCAAGGGAGCCCTGATAGAAGTTTATAAATTTATGGGAGGCATAAATAGGACAGCAAGTCAGAATCTTTTTCCCAGGGTAGAAGTGTCAAATAGAACAGTACCGAACAGGTCCTGTGGCCCATGATGCTGTGCCAAACTAATTAAGCTAATGGTGCCTAATTAAACTAATTCCGTCCACCTGCACGTGGTCCATATTCTTCCATTCCTTGCATATTCACATGCCTATCTAAGAGCTTCTTAAACGCCTCTATTGTATCTGCCTCCACCACTACCTCTGTGCATTCCAGGCACCCACCACTCTTTGTAACAAAAAACTTGTCCCGCACATCTCCTTTGAACTTACCCCCCTCACCTTGAATGCATGCCCTTTAGTATAAGATATTTTGACCATGAGAAAAAAATACCCGTTGTCTACTCTATCTGTGTCTCTCATAATTTTTTAAACTTCTATCAGATCTCCCATTGGCCTCTACCACTCCAAAGAAAACAACCTTAGTTTGTCCAACCTCTGCTTATAGCACAAGCCCTCTAATCGAGGCGGCATCCTGGTAAACTTCCTATGCATCCTTTCCGAAGCCTCCACATTCTTCCTATAATGTGGCGACCAGAATTGAATGCAATATTGCAGATGCAGCATAACCAGAAAGCTGCAACATAACTTCCTGACTCTTGAACTCAATGCTTCGACTAATAAAGGCAAGCATGTCATACAGCTTCTTTACCACTTAGATTTACCACTTGTGCACCACTTACAGGGAGCTATGGAGTTGGACCCCAAGATCCCTTTGTACATCAACACTGTTAAGGGTCCTGCCATTGACTGTATACTTTCCCTTTACATTTAATCTCCCAAGGTGCAACACCTCACACTTGCCCGGATTAAGCTCCATCTGCCATTTCTTCACCCCTGTCTACAACTGATATATATCCCGCTGTATCCTTTGGCAGTCTTATACACTGTCCACAACACTGCCAATCTTTTTGTATCATCTGCAAACTTACTAACCCACCCATGTTTTCATCCAAGTCATTTATATATCACAAACAGCAGGGGTCCCACTACGGATCCATAAGCCAAAATAAGACCCATCAACCACTACCCTCTGTCTTCTATGGGCAAGCCAATTCTGAATCCAAATGGCCAAGTCACCGTGGATCCCATGCATCTTAATCTTCTGGACGAGCCTACCACGAGGGACCTAATCAAACGCCTTACTAAAATCCACATAGACAACATCCACTGCTCTACCATCATCGATCAAATACTAGAGGGGCAAAGTTTAAGGGAGATGTGTGGGGTAAGTTTATAAAATGCAGAGAGTGGCAGGTGCCTAGAATGGTTTGCCAGGGTTATTGGTGGAAGCAGATACAATAGTGACATTTAAGAAGCTTTTAGATAAACATATGAATATGCAGGAAAAGGAGGAATGCAGGCACAAGGGATTTAGTTTTAATTTGGCACAGGCATGAGCTGAAGGACCTGTTCCTGTGCTGTACTGTTCTATGTTCTGCCTTAACTCATAATATTTGCGATGCAAATGAATTAAACATTCCAAACTTAGGAATGTAAAGTTCTCATTGTAGAAACTTCTATGTAGATCTGAAATGAGCATAATTTGGAGAGTTTTGAATATGGTGGGTGGTAAAACATCTGGTTATTGATGAAACAGAGCAGGAACTATTTAAGTGGTGATGACATTCCCCATAACTCTTTATCTAATTTCTTTTCTGATGATACTGAGGTGAAGGTATGTTAATCTCTAGAAAAGCATATATTTGACATACTAAAGTAAATGTTGTACTTCATTAATATTTTGGTAGGAAACTTATCAATAAAGAAGCAACAAGTTGGCAGATAGCCCCCCCTCCACCAATTTCTGAAATACCGGCTACTCAGGAATTGGAGAGAGAACTAGAAAGGCTAAGATCATCAGGTATAATGTACAACTTTAGCATTTCAACACCCATTTTTCTACTTTTTAAAATGTATTGCTATTTTTGTAATTTTTTGAAATTTTTGAGTTCAAAGATTTCAAAAAAATCATTGTAAAGAACAAACTACTGGAGGAACTCAGCAAGTCAAGCAGCATCTGCGGCGGGAAATGGTCAGTCGACGTTTGAGGTCAAGACCCTTCATCTGGACCACCCGAACCATTTCCCTCCACAGTTGTTGCCTGACTCACTGAGTTCCTCCAGCAGATTGTTTGTTGCTCCAGATTCTAGCATCTGCAGTCTCTTGTGTCTCCTTTTTAAAATCATGTCCAGCTATTTCCATTGTTAGTCACTTAGCCCTATTCTTGACCTTGCATTCTTTAGAATAGAAAGCAAAGTTAGGTTATACAATCCAAATATCAGTTTCATAGCTAATCAAGATACTCTGCACTGAAGAAAAAGTTGCATTTTTAATGGGTATTATTTTATTATTAAAAAAATGTATTATAGATTTTTATTACTTTAACTATTATCTTATTACAACCTGTTAAAAATTATCTGTGGTTCCAACTGTTGAGAGCTATCAAACACAGTAGCAGGGTGTCAGAACAGTTGGAGCTGCTGCCTCACAGCTCCAGAAACCTAACCGTAGGTGCTGTCTGTGTGGAGTCTGCACTTCCTCACTGTGACCACCTGCATTTCCACTGGGTGATCCTATTTCCTCCACGTCCCAAAAACATACTGATAGGTGAATTGACTACTGTAAATTACCCCTTACAGTAAATGATTGGCAAGAGTCAGTGAGCATGTGAGAGAAAATATGTTATGGAAGTACTCGGAAATAAAGGGAGGAGGAAAGGATTAATGGGATTGTTAGCAAATGGCACAGACAGAATGGGGTTAATGACTGTCTCTTGTTTTGTAATAAATAAGTCAGTCAATATAAATTGAAAAATTGACTGCACCAACAAAGGAATATCTTTTCAGTTTTAAAATACCAATTTTAAATGCAGCAAGCTAATTTCTTTATCGTGAAGTTTGTTACAATGTTATCAACTTATTTGACTTTCAAGATCAAAATCTGAAAATATTACAAAATATACATTAGGCCTGCAAGAGTATCAAAAAAAATTCTAGTATTTTGCTTTAAAATTTTTTAATATAACTATTTAGGTCTTGAGACAAAAGGATTATATTATTTTATGTTCTAATTTCTCTGTCTGCATCTGTGCATTTCAGTATGTATCATTTTTTTCAGATTTTACAACTTTTAAAAAAAACTTTATTTATACAGCACAGTAACAGGCCTTTCCAGCCCAATGGGCCCGCGCTGCCCAATTACACCCATGTTAAGCCACTAACCTGTACGATTTTAGAATGTGGAAAGAAACCAGAGCACCCGGAGGAAACCCACGCAGTCACGGGGAGAATGTGCAAGGTCCTTACAGACAGCAGTGGGAATTGAACACTGATCACTGGCGCTGTAATAGCGTTATGCTAATCACTACGCTACTGCAATATTTTCTTTGTTCATCTGTACAATCAGAATCATGTTTATTATCACTGACATATGTCGTGAAATTTGTTGTTTTACGACAGCAGTACAGCGCAAGACATAACACTTAATATAAGTTACAAAAAATAAATAAATAGTGCAAAAGAGGAATAACAAGGTAGTGTTCATGGACTGTTCAGAAATCTGATGTGGAGGAGAAGGAGCTGTTCCTAAAATGTTGAGTACAGGTCTTCAGGTTCCTGTGCCGCCTCCTCAATGGTAATAACGAGAAGAGGGCATGTCCTGGATGGTGAGAGTCCTTAATGATGGGTGCCGCCTTCTTAAGGCACTGCCTCTTGAGGATGTCCTCAATGGTGGGGAGAGTTGTGCCCGTGATGGAGCTGGCTGAATCTACAACCCTCTGCAGCCTCTTTCGATCCTGCACATTGGAGCCTCCATACCAGGCAGTGATGCAACCAGTCAGAATGTTCTCTATGCAGAAATTTGCAAAAGTCTTTGGTGATATACCAAATCTCCTCAAACTCCTAATGAGGTAGAGCCGCTGGCATGCCTTCTTCATGATTGAGAATTAATTATCACATTTATAAATATTTTATTTCTGAATTTTAACAACTGGAACTCCATTACTGTTTTATTATTTTGATTACTTACATTTGTTTTTATCAATATGATCAAGATCTTCACTATTTTTTGGATTTTAATTTTTCTCATCTTCAGAATGAAACCAGTGCAGTTTCATGTAACCAAACTCTGCCCTCAGAGTGCTATTTGATGTTCTTGCGGTGGCTCCAAGTGGTTGGAAAATGGGAGAAGAGCTGTCTTTTTTGTGAATTATCTATGATAGCTATATTTATATTTTCTCTATATATAAGCAAATATAATGAAGTGTTGTGCTGGAATTCGAGACAAAGCCAAATATATATTTGCTCCCATTCTTGGGACAACACAAATCTCTTAAGTTTATTGTAGTTAGGGTCAATGTAGACTGCATGACTACTTCTTACAGATAATGGCAGTCTCTACCTTCAAACCAATCCTTAGAAGATGGTCATATTTGTACTTTGTGGAGGAAACGCAGCACATTTCCTAAGTTCAACATTCCAACCTTTTATAATTGTCTGCACTGACAGACTGTCACTTGATAGCCAAATCATGGCCCTTGTATTGTCAAGCAGACAAGGGCTTTTCAAACAGCATGGTAAATTCATAGCAATGGCTTAATTATCATATGATCAGTGGATTCTGTGACCTCAAGATTCAATGACGAACATACAGTTTAGCTTATATTTCTGAGATCAAGGAAAATCAAACAAAATGAGACTGGATCAATGGAAGTAAATGTGATCATGACTAACTCAGTTTTATCAGGAAGACACTTCTGAATAGCCCCTCTTAAATAAGTGAAATGTACGCATAGAAACTACCACCCAGGATTTGGTAGGTCCAGCACCACTACAGCTGTGATCTGCAACCGTTGGCAGTAACAAAATAGCTCATTGGTGTCATTTTGAATATTTTCTTTGAATAGCTAATATACAATAATGTAAATGGTGCTGCCTCCTCCAAGACTTCTGCATGATGATTATTCTGTACTTGGTATTGCATGATCAAATGTAAATTATGTCCTACACGTTAATCTTTCCAGGGAATTTCATTTTTGTATGTTCTAATTCATGAGTGACAGTGTCTCTGTGCATGCCCGTACTTTATAATTACAGTAAAATCTTCACTGAAAAGGCTGATTGCTTTATCAGTCAATCTTTTGCCATATTTTGTGCCATCATAGGCTGCCTAATTTTGTAGATCAGGCCATTTGAAATATGAATATAACCTTGCAACAAAACTTTGGCTTTAAGCCAGTTGCTTGCTGTGGCTGCTGGTAAAATTTGATTGTGGAATGATAAGGGAAAAATACAGTCTTAGGCTTCATAATGTATAAAACAATCAGTTCAAATGATCTGAAAGGACAGGAAATCCATTCTAGATGCACAAGTGATCAAGTGATGTACTGTTTGACTCTAGTTTTATGTCCCTCACAGTATAAGGCTTTCCCATAAGGTGATGCAGAGGGTTGCCCTTTTATTAGATAAAGGCATCCTTTCCAGCACACAGCAGGATACTTGGATTTTAAATGGATGGTGGCCAGGCTCAACTATCCATGCAATGTCTGCATTGCATTTTTTGTATTCATTTGTAAGAAGTGCAGTTAGTAGCACAGCCAGCATCTGATGACCATCTTTAATGCCTTTGGGAAGATACTGGTGGGTTGCACCTTGAATCACTGCAGTTGTTCAGGTGAAAGTACTTATGCAGTTTTGTTGGTTAGAGAATTACAGGATCTAGATCCAGCAAGTATGAAAGACTGACAATATAGTATCTAGTCAGTATTGTGTGTGACTTGGAGGGGAACTTGCAGATGGTCTTATTCCATTTCCTTTTTGGTGATAGAGGTCGCAGGTTTTGGAAGAGCATTGAAGTAGCTATCAAGGGTCACTGCAATGCATTTTGTAGAAGGAGCACAGTGCATGCACGGTATGCTATGGGTGTAGGAAATGAATATTTAGGATGGTATATGAGCTATTTTGCCTCAGGTGGCATTGAGCCTCTTGAATGTTGTTGGGGCTATACTCATCCAGGCAAATATTCCATTACATGCCTGACTTATGCCTTCCAAATGAAACAAAGGATTTAGGGAGCAAGTTGTCACAGGATGCTTAACCTCTGATTTGTTCTTGCATCATCAACTGCATGTATTTGGTTGCTCTAGTTATGTTTCTTGTCATTGGTGAACAACCCCAGGATGTTGATGGTGGGAGACTCTTCAGTGCTAACGCCAGTGGTCAAAGTTTAGGTCTTTGACTCTTTTTGGTTGGAGACCATCATTGTCTGGCATTTGTGTGGCATGGATATTACTTGCCAGTGTTGACTACGTTTTACTGCATGGGTATGGAATGTTTCAATGTCTGAGGCATGGTAGAAGAACATAGGAACATGAAAGAGGAGCTGGAGTAGGCCATCACTTAGTAAGATCAAGGCAGATCTGATCTTGGCCTTGGCTTCACTTTCCTGATTATTCTGATAACCCTTAAAGGCTCAAAATCATCTCAATCTCGAATATATTCAGTGATTCAATCTCCATAGCTCTTGGGAGGTAGAGAATTCCAGAGATTCATGGCCCTCTGAGTGAAAAATTCCTCCTCTCCTCCACCTTAAATATACAACCTTTTATTCTGAAACTATGTCCTCTGGCTCTAGACTCCACCAAAAAGGGAAACAGCATCTTAGTGTCTACTTTGTCTAGCCTTCTCAGAATCTCAAATGTTCAAAACTAGATCACCTATAATTCTACTAAACTCCAACCTGCTCATAAATCAATCTCTTCATCCCTGGAATTAACCTAGTGAAATCAAAAATTGTACCATCATCAGCAAGCATCCATACATATGATGTAAGAAAGGTCATTTCTGAAGCAGCTGAGGACAGTTTGGCCGAGAACACTGCCCTGAGGAACTCCTTCAATAATATCTTGGAGCATCATGAATGACATCCAATAACCACACTGTTTCCTTTTGAGGGAGTTGAGACTCCAGCCAGTGGAGAATTTTTCTTTTGATTTCACCAGAGCTCCTCGGAACTGGAGTTAGTCAAATAAACAATCACCTTCGCCCCACCTTAGGAAATTAGCCCTTTAGTTTATGTTTGGACTACCACTGTGATGATATCTGGAGTTGAGTATTCCTGGCAAACCTTTATAATGCTACCATTAGACCACAGGTAGAGTACTGTGTCCAGTTCAGGTCACCACACCTTCAGAAGAATGTGAAGGTACATGTGAGTGTAGAGATTTCCCATTATAGTTATAGGGTTAAGAGATTTTAGCTACAAGGTTAGATTGAATAAACTAGGATTATTCTCCTTCAAGCACAAAGACTGAGGGGAGATTTGTTGGAGGTGTAGATTATGACAGGTTTAGATAATCTACACAGGGGAAAAGCTATATCCGTAAACTGATGGTCCAGGAACTAGGGAATTAGTGTTTTGGGCAAGAGATATATGGGATGATGCAAGGAAGAACTTTTTCTGCAATATCAATGAGCTGGAACACTGTACCTAATAGGCATAGTGGAAGTAGAGAAGATTAATGATTTCAAAATGGAATTGGATAGGCACAAAATGAGCAGCAGAATAGGACCAATCAGATTGCACTATAGAAAGCAGGCATAGATATGATAGGTTGAATGGCCTGTGCAACAATGATTCAGTGCATGACCCTGAAAACAAAAGAAAATATTAGTCTGTAGGTTACTGGTAAGCAAGTGCAGCTTGAAAGCACTGTCAGCAACTTCTGTCATGTTTCTGATGATTGAACATAGACTGATAGGCTCATTGATTGAAAGTGGAATGAGAGGGTAGTAAATAACTGTATTGGATATGTCCTTTTTGTAGGCAGGTCATATCTTGGCAATTTTCTACATTGTAGGTAGATGTCAGTGTTTTAACTCGACTGAAACAGCTTGGCCAAAGGTGCTGCTGGTTCAATAGCACACGCCTTCAGTGAAATGACAAGGATGTTGTCTGGCCCCATGGCCTTTGTTTTATCCAGTGCTCTCAGTCATTTCCTGAAATCAGAAATTGGCTTCAGACTGTGAAAGTGCAGACTTCAGGAGATAATCAAGATGGATAATTCACTCAGCATTTCTGGCTGGTTGCAAATGCTTCACCTTTATCTTCAACATTCACGTGCCGGGTCTGCCATCTTTGAGGATAGGTAAATTCTTGGATCCTCATCTCCTATTAGCTTTTCAGTTGTCTACTACTGTATGTGGTGCACTGCAGAGCTTTGATCTGATCTATTCATTGTGGGATTGCTTTGCCCTGTCTATGGCATGTCACTTTTGTTGATTTAGCTCCCCTTTAATTGTCGCAGCTTCAACAGGTTGGGACAGAATATTTAAGTATAACTGGTGCCCCTTTATATGTCTCATTTAACCAAGTCCAGTCCACAGGCTTGATAGTAATGATAGAACAAAAGGTGTACCATCCATGAGATAATAGATTTTGTTGGTATATGCTTTTGCTGCTGTGTTCACAGTGCCTTGCGGATACTCAGTTTCGAGTTGCCATATTCTGTGTCTATCACATTTAGCACAGTGATGTCCTCAGAGTGAAGATGTGACCTTATCGACACAAGGACTATGTGGTGGTCACTCCTACTAGTAGTGTCATTGACTGATGCATCTGCAACAGATAGATTGGTGATGATTAGCTCAAGTAGGTTTCCATTGGTTCTCTTAACAGCTGCAGCTGGATTCTTCAAATCCAGCCATCTCAATTAGTAAAATTGTACATTTGAGCCACTCTTGGGATTGGACATTGCAGTGTCCAATCCAGAGTACATTCTGTGCCCTCGCTACACTTAAGTGCTTCTTCTATTGTCATGTTCAGTGCGAAGGAGTACTGATCAATCTGAGGGAGCATTGCAGGTAATTTGCAGGAGATTTCTTTACCCATCTTTGGCCTGATGCTTTAAAATTTCATGAAGGCCTCTGGCTATGTTGAAGACTCTAAAGGCTCCTCCTACTGACTGCATACAAAGTGACACCACCTCTGGTGGGTCTGCACTGTAGGTGAGACAGGACCTACCCAGAAATTTTAATGGAGGGGTCTGGGATATTGGCTAGACTATTGCTTGAATAGTCCGTGGGACAGCTCTGTCAATGGAATGACTGTGGCATGTCCAGATCTGATGCTGATATTGTTGCCAGGTGGTCTATCTGGTTTTATTTTAATTGTGTTTTAATATGTGATCTTTGTACATCTCAGAGACTTAATGGGCTAAGAGTCAACCAGATTGCTGTGGATCTGGAGTCAGAAATAGTGCAGGCTGACAGATTTTCCTCCTTGAAGGACAATGGTGAACCAGTTGGGTTTATATTTTCATGGTCACCATTACTTAGAATAAATTGTTTAAATTTAATGCAGATTATTTAATTAAAATGTAAATCTCCCAGGTAGTATGGTAAGATTTTAACTTGTATCTCTGAATTTTTAGTCCAGGTCTCTGGATTATAGTCCAGTAATTTAAGCATTATGTTGTAGTCCATGTGACTGATGCTCTCCAATCTTAGGAGCTTGGGATTTAGGAAATGTTATGTGGCTTTTTGAGATGATGTCTACTTTCCACAGGAAAGTAATAAGTATGTTGTTTATTCCAAAATAAAATCTGTGTCAACTATTTGAGGCTTCTATGGGTAATTGATTGACTGATTTGATGTACAGCGCGTATCTTGATTGTGTGCTAATTGAAAATGAATGGTATCCAGATATTGGAAAAATGTGAACATGATGGTTAAATTATTGTGCATCTGCAATCCTTGTGCTTTTCTCAAATTTATTGGTTCTCTTTGAACTCCCAAAGCAGCATCCACTTTGTTCATTTTGATTTTTGTGAAAAAATAGCAACTAGAAGCAAACAGTGACATCAATAATATAACCAAAATGACAGTGATATTCACATTTTAGGAAGCTATTTACATAGGCCAGGCTGTAGACATACTGCAGCATTAATTCAAATGGGAAAGTACTGCTGCCAGTGGAAAAAAAAACAACCAAGAAACCACAAAATCAATGAAGAACTTATTTGAATAACTTCATAAGCCTTAGGAGGTTTGTGCTGGCCACAACTGCAGACTGAGAAATACTGGAGTTTCTCCTGGTTAGGAAATGCAGCCTGCTGTGAATGAGGCATGCTAGCCTAAATGGTCAGGTTTACATCCTGCACTCACATCAACAGGACCTCATAAACCTGGCCTGATTTATATATGTGATGAAGATGCAGAGGAAAGTGCAGCATTGTGAACTGATTATAGATTTGCTTTTCTTGCCAAAATACTTCTTTTATTACAGTGTCACTTTCTTTTGAGCTGTGCTTTGTTACAATTCAGTTTTGGTGTTTTAATATATTACAACCAGATTTATGGGTATAGTGTTATGTAACTCAGTGGGTCAAGCAGCATCTGTGGGATGAAAGGGATCGTCGATGTTTTGGGTCGAAACCTTGCATCACAGATGCAGTAGCAGTGTCTAAGTCTGAAATATATCTAACTGATAGTGTAGAAGAAAAGGCCAAATGTTAAGTAGATAGAGGGAAAACAAGAATAAATTCCAAGTGAAATTTCAATTTAATGCATAAATGATTAACAGCGAATTTTATGAAAGCCTAAAAATGAAATAATTGAAATAAAAAGAATCAAAGGTGATCAAGCTACAAGAATGAGTCCTGTTTTTTATATATATAAATAATTCCAATGTACTAGTGTGCTTCTTTGAAATTACTGTGTATAGTTGTGTAAAAAAAAGTGTATCACCAAAAACTCTCAAAATTTTGCAGTATAATTAGGTCAGTGATTACTGCACCATTTTTCTGAAAGTGCAAGTCACTTAATCTCATTCTCCTGTCCTCTCTCCACAACGTTTAACTTAAGATATTTAAAAGTTATAATAAGCTCTGCTTCCTCTGTGCTCTCTTGTAGAACTATCAATCGAGCCCTGGATTTCAGCTTGCATGGAAACTTGGATCTAAAATATAATAATGTGGAAGAAGAGCGTCAATTGCTAATGTTGTTGAGTTGTTGTTTAATCTTTATTCACAGATTAAAGGCAAACTTGCTGCACTGATGCCAAAGCAATATATATTGTGTAAAAGTTTTCAAAAATTCTCTTCACCCATTAATTTGGCTGAGAACATTTTCTAATTTTTACTCTGCGGAATCTGTTGATCCTGATGTGTGCTTGCTCTTTCAGGTTATATCTTACCTTTTGCTTTATCCTTTCAGGCATCAAGCAGTCAAAGAAATTTGTGCCACCTTTAAAGAAGAAAACTGAAAATGATTGTCCGTCACAAATGGTTTTTGATTCCCAATATATGCATACCCCAATCAAACGTAAAACATTTGAAATAGGGTTAAATAACTCCCTAAAAGATCAATCTCAGTTTAGATTCAGAAGTGACAATTCTATTCCTTCAACCATCCTGTTAAATGACAACAGTAAAGGTCACAGCAGACATCAGAATGAAGAGACATTTGATAATTTGAATTGTCTTAGTACTTCACATCATAACCCTGAAGAGAAAGATGAAAGTGATAACTCTTTGTTCAGAACAAGGTAATCTTTTTCATTTTGTATTATGCAGGACACCCAGTGTTCTTTTGAAACAAAACTTGACAATGACTGTTCCCTTCTGGAAATGAATTTCCAAAGGAAAGGGGTTTTGCTTTAGGAAGTATGTGTCAAAATGCACCATCAAGAAAGCTTATTCTGAGGATATATACTAATAAGTACTTCAGTCACTCATGTTCAGACTTTGGTAAATGGAATAGGTGCTTGATTTTAATTTTTTTTAACTGCTAAGATTGGAGCATCTGTCTCCTTTGCATTCCTGCCTGTTTTCCCTTTCTGTTGATTTCACTGGAAAATAACAAAGGGGAAGGAATAATGGTAAAATGAGTTGTGGGTCCAATTCTGTTTGTTTCCACCAAGCATGCTATTATACTTTGAGAACATGTAGTAAATCTGGAATGGAGATTAGTGATTAATTTTTCCATCAATCATCCTTGTCCAGTTCATGGGAGTAAGTGACTGAGATTAATACAATGAACACAGTTTGTACCTGCAACTCACAAAATTTTGATGAGAAAATAATCCTGTTTATATCGGGAGAAATTTTAATAGTTTAGGTCATGTCCTTTTTAAGTGGTCTCGGTGGACTGCTTATTGCAGCATGTGGTTTAAATGTACTGTTTGCTGAATAAATATTATTTGATAAGACTTCTGCTGTAAATCCATCCACCCCTTCAGCCCATTGGTTGTTAATAAACATTCTGCTTCCCAAGTGAATTTATCTAATGAGTACAGAGACACAATATTCTGCAGATGCTGGAATCTGGAGCAATACACACAAAATGCTAGAGGAACTCAGCAAGTCAGGCAGCATCTATGGAGGGAAATAAACAGTCGATGTTTTGGTTCAAGACCCTTCATCAGGACTGGAAAGGAAGAGGGCAGAAGCCAGAATTAAGAAGTGGGGGGAGGTGGAGGAACACAAGCCGGCAGGTGCACAAAGCAGTCCAGGTGAGGGGGGAAGGTAGGTGGGTGGGATGTGTTATTTAATGAGTAGTAAGTCATATAAACCTCAAGTCTCCAAGATGTGCTCTCAGGTGTGTAAATTGACTTCAACTAGGGAAGTGGTTAGAGCACTGCAGTTGGTGCGTATTCCTTTTGGGCAAGGTTAGGGAAAGCTGGTTAGATTGGTTACTGGCAAAATGTTTGCCATACTTGCTTGAAATGTTCCTATGTTCATTTGCAGAAAGAACAGAATCAGCTCTGGTATTCCCTCTGATAAAATACCATGGCTTACTGTCAAAGTTTCCAGGTGTCTTCTTCGATGACCACAAGTTTATGACATTGATGAATTTTCAATGAAAATGTCGAAATTTAGAACTGGGCTTAGTCCTCTTGATATTGAAATGAAGAGGCTATCATACCCATTTACATCAGTGACTGGGGTGGGACCATAATCCATTTGGATGAGAATATTTAATTCTGTAGAGAGTTATGTGGGCAGATCCTCAACCTGCAAACTATCCCCTCATCCCTACCAACCACATTAAGAGGGGTGTATTAGGCCTTAGTTCCTGAGTCTCCCTAGCATTTTTTCACTTTACACCCTTCAAATGCCACAGCACATTTCACACATGTTGAAACCTGACTTAAGTCTCAGGCTACCTAAAGTTGCATACATTCCTAATGAAATCAATTATCTGTCTTTGCCCAGAAAGATCCACTGGAACCAGATTTTTTTCTTCAGGCCAACTGTACCTCTGAATGACATCGTGCCTTACAAGAGCACCTCCTTGAGGCAGGGCTCTATGATGGTGTCACAACACTGCAACTGGCAGTAGGGTATAATTACAGATTGATGAGTTTACATAGGTAGTTTTCATGATAAATATTAATCTAAGAAGTTAAAATACAAGCTAAAAGTGGATGAATTTATTATTTTTATCATGGGAATCAAATTACTTATTTATGACCTGTTCCAGTTATCATAAGTACTTTTATTGGACTGCTTACTGGCTGAGTGGAGTAGAAATATTTTGCACAGGACCCACAAGTTTCTTTCATACATTGGGGCACCTGTGCTCAAATTCCTCCACCTTACAATGGCAGCTTTGTGTGATTTCCAGGTATCCTATAATGTCCCATCTCTCTTGCAATCAACCAAATTACCCCCAATCCCCCCCCCCCCCCCACCAGCAGAAGTATCACAATGCCCATTCATTGTCATCACCAATCCACTCACAACTGCTTCTCAATTCCCAACATCCTACATTGGCAGACTTAACTCATATTCACTCTGTGCAGCTTTCCCATTCATAGATAGACAGCACATCAATCTGCCCGACTGGTGAGAAACCACTCTATAAAAATACTTCCATGATTAATTTCTGCAGGATGTGCTGGAAATGGTCACTTCCAGATTTCCAGTCCAAAGCTCACATTCACGAACCCAAACCCCACACAAGCTCCCCACCCCACTGACCCCGTCCCACCCCAAGCTTTTTTCCTACTCCTGAGAAAATATCAGGGATGTAGATTCTTTTTTGAAGTATTAAACCAAAGCTTTCACCATTTTCCTTAATTACACATCTAAAGCCTAAAAAATATTTGAAAATGTTTTGCTAGAATTTTAAGAAGATTGAAAAGTAATTTCATTGTATTTGGTAGATAAATCAAAATAGTGTTTCTTAAAGTCTTAAATATTCAACACTTGTAAATATATGTCACTCTTCCGGCAGATTATTTAAAATGTCATCGCCAACCAAAGCAGCAAATAATCCAGCAATTGTTAACTGTCCAACTTTTCTTGATAAGTCGCTGTTACATGAAGAAAAACATGAACTTATAAATTTTGCTGAAAAGCACAGTGAATATAGTGTAACAGACGACGTCAGACCAAAACAGCAGAATGGCACTCAGTATGTGATAAAAGCACATGTACTTCCTATGATGCCACATTCGTTTAATGTAAAAGGTAAGGGATATTATAATAGCAGATATAATTGGTTAGATTTTTCACTTTTTGTGAATTATAGTAAAGGCACCAGTTACAAATGATGTAATGACAAATCCGGGTAGCTTTGGAGGCAAAAACTGTTAATATTATTTAGCTTCATATGATCCGCTATTTAACTTCTGTTTAATTTAGTGTCTTTTTAACCTCATTAAGTCCTCTTCCATTTTCCTACTTTCGATGGCGATGTCTAGTTTAGACTTCCCCATACACAGGACTCAACCTGCCATTCCAGCCCCATTTTGACTCCAGGTTCATCAAAGGTGAATTGTTTACTGCAATGGATGAGATCTGCCTGCCTAATAAAATTCAGTAACATTTTAATGGGATATCCAATGAAGTGTTTCACAGAGTGCTAATCATTAGAGGATCAGAAGTGCCTCATCTGTGCAAGGGGTTCTCTGAAGTCAAGAAAGAATGTCCTCATTACTGGACCTTTATCCTCTAATTTTGGGAGTGCCCAGGTGTATGACCCTCTCCTCTCCTGATCTCCCTGGTGTCAATAGAAGGTAAAAATGCAGATATCTGTTGGCTTCCTGGGGCCATCCCTGTGGTTATTTGAATCTCATGGGATGGTTGTTGGGAGGCGGGAAAAGCATGGGAAAAGATGTGATCTTCCTATCTTGTTTATTTTGTTTCTGCCTCAAAAATGTTGCATGTAGTTTTAAACACCAGTTTTTTGTATGATGTGAGCTATTTTCTTGGTCCCAGCAGGATATGCTGTGGTGGTAAAGCCTTCTACCTCGGGACTAATTGAATCAATAGATAACAGGCAGTACAACATTTTGTTACATTGTGAACACAAGACCAAGAGTATATCAGTGATGGTGTGCAGTAGCAATAGAAAGAAATGTCATTTGGGAAATTTGAAAAGGAAGGGATTTCAGGCAGATACCCGATGGTAAGGCTGTTTGAAACTGATACTAAGTGTCCATGAAGAGTTGATTCATGCTGTAGGTATCAATCACCAATGTTCACACTTAATATAAGATGTTAGGTTCACAAATATTAGCGAAATATACTACAACAGTGCTTGGCAAATATTGGTAACCATTTTTCTACAGCTACACTATATTCTATTTCTGTAGTCTGATCTTCTTAATAATATGCAAATACATGAAATATAACGAAGCAAGTTACCATTGACACACTACCTTTTCCAGTCTTTGGATCATGGTTATGACATAACTTACTACAGTAAATATTTGTCAAAAGAATAGGGAAAGAGTGAACTCACATTTATTTATTCAATTCTATTAAATAGGCCTCCAAACACTTGGCATGCAATGAATTTGTTTGAAGTGCAATCATGGTAATTTGAGTGGTAATATGAACCAGTTACACTTTTGATTCCAGTGCATGGTTGTTGAAATTCAGCGAAGTACTGCAGCATAGTATTTCATTTGGTATATTATAAAAGTACATGCAATACAGTATATTGCTAAACTAGAATGTTGTATGTTCAATAAATGTACCTTATGATGTGATATTAAACCCAATTTCTGCCTCGGTCACATAGAAAGATGAGAATGGTATCTTTATTCTCTTTGTCATTTGATAGAGGAAAAATTAGTCACAATTACTCTTCAGTAACTTCATTGACTGTTGGAAATTCCTGCTGTAAGGATACCAGCTGAGTGTGATATTGGACTCGGCTGTATACTATCACGATCGTATAGCCTTTAACATGTACTTCTAATAAAAAGTTAGTTCTTGGTAAATTAACAAACACATTGACCACATATGAAAATATATCTTTAGCCCTCTCAAGGAAAAGCAGGAAAGAACAAGAAGCAAATTTTATAAAAATGAAAAATATCTTTTGTAAAAAAAACTCATAATAAAATGATGACTGAAATACTGTACAGTTTTCCTTGATTCTTCAAAGATTTATAATTTTTCTTTCTTGTAGATGCAACTGGCAAGAGTTCAGGAACTCTGAGGGCAGTTACTGAAATTCGTATCCTTTCAATATTTGTGGTCTTTTTATTGTTAATGATCAAATGAAGGAGGGGACTAATTTGTTAAATCTTTAATTTGGTTCTGTATAGAAGTAACACTATGCTTATCCTTCTTTGGGTTTAAAATACCTTCTGCAGTAATGCATGCATGATCTCTTTAAGAAGCTTAGTATTGTGCACATTTTATAAAGGTGAAAAGATACATTGCCGAATAAATATTTGAAAATGATGTAGAATAGACTTAAAAATCTGTAACAGGATCCAAAATAGAAATAGGCTACAGAAGCTTTCTGGTTTCTTGATGGAAATATTGCCACTAGATGGCAAGAGTTGCACATGTTATGGCATTATTTTAAAAATGTTTGCTTGCTGTTGGAAACTAGGTACGTTGAGAATAGAACAGACCGCACATGTTAAATTGTCTGTTTCATTACTAAATATTTAACAATGTATCAATTGGTAAATGCTGTAATTGAAATGGCATTAACTTAATCCTTAACAAGATTGTATACAGCAGTACAATTTAGAAGCATTTTCAAAGAATTCCCTTATTTCAACTACATACAGTCCAGAGTATTAGATGATGTATGTACAGTAATTAATAGCTTTATAAAGCATGCTTTTTGCAAATTAAGGCTTCTTAGAAAATTTATGTGCATATTTGGAAGAATTGCAAAAGAAAAATTAACACTAATAGTTGACTAGGGCTTGACAGAATGAAAAGTTTTCAAAATATAATGACTTGCTAGCATTTTTGCAAAAAACACACAATTTAAAAACGAGATTCCTGAGAAAACAATTTAATTAGCGGGAATAAGAGAAGCTATCAATTGCAGCCTTCCTACTGATTAATCTTCATCACTTCCCAAGCATCTAACAAATCATGTAATTGGAATAAAGTTGTAAAGATTGGTAATCTTGCTCTGGATTTTGCAGTGTTTGTAAAAACTAGATCACAGAAAATTCAAACACAAGAACAATTCAACATTCAACATAGGAAATAGAAACATGAGCAGGAGATTTGGCCCTTCATGCATGTTCCACATTTAATAAAGTGATGGCTGATCTTTTTTCTCGTGCCATTTTCCCACACTAACCCCAGATCTCTTGATTTAGAACATAGAACATTACAGCACAGTACAGGCCCTTCGGCCCACAATGTTGTGCCAACATTTTATCCTGCTCTAAGATCTATCTAACCCTTCCCTCCCACGTAGCTCTCCCTTTCTCTATCATTCATCTGTCTATCTAAGAGTCTCTTAAATGTCCCTAATGTATCTGCCCCCACAACCTCTGCTGGGAGTGCATTCCATGCACCCACCACTCTCTGTGTAAAAAAAACTTACCCCTGACATCCCCTTTATATCTTCCTCCAATCACCTTAAAATTGTGTCCCCTCATGTTAGCCATTGTCGCCCTGGGAAAAAGTCTCTGACTGTCCACTCGATCTATGCCTCTTAACATCTTGTACACCTCTATCAAGTCACCTCTCATCCCCCTCTCCAAAGAGAAAAGCCCTAGCTCGCTCAACCTATCCTCATAAGACATGCTCTCCAATCCAGGCAGCATCCTGGTAAATCTCCTCTGCACCCTCTCTAAAGCTTCGACATCCTTCCTATAATGAGGGGAACAGAACTGAACACAATACTCCAAGTAAATTTGTTTAATACGTGAAAGTTTGTTGAACTCTGTCTTTAATATTCTCAGTACCAGAGCCTCCAAAGCCTTCCTGGGTTGGGAATTCCAAAGATCCATGACCTTCTGCTTGAAGAAAATTCTTTTCGTCTCTGCCCTGAACGGCTGACACCTTATTTTGACACTGTGACCCCAGCTGGTGGAAATGTTAACCCTGCATCACCCATTAAGACTTTTCTATGTTTCAATTAAGTAGTTTCATCCTTCTAAACTTGAATACATGCCCATTCTGCTTAATTTCTCAGGAATTAATCCATTGAACCTTTGTTGCATTCCTATATTGAAAGTATATATTTTCTTAGACAGAGACCAGACCAAGATTCCAGATGCAGTCTATCCAGGGCCTTACATACTGTTTACCTTCCTAATTGCTTGCTGTATTAGCAAATTAACTTTCAGTGGTTTGAATAGAATAACATCAAAGACCCTTGGAACACCTTTCAATTTTCACCAATTAAAAAATATCCTACCTTTCTACTTATTCTGCTAAATTGGATGATCTCACATTTTACCATGTTATATTCCCCTGCCACGTCCTTGTCCATTCACTTAACCTGTGTATATCCCTCTAAAACCCCTCTGCATCCACCTCAAAGCACATAGTGCTACCTGGCTTTGTAACGTCAAAAATCTTGGATACATTACACTTGATGTCACTCATTCAGATCATTGATATAGATTGTGGACAGCTGGAATCTCAGTGTCAGTCCCTGCCGCACCTCACTGGTCACAGCTTCCCGACCTCAAAATGGCCTGGTTTATTCCTATTCTGTTTTCTGACTCTTAACCAATCCTAAATCCAAATATATTACCCCAAGTACAATGCACTCTAATTTTGTTTAATAATCTCTTAAGTTGTACCTTTTCAAAATCTTCTAAAAGTCTAAATATAGCATATCAGCTGGTTTGCCAGCATCTGTTTTGGTAGTTGAGATTTAACAAACCTGATTTCTCATTCATATATCTATGTTGACTTTGTCCAATTGTATCATTGTTTTCAGTCCAGTTCCCATTTCTTTAATTCCAGCATTTTCTTTACTGCCGATGTTAGGCTAACTAGTCAAATATTCCATTTTCTCCCTAACCCTTTTCTTAAATAGTGTGATAACATTTGCTAACTTCCAATCAGTGAGAACTGTTCTAGAATCTATGAAATTCTGGAAGATGACATCCAGTGCATCCACTATCTTCATAGCCTTCTTCAGAACTCAAGAATTGAGGACATCAGGTCCTGGGTATTTATCACCTTGCAGCCCCATTAATTTCTGCAATACTAGTACATTGGAACTTCTTAAGATTGATGCACACATGCAGATAGTTCAAACATATTTCTCCAAACTCCACCCAATCTCCTTTGCTGTATCCCAATAGCTACACTTTGTAGAACAGATTCCTAGCACTGGATTGCCAATCCTTTTCCAGAATGCTTTGTGCCCTCTTCAGTACTGCAGTTGTCAGAGAGATTTCACAAGGGTCCATTACAGTCTGCTGAAAATATTACTGTCTCCCTGTGATCCTGGAATAAAAAACATGCACCATCTTGAGGAACTTGATAATACCTACAGATGCACCATAAAGTATTAATGCTAATTTCCTTATGCACCCCATTCTCTCTATATCAGTAGTTGGTCACTATTTTCAGCAGTTTTCTGTGTCCTCTATGAAGACAGATACGAAATATTTGTTTACAATTTCTTTATCCCCCAATGTAATTTCTCCTTCCTCAGATTGTAAGGGACCCACATTAATTTTTGCTAATCTTTACTTTTTTTACATACCTAAAGAAATTTTTTATGTTTCTCGCTAGTCTGTTATTTAATTCAACTTTCCCCTTCCTTAGCAAAGGCTTTGTTGGGAAAATTTCAGAAGTCAATCTTCAGGTTTAGTGGTTTTTGGCAACATTGCACATCTTTTCCTTATTTGTCACATTATCTTTAACTTCTTTTTAAAGAAGCACATTACTTATAAATTGTCTATTAATATTTTAAATGTTGGCCATTGCTTCTTTACTGTAATTCCCTTTAATGTAGTTTCCTGATCTATCATAGCCAACTCATGCCTTTGTAATTTGCTTTATGCAGGTTCTGCTCCTAGTGGCCCATGAATTGAAACCCAAACCATACTTTAAAGCTAAAAGTTTGGAGGCATTCATTGCCACTATTTTAGAATGGCATTTTGACTTTGAAGGATTGAGGTTAAAACTGCATACAGGATCCTGGGCTTCATTTTTTTTCTTCTTAGGCAGTCCCTCAGGATTGAGGATGACTTACTTCTTTAGTTTTGTAGATTCTGAAAAGAGTGATGAGGGCAATGCCGGAACTACAGACTCTTCTACAGATGGGGCAGATGGGGCAGATGGTGGCTGACAGAGCAGGGAGGAGTGATCCACTGCTTGCACCACCTGTGCAAGAGCCTCTTTGTGCTCCTGATGCATGACCTCAAGCTTTTCAAGACACTGGATTTTATTAATAGAGGCATAGAGTACAAAAACAAGGAGGTCATGATGAACATTTATAAAACAGTTGGGTTAGTTATGGCTGGAGTATTATGTCCAGTTCTCGGTGCCACTCTTTAGAAAAGATGAGAAAGCTCCAAAGCACACAGAAGATATTTACTAAAATGATTCCAAGAATGAGCGACTTTAGTTTCAAGGATTGCCTGGAGAAGCTGGGATTGTTCTCCAGGGAATGTATGAGATGGAGAATGGATCTCATGGAGATATTGAAGAGTTTTAACAGGGTTGTTAGTAACTATTCCTGTTAGTGGAATGATCAAGAAGCAGAGTATATAGAATGAAGATGACTGTGAAAAGAAACCAAAAGTGAAACGAGGAACAGCTTTGTATCAATAAGAATGATTAGAGTCTGGAAGGCACAGCCAATTGCAACAGTGGAGGTATTGTCAATTGTGGCATTCAGAAATGAGTCTGATAAGTACTTAAAATGAAATAATTTACAGGCCTCTAGAGAGAAGGTAGGGAAGGCAGACTCATTGCATTGCTCTTGCATACATCTGGTAGGAACTCCACAATCCAAATGGCCCTCTTCTTTGTTTTAGTTTTTCTCTGACTTCTGCAACTGTTATTTAGGATGCCATATATGCTATACTAAGGCAGTAAACAATTAGCAAGGATATAGCAAGACAATATAAGCTAAGTATTAATATACTTTAATTTACCTTGGCTAGTCAACCACCTACATGAACTGTGATGGTCTGTGTGATGAAGGTAGTCCACATTGAAATTATGTAGGTATTTTCAAGATTTTGACTCAGTGATATGTATCCAAGTAAGGGTGGTGTGTGGCTTTGGGAGCAGCTTTAAGGTGCTGGCATTCTAATCCAACAGCTACCCTTCCCCTAGTGGTGGAATTCAGAAGTTTTTGAGGTGCTATTTAAGCTTTGGTGGGTTGCTGCAGTGCATTTCTGTGAATGTTGCATACTGTAAACACAGTGCATTGGTGGTGGAAAGAAGGACTATTTAAGTTGGTAGATGAGCTATGAAACAAATGGAAATTGTCCAGTTTCTTGACTGTTCTTTTGGATACAAAGAAGAAGCTATTCTACTACATTCTTGGCATGTGCTTTAAATGATGGTTGGCCTTGTGGAATCAGGAAGTGAGTCAAGAAGAAACCATTCGCAAAAAAATATACAGACTTTTACCATGTGTTGTAGCTGTAGCATTTATATTGATTTATCTAGGTTTGATATTTAGGTTCAGTTGTGTTTCTAGTCAATAGCTACTTCCCAAGATGTTGGAGGGGGTTTTTGTGATTAAAATGTGATTGAATGTCATGTGAGATCGATTCTCCCTTGCCCAGCAGTTGCATGGGATAAAAATTACTTGCCACTTTTCAGCTGAAGAATAGATGTTGTCCAGCTTTAGCTACATGCAGACTTGTTTTATTATATAAGGATGGAGCTCGTAAAGGCTGAGAACAGACACTGCCCTACGGTCATTTCCAAAGGCTGAAATGATTGACAAACACAGACATCTTCCTTTGTGCTGTGTATAACTCTATTTGCAGGACAGTTTCCCACAATATCCATTGAGTTCAGTTTTACCAGGACATCTTGGTGCCACGCACAGTCAAATGCTGCCATGTTGTTAAGGCAGTCATTCTGACCTTACCACTGGAATTCTGTTCTTTCGTCTCTGGACCAAAGTTGCAATGAGTTCTGAAGCTGAGTAATCAAGGCAGACTCTTTGTAAGCAGATTATAGGAGTAAGTGTTGTTAAATGCACAGTTGATGATTGTTTTCAGCCTTTAACTGATGATTGAGGGCAGGATAACCGAATGATAGTCATATGTTGCATTAATCTTGGATTTTGTGGACATTATATACATCGTTAATTTTATATGTGTCGGTTATCTGCAAGTGTTGTAGTTTTGGTTGGTCAGAGACACAGCATCAAGGTGATCATGATGCTCATGTTGTATACCATGCAAAGTGCCTGTTTTTAAGATTACGAAAGAATGAGCGGATGCCTACTGGGAGATAAAGGGATTTCTTTGGTTTAATGATCCCTGCTGGAAACTCCAAGCAGGAGCAGAGAAAGCAAAATAGGCATTGTAAAAAAATGATCCATTGTTTAAATTGCATGGGGATTGGGAGAGGAACAATATTATAGACTGGCCAAAATCTCCAAAGTCATCACAGTCTGGATAAGAAATTAGTCTTTTTAGAAATGAAGAAGGGAAAACAAAGAGAAGAAAAAGTAGAAAAAATACTTGAGGGCAAATTTTCAAGGTAGATGAGCACAATTAATTAAATACTTTCAAACAGCACAATAAATAGAATTCCTTATTCTGTAGGGTGGCTTGACATGGAGAGGACATACCCTCAAGCAGAGTTAACATGAACCGCTGTGATTGAGAACAATTGCACTGAGTAATCTGTTTTTTGCTATGAAAAGTTATGAAATCTTTTATTTTTGAATCATCCTGTTTTCATTTGAAAGAAACCTCTTTCCCCTTCACCATGCAATATTGAAAGAGAGTGGTTTTCTTCTTTATTTCATAATTTGTTAATCTATTTAAGGATATTTATATTAGATTGAGATTTCTGATCCATATTATGTATCTATGCTATGTTTTTAAGATTATTTATTTGATGTTTCCTCAATTATGATGCACGTTCTTTCTTTTGTTGATTGCTGCATGCATGCTGTTTGGAAAATAGGATAGGGAAAAATGTGTGATCAAAATGTGGCATGATGCATTAGAAGATGGTACCTGTGCATCGTGCTACTTGATTAGTTGGGGAGAATTTTACCCATTCACTGGCTGTACATGCAGCTATTACCCATCCTCTAATTATTTGAACTCGTGTCTCCAAGTTATTTGTCCAGACCTCTGACAACATGAATAAGCTGCTCAATTCAGTACATGAAAAAAAAGTTCTACAAGTTGTAGATTTTTGTCTTCAGATATTTAATTAAGTAGGTCTAAAAGTTTCTGGATTCTCTTTAGCTTCTTTATGGTGAAAAGAATTTTGTGATTTGTTCCCCAACTGGTTCTGGAAAGACCGTGATATTTGAACTAGCCGTGGTCAGAATACTGATGGAAGTTCCAAAACCGTGGTCCAATATAAAAATTGTATACAGTAAGTTTAATACAAAGGTTTAAATTGATTCCTTTTATATTAATACAAAACACTTTATTTCTATTATAATTTTTGAAAACAAGTGCAAAACCAATGCTGTATTTCCATCTATTGATAGTTGTGTTGGTATATTCAGCTGGCATATTTCAACTAAAAACGGTTTATTCACAATGGAATTTGTACATAGAAGTGATTGTAAGACACACAATTGCAAAAATACAGCCAAACCATTATAGCAGTTGCCTATGAGAAGGAATGATTTGCATTTTTAGAAAATAATTCTGATCTGAATTACAAATTGAATAGTGATATACAATGTATCATTGTGCTTTACCTATTAATTTTGAAAGAAGCTTGTTGAATTTGTTCCATGACTTTCCTTCAAGACGTGATGGAATCTTTCATTTTCCTAGTGGCTCCAATCAAAGCTTTGTGTAACCAGCGATACGAAGATTGGAAAGCAAAATTTGGACCTATTGGACTGATGTGCAAAGAGCTCACTGGAGATACAGAAATGGATGATTATTTTGAGATCCAAGATGCACATATTATCATAACAACTCCTGTAGGTTTCTACACTGAGGAATCAATAATAGTATCATAAGAATAAAAAAAAGTAATGATAACTCAATAGAAGCTGCTTTCATAAGAATGTTTCCTTCAATGAAATTTCCTTAAATTTATTTTCTTGGCATTCCTTATTATTGAATGTATTTGTCTTCTTCCACAACAACAAGATGTCCCATTGGACTTTACAGACAAATAAATACTTTTGAAGTGTTAGCTTAAATGGGATAAATAGAAACTCTAGTAATGAAAATATTCTCCCTAATACTTTCAGGCTCTCTGCTTCTTTCATAGCATTGTTCAGTGCAGATTGTAAATTGTCTGGAATACAGATTATAATTGTTCAGAGCAAATAACAAAAAGAAGAATCTTTGAAAATAGAAGAGTGCTGTTACTGAATTATAGAAACTTACAGATAAGAAGGAAGCCATTCAATCCATTGTGCCTTTGCTAATTCTCTTTAGGAACTGCCCATTCAATTGCATTACTTTTTAATTTTTCTTATGCCCTTTTCTTTCTGTTTCCAGTATTCATTTTTATTTAAACAGAGGTTATAGGTACAGTTTTTGCCGCTGTTCCTGATTAGACATTCCGTATCCTAAAATAATTCCTAATCCTTCTCTTCATAGTAATTTTAAATTTATGTCTTCCGCTTGCTGACTCACAGATCAGTAGAAATAACTCTTTTCAGTTTACTTATCATAATCTTAAATACCTAAATCAATCTTATTGGATGAACAAGTGCACCAGTTACTAAGTCTCTCCATGTCATCCTTGGAGTTATTTTACATAAAAAAACACCCAAAACAGGGCACAGTAATCTAGCCATGTGGTAATCAGTCATTTAATAGGTTTAGCATTGTAGTCTTTACTCCTGTTGATAACACCTAGAATTCTGTATGCTTTCAGGTTTCAGATCTCTCGGTGGGAGAGCATAACTCCTTGACCTTTACCATAGCCTTGGAGAGGGAGAGGAGCAGACGATATGGGAAAGTATTTTACTGGGGGAGGGGGAATTATGATGCTATTAGGCAGGAACTTGGGAGTGTAAATTGGGAACAGATGTTCTTGGGGAAGTGCACAGCGGAAATGTGGAGATTCTTTAAGGAATACTTGCATGGGGTTCTGGAAAGGTTTGTCCCATTGAGACAGGGTAAGGATGGTAGAGTGAAGGAATTGTGGTTGACAAAAGATGTAGAATATCTTGTCAAGAGGAAGAAAGAAGCTTACCTAAGGTTTAGAAAGTATGGATCAGACAAGGCTCTGGAGAGTTACAAGGTAGCCAGGAGGGAGTTTAAGAATGGACTTAGGAGAGCTAGAAGGGGGCATGAGAAGTCCTTAGCGAGTAGGATCAAGGAAAACCCCAAGGCGTTCTGCATGTATGCGAAGAATAGGAGGATGACTAGAGTGAGGGTAGGACCAATCAGGGATAAGAGAGGAAACGTACCTGGATTTGGAAGAGGTAGGGGAGGTCCTTAATGAATACTTTAGTATTCACCAGAGAGAGAGACCTTGATGTTTGTGAGGATGGCGTACGACAGGCTGATACGCTAGGGCATGTCGACATGAGGAAAGAGGATGTGCTGGAACTTTTGAAAAACATTAGGATAGTTGAGTCACCAGGGCTGGGTGGGATATATCCGAGGTTATTACAGGAAGTGAGGGAAGATATTGTTATGCCTTTGGCGACGATTTTTTGCATCCTCACTGGCCACAGGAGTAGTGCCAGATGATTGGAGGGTGGCAAATGTTGTTCCTTTGTTGAAGAAAGGGAGTAGGGATAAATCTGGGAATTACAGACCAGTGAGTCTTACTTCAGTGGTGGGCAAATTACTGGAGAAGATTCTTAGAGACAGGATTTATGGGCATTTGGAGAAGCATAGGCTGATTAGGGACAATCAGCATGGATTTGTGAGGGGCAGATCACGTCTCACGAGCCTGATTGAATTCTCTGACGTTGTTACAAAGCACATTGATGAAGGCAGAGCAGTGGATGTAGTGTACATGGATTTCAGTTAGGCATTTGATAAAGTTCATCTTGGAAGGCTTATTTAGAAAGTCAGGAGGCATGGGATCCAGGGTATCTTGGCTGTGTGGATTCAGAATTGGTTCAGGGTGGTAGATGGAGTGTGTTCTGCCTGGAGGTCAGTGACCAGTGGTGTTCCGCAGGGATCTGTTCTGGGACCCCTCCTATTTGTGATATTTATAAATGACTTGGATGAGGATGTGGAAGGGTGGGTTAGTAAGTTTGCTGATGATACAAAGGTTGGTGGTGTTGTGGATACTGTAGAAGGTTGCTGTATATTACAGCAGGACATTGACAGAATGCGGAGCTGGGCTGAGAAGTGGCAGATGGAGTTCAACCAGATAAATGTGAAGTGATACACTTTGGGAGATCGAATTTGAAGGCAGAATACAAGGTTAATGGCAGGACTCTTAGTGTGGAGGAACAGAGAGGTCTTGGGGTCCACATCCATAGAACCCTCAAGGTTGCTGTGCAGGTTGATAGGGTTGTTAATAAGGCATATGGTGTGTTGGCCTTCATTAGTCGGGATATTAAGTTCAAGAGCCACGAGGTGATGTTGCAGCTCTATAGAACTCTGGTTAGACCACACTTGGAGTATTGTGTTCAGCTATGGTCGCCTCATTATAGGAAGGATGTGGAAGCTTTAGAGAGGGTGCTGAGGAGATTTACCAGGATGTTGCCTAGATTGGAGAGCATGTCTTATGAGGATAGGTTGAGTGAGCTAGGGCTTTTCTCTTTGGAGAGGAGGATGAGAGGTGACTTGATAGTGGTGTACAAGATGATAAGAGGCATAGATCGAGTGGACAGTCAGAGACTTTTTCCCAGGGCAACAATGGATAACACGAGGGGACATAATTTTAAGGTGATTGGAGGAAGATGTAAGGGGGATGTCAGAGGTAAGTTTTTTTTTACACAGAGAGAGTGGAGCAATCTCCCAGCAGAGGTTGTGGGGGCAGATGCATTAGGGACACTTAAAATACTCTTAGATGGACACATGAATGAAAGAGGAATGGGGGGCTATGTGGGAGGGAAGGGTTAGATAGATCTTAGAGCAGGATAAAATGTCGGCACAACATTGTGGGCTGAAGGGCCTGTACTGTGCTGTTATGTTCAATGTTCTTTGTTTATTGCATTTTATCCTCATCTTTATCTGAATAACTAAGTTCAAGTCATAAATTAAGCAAAATAATCAAGACAAAACAGAGCCTTGAAAAATATCAGTGTTTACAACCCTGCAGTTAAACACTGTACATTGACCATAAGCCCTACCATTTTCTCCCCAATACAGTATGCCTTCATTTTATCAACATGTTCTATGGATGGCATGTTGTCAAATGCCTTTGAAAATTCATATCTAAAGTATTTCTTCTATCAATACTACTATTTCCTCAAGTTTGCTTAAATTTATGAGACATGACTGACTTTTTACAAATTCATCTTGACTGTCCTTAATTAACTGTTATCACTCTAGGTGAGTATAAATTTTATAACACTATAAGACCTCTGGAAGGTTATCCACTAGTAACATTCAACTAAGTAACCTAGTTATCTTCTTTATCCCTATCACGCCTTCTGAATAAAAGTGTTAAATTGACAACCTTCCAATTTTCTCACGCATTTAAGGCTTTTTTAGTGATTGTAGTCTAAACCTCTTCTATTTCCTGATTACAAAATATATTTTGTTGCGGCAGAATCCTGATGTTCAGATACCAGTAAATAGGATATAGGTTTAATTATAGTATTGCTGCATAAGTTTCTAATTACAATAATTATGGAGTGGAGCATATTCCCATTGATAAATAAGGAAAGTTGCACACTCAAATGCATTTGACAAAACTGAGCATATTTTGGGAAGGTTATAATTTTCCTATCAAAAGTTGTAACCATGTGATTTATATAAATGTATGTTTGACACCTTTTGTTCAGTTTCTAATTTTATTTTTTAAGGAAAAATGGGACACTATGACAAGAAAATGGAGAGACAATTCATTAGTACAGCTGGTGCAGCTTTTCCTTATCGATGAGGTAATGATCTATATTTTACACCATGAATTTGAAGTTATTAAGCTGAAAATAGTGTGGTATGTATAAAAGGCATGCCAGAGTATTGCTGCATGAAGTTCAGTGGCAATGAAGCTCAAGGTGTCATTGGAGATCTAGCAAAAGAAAGCTGTTCTGAGGATGGGGCTGTGGTGTAATCGAGAGGATTAGAAGAAGGTAGGTGTTTTGTAAAGAGTTGGTCCTTGGTTGCTTGTTTGCTTCAGAGAATCAGGCCTGGGTTGCTTGAATGGTGAGGGGGAGGGAAGAAGTGGGGTTGCTCAGCCTCATCGGACTTCCTGTTCTAGGTAGGTATCATGACCCTATTCATTTCACACTCAAGTTCAAAGTGAAATGCCTGTAAGTGGTTTGGTTTTTTTTTGCTTATTTTACTTTAATTGATCTTTAATTGATCTCTTGTACTTTAAGAGCGTTGTTACAAAATTGATTTGGTTTCTTTTCATAATCATTCAAAAAATAAATTTAAGGCTATTTGAACTGTTGTTATATGTCTGATTATCAGTCATTTAAAAATAATTCAGACTTTTGACAGCAGCAAGCTATCAAAAAGCTATCAGAGTATTCTAGGGGCAAATCTCAGGGTTTGCATGGTCCAGATTATTCAGCCTATGAAGCAAGCCATTCTACCAGGAAACTGATAAATAGTGGAATTTTCAGGAGAGGTCAGTCTACATTAACTAACTCAAAAGCGGGTCTCCTTTGTTCAGGCTTGTTTTAGTATGAGGGCCAAGGTCATTCTTGAGCAGAAGAATCTTGTGCAGGTTATATCAAACCATGCATGGCATGCCATTTGCCATCCTTCTGCATGGCCGATAGTGTCCGATGTATCATGTACTCTGCTGTGTTTAGCAATCTGGTTTGTGGCACATAATGTATTGCTATATATTGTAACACTTCCAGGTTATAATTTACTGTTCCTTTCTGGATTAGTAACTTATTTCACCTTCTGAGAAATTGTGGACATTTTATATGCATAGACTTTTTAAGGAAAATTCGTCAATTTATTTCCATTTTTTGAACTGGCAAATTTCTATTACTGTAGGCTCATGTTGTGAAAGATGAAAGTCGTGGTGCAACCCTTGAAGTTGTTGTCAGCAGAATGAAAACAGTTCAGTCAGCTGTCTTGCGTTCATCTAAGCAACCTGCAGATAAAGCACTGAGGTTTGTTGCAGTTTCTGCAACAATTCCAAATGTTGAAGATGTAAGTCTATTCGCATCTTTCTGGATAAAATAAGACGTTAAAAGGAAAGTAGATCATTTATCATGATGTGTGCATTTAATTTTATTTGGGCATCTTTTGTTTTACTTTCTAAGATTGCAGAATGGTTATCTGATGGAAAGGGACCAGGAATTTCCATGAAGATAGATGAAAGTCATCGACCTGTAAAGCTCCGGAAAGTTGTACTTGGATTTACTTGCTCCACTACTCAAACTGAATTCAAATTTGACCTATGTCTGAATTACAGAATAGCTAGTGTTATACAGACATACTCTGAACAGAAGCCGACTCTGGTGGTATTCATCTTTTTAATCCTAATTCTTTTTAAGGTTTTTCACCAATAGTCTGATAATGTTTTATTAAAAGCCATTTTTAACTTTTAGTTCTGTGCTACAAGGAAAGGTGTGCAACAGTCTGCATCCATACTTGCAAAAGATGCCAGATTCATTATGACCATGGAACATAAGCAAAGGTAACATTGAAATCATGTTGAAGTGCAGATTTTTTGAAGTTTGGAAGATGAATTTGTAAGCTCCTGGACCAGGAAGAAATCTAAAATATTATAAAACATCATAAGACTTTCTGATGAGACTAGTGAATATAAATTAAGAAAAGTCATTTATTTTTGGGTTGAGATGTTAAAGTGACTATATTAGGTACTAAAAGGAAACTGACAATCATAGCTTTAGGCAAAGTATTTACCTACTTGTCACTTCTGTTTATATACCTTGTATGTGGCATATAAATATGGGGAGAATATTGTGTGCTGAGGACTTGGTTTATGTATTGGCCTAGTAAAGGCTGCCTTTTCTTTTCAAACTGTTTTATTCTTTTGTAAAGAATAATTTGTGCATAGAAATAAGAAGGCAAGAAAAGATAAATCTACTGTGGGGTTAGTAGATTGTTCCCCTTTAACTCGTGAAAAACCCATGCCCTGCTACACCTATTTTGAGTACTATAACATTGTATGTTATTTGCATCATGACTTATCATTTTACATATTATTGAACCTTAAGGAAATCTACATAAAGTGTGCACTTACACCTCTTTGTAAGTCTTAAAAAAAGATCATACTGAATTTTATACAGAAAAACTTGTTTGGCTGTTTCAAAAAGTAACTTATGGATTTATTCTTTTATCCAACGCCTAACACAATAGACTGCAAAAATATACAAACTCAATTAAGGATGCAAAGCTTAGAGGTAAGTTATTTATATTTTGCATTATTTTATAAATAAAACTGCATACTTTCTCTGAAACCTGTACATGCATTTTAATAGATCTGTTCACATATGGAGTTGGTTACCATCACGCTGGCATGGAGCTATCTGATAGGAAAGCTACTGAAGCTGCATTCACTGCAGGAGATTTACCTGTGCTTTGTAAGTCATATTTTTGTCCCATCTTTGGGTTCGAATGGTATTTTTCTTCTTCAACTTTTTAATTTAAATTTTTTATTTACATCTTTCAGGCAGAATCGTAAATAGTTCAAGGAGGCAATTCTTTCAAACGTGATTTAGAGTGCACTTTTACTTTCAGATGGCCTGAAAAACAATAGCAAGATTTGAGGATTGTAACAGGGATCTTTATGTTAAGCACCAGCTACTACAATGTAACATGTGCTGCCATGTGACAAACCATTCTATTAGTTGTACCTAATAACAACCAACAGACTCGGAAGCAATAAATAGTTTCTATAAACTTAACAGATAAATGAGCACTTTACAAAAATGCCCTATCTTGGGAACCTATATTTTGAACTCATTAAAAATATCTGATTGAATATTAGGTTAGGTATCTTTGAAGTGTATGCACAGTTGCATAAAACAGGAATTAGATGTGCTGCAGAGCCTACTGATGAGATCAGAGCTTGCTTTGTGACTTTATGGAAAGTAGGATTCCCTTTCAGAAGAAGATCATTGGCCTGATCAATTAAATGCAGCCAAGGAGAAAACTGTGACCTTACCCTTAAATTAAGTTTTGTTTTAACTCGCTGTGAAGCCAAGGAGAGCAAGGACACTCTTAGATCCACTGCATTCCATCTCAGTCCAGTTTTCCCTGGTCTCCTTCCTTACCCCTCCCCGCCTTCCTACATCTGAGCTAACACCCTGACGATACTGAAATAAAATTCTTCAACTAGCTGAGTTGCCTGTGAAGGCACAACAGATAGTGGCTGATTGTCAAGATTAACTAACTGAGGCCTAGTGATCAACTTCTCAGATTCACAGACTGCCTTCTTTGGGCATGAAAATCCATAGTCAATGTAATGTGAAATCTGTGATCATTTAATCCTTTTAACTTCCTAGAAAGCAAAATATATAACTCACATCCTCAAATTTTCCCAAAGTTCATCAATTTTTTTTGAAGAGCTATCACAGTTGTACACAACAAGGTCCTATGAACAACACAGAGACAAGTAACCTAGTCTGTTTTGGTTGACGTTGCTGCATATTTTTTCTCCATATTTTGAAGTACTTTCCCCTGTCAGAGGTTGATGTGCAAAGAATGTTTCTGGGCAATAGGACACCAAAATTGGCTGCAGCTGCGTTTGAACAGCACCCTGGTAGGGAGGGGGAGGGGGTGTGGGGGATGGCGGTGCAGTTGTGTGCCAAATCTGTGCAACAGACCTTGATCTCCAGTCATCTTAGACCTCCTTGCTATTAGTGCATGACCTCACTTTATCAAAACCCAGTGGTAGTGTGTTCAATGACAACCACACCTTAAAAGTATTCATGCTCCAACATCTTCCACTCCTCTGAAATGGAGTGGAAACAAGTAATTTGCCTCCCCGAGGGACTGCCCAAAAGTAAGTCTCTTCATTAACATCTAAATACTAAGCACAGTTTTATTTTTTAAGAGGCATTGACTTGTGTTTATATATTAACTTTTCCAAGGCGATGATTGACAGTGTTCTTTAATTATTTTCAGTTACTACCAGCACTTTAGCCATGGGAGTCAACTTGCCAGCACACTTAGTGGTCATTAAATCAACAATGCATTATGCAGGAGGAATGTTTCAAGAATACAGTGAAACTGATATACTTCAAATGATGGGTCGAGCTGGCCGACCTCAGGTAGACGATAAGAAATGGAAGTGACGTAATAAATAATGTTTCTCAAGAATCTGTACTGTAATCTCAGCTTTGCGCCATGTGTAATAATGAATGAAAGATCATAGGACTGGATATCAGTGACGCTATTATAGGGTCACCAGAGGTTCTGATAATATTGGGGCTGTCTGGATATTTACTATTTATAAGTTATTTGTCTTGAATTTTCATGCTTGTTCTTTAATCGCTTAGGGTTCCAAGAGTAGTATTAAAAATTTTGGACAGTTTGTGCCATAATATTGAGATGTGGAGTCTGTGTTTTTGACTGTCCCTCTCATTCTAGGAAGCAACTTAGTTGAAACAGCAGTTGGAAAATTGAGGAAAGGAAGAAACTAGCCTAGGGAAGGAAAGAGCTCCTTGTCTTGGCCAGCCCTCCTCTCCCTTCCATGCTGCCATTGTCTCCACTATACCCTCTTCTTTACTACTGGCTCCTGAATCTGGCCCAACTTGAAGCCTCATAAGTTCCCAGGATGTGGTTTACTTGTGCAACAAATAATCTGCTGGAGGAACTCAGTGGGTTGAGCAACGAGGAAAACTTCTTCAAAGTCGGCATACCTTGAAGAGACTTTGCAATGGAGTGGTACAATGGAGACACAAGTGACTGCAGATGCTGAAATCTGGAGCAACAATCTGCCTCCAGCAGATGGTTTGTTGCTCCAGATTCCAGCATCTGCAGTCTCTTGTTTCCCTGTGGTTTTCTTGTGCTTCGTTCAGTTGGAGTAAGATTTTCCTACATTTATATCCCAACTCTTTTGAAATCAGTCAGCATTCCATGAGCGTTCCCAATTACCTATGCTGTTCTTCTATGTTTTGCGAGCAAAGACCCCAAAATGCCTTTACTCATTTAGACCTATTTTTATTGTTCTTCCTTCTAAAGTAAATACCTTCACATTTTCTCATGTTTTAATCCATTTGTCAACTCTTGCCAACCCTATCAATATTTTTCTGGAAACTGGAAACTTCTCCTCACAACTTGCCTTCCACCCCCCACCGCCCCCTCTGCTTTTGTATCATCCACACCTTTGGCTACATGCATTCACTTCCTTCCTCTAAATCATGAATATATATTGTAAGCAGTGGTGATCCTAGTATTAATCCCTGTGGCATCCCACTGGTTATAGATTGCCAACTGACCCCCTTATCACTACTCACTGCTTCCTATTAATTTTCCATGCTCATGTATCACCTCCTTACAAACCAATCTCATGCAGGACCTTGTTGAATACCTTTTAAAAATCCAAATAGATTACATTCACTAGTTCTCTTCCATCTAATCTGGCTGATACTTCCTCATCGAACTGTAATAAATTTGTCAGACATGATTTAACCTTTTTGAAGCCATGTTCTCTCTGCTTGATCACATTATATCTTCCCAAAGGTTCTTCTACAACCTCCAGATCAATTGATTCTAACAATTTTCCTGTACATATTAGGCTAATCACCCTACAGTTACCTTCTTTTTGTTAATGAAGTTCAATAAGGATAGTCAATAAGGATATTTTGTTCAATAAGAATATCACATTGGTAGTTTTCCAATCCTTTGGTAACTCTATCTTTATCACCATGTTTTATTGTAAAGAATCCTAGGATACAAGCCATCAAATTCAGGGGACATCAACCTTTAGCCCTATTAGTTTGTCTAATAATAAATCTCTAGGGATGTTAATGGTTTAAATTCCTTTGCTCTATAATTTAGCATAAGTGGAATGTTTGTGGTATCTTCTACCATAAAGACTGATGCAAGATAACTGTTTAACTCCTCTGCCATTATCTTGTTCCCCAGAAATATTTCCACAGCCTTATTCTCTGAAGGGCCAAGTTTCACTTTGACCACCCTCTTCCTTTCAATGTACTTAAAGAAGCTCTTACCATCAGTTTTTTATATTTTGTCCTAGTTTGCCTCCTGGTCTATTTTCTTCTTTTTGGTTACTTTTTTTAGTCCTTCTTTGCTAGATTCTCAATATTTCTCAAATCTTTGCAGTGTGGAGGAACAGAGGGATCTTGGGGTCCACGTCCATAGATTCCTCAAGGTTGCAGTGCAGGTTGATAGGGTTGTTAAGAAGGTGTATGGTGTGCTGGCCTTCATTAGTCAGGGGATTGAGTTCAAGAGCCGCGAGGTAATGTTGCAGCTCTATAAAACTCAGGTTAGACCACATTTGTAGTATTGTGTTCAGTTCTGGTTGTCTCATTATAGGAAGGATGTGAAAGCTTTAGAGAGGGTGCAGAGGAGATTTACCAGTATGCTGCCTGGATTGGAGAGCATGCCTTAAGAGGACAGATTGAGCGAGCTGGGGCTTTTCTCTTTGGAGCAAAGGAGGATGAGAGGTGACTTGATAGAGGTGTACAAGATGATAAGAGGCAATGATCGAGTGAACAGTCAGAGACGTTTTCCCAAGGCAAAAATGGCTAACACGAGGGGCCATAATTTTAAGGTGATTGGAGGAAGGTATAAGGGAGATGTCAGAGGTAAGTTTTTTTTACACAGAGGGCGGTGGGTGCGTGGAATGCACTCCCAGCAGAGGTTGTAGGAGCAGATGCATTAGGGACATTTAAGAGAGTCTTAGATAGGCACATGAATAATAGAAAAATGGAGAGCTATGTGGGAGGGAAGGGTTAGATAGATCTTAGAGCAGCATAAAACGTCGGCACAACATCATGCGCAGAAGGGCCTGTACTGTGCTGTAATGTTCTATGTTCTTTGGGTCTACCACTAACTTTTTCCACCTTATGCTTTCTTTTTCCTCCACAGCAGACTGTTAGGATTTGGATTCCTCCCAGTAAATCTCAGGCTCTCTCTACTATTGGGATGGAAAAGAGTGTCTTAGATTGGCAACACTGCTAGATAGACTATGAGTCTTTGGAACTGAGGATCAATCTGCCTAGCACTGCTACCGGCACTTTTACTGGATGTTTCTGCAAGCTTTCCTCATTAATCCAGAACATTACTCTGCAGTTCTTTTGTTGATGAAAACCTAATCACCCTAATAGTTATTCAAAGATGAATCTCTAATCTTTTGGAGATTAGGAGCAATTAAAGTTTATAAGAATTAATTGGCTCCACACATTGTGGGATGATACTTTGAAGTTGCATCAAGTTTCAGTAATTAAGAAAAAGGAGAGACCTCCAGGTTTTTATTCTTAATTCTTGGCATTAAATCCTGTACTTACCTGAAACTAGTTAAAATTTTTTTGGAAAACTTACTTTTATATTTGAAAGCAATCTATAAACTTTGCTGAACTTCAACTCAGTCTGAAGAAAGAGGATCTGTGTGTCTGCTTTGTAGTTTGTACCTCTGCAGGACAGTTCAATTGCATTTTTGCTTGTGAAAGATAAGTGCTAATGTTCAACTTTACACAACGGCGCCTACAATTGTGGTGGCATTTAGTAAAGTGCTGTCTCTTAATAACATTGTTGAACCAATATTTGCTCACATGGATCCCTGCCAGGAGTCTTGAAAAATGATTTTGTTTTATGTACAGAGTTGTTTATTGGCATGAGAAATATTTGGTTTACTGATGCACCAGTAAAAACACTCTGGGACAGAATTTGCGTGATTGTTTTCACATGCAAAATACAAAATGGATTTATGAAAGATTCCTCTGGAACAAAATTCCAAGAACATGATGGAAGTACAGTGGTGCAAATGTTTACTTAACTATAGGTAGTGACAGAAAATTGTAAATCTGATGCAAAATTGAAACAACAGAATTTAAGTTTAGGGTGATGTGCACCCTGTTGAGCTTAAACTGGTTTTTGGATAATGAACAGGGTGGTCCTTCAATGTGGTCACATAGAAACATAGAAAACCTACAGCACAGTTCAGACCCTTCGGTCCACAAAGCTGTGCCGAACACGTCCCTACCTTCGAACTTACTAAGCTTATCCATAGGCCTCTATTTTTCTCAGCTCCATGTACCTATTCCAAAAGTCTCTTAAAAGACCCTATCATATCCGCCTCCACCACTGTTGTCGGCAGCCCATTCCATGCACTTACCACTCTCTGAGTTAAAAATTTACCCCTGACATCTCCTCTATACCTAATCCCTTGCACCTTAAACCTATGTCCTCTTGTGGCAACCATTTCAGCCCTGGGAAAAGGCCTCTGACTATCCACACGATCAATGCCTCTCATCATCTTATACACTTCTGTCAGGTCCCCCCTCATCCTCCGTCACTCCAAGGAGAAAAGGCCAAGTTCCCTCAACCTGTTTTTATAAGTCATGCTCCCCAATCCAGGCAGCATCCTTGTAGATCTGCACCCTTTCTATGGCTTCCACATCCTTCCTGTAGTGAGGCAACCAGAAGTCACATGATCAAAAGTCATGGTCGGATATTGTAATCAAGGCAATTAAACCTCCAGAATTACATCCAAAATAGTTGGCTACCCTAGACCTAGCAGAATCCTGGAGGAGATTTGATCCCTGACTCAAGAAAAGTGGACTCTGATTATTGCAGGACCAAAAGTATGGGAAGATTTAGTTTGTAGAGGTGACTTCCATGCACTTCAATGTTCTGCATGTTCATGTATAAAACTATGAAGAATATTCACAGTTCTTGAATATTTTCTGCAATTTCTTTCAGTTTGATACCACTGCCACGGTAGTCATAATGACAAGAAATCAAACAAAGGACAAGTACACACAGATGTTAAATGGAGCATATACCATTGAAAGCAGGTACTCTTCTATAAAAACAGAGAATGCTGGAAGTGCCTGGCAGACCATCAAGCAGCCGTGGGGTGAGAAATAGATGAAAGACTTTAGGTCAAGGACCCTTCATCTGAGGCGTCGACTCTGTTTCTCTGTCCCTTAATGCTGCTTGGCTGGCCAAGTACTTCCAGCATTTTCTGTTTCTGTTTTTGTTTTCTCACATCTGCTGTTTTATGCTCCAACTCTACTTTCTATGGTTGGATTAAATGATACCGCAGCAAGCTTGCAGAAGGTTCTTTCTACAAAGAAATAGCTTTTATAAAAAATGCTATTCCTGATTACTTTATCACTGAGGTTTAACATATTTCATGTGTTTTGCAATCTGCCCACGTACAGGCTCTGAAGATGAATAATTGAAGCTTTATCTATTGCTTTTATTTGCTTGACATTAATATGGACAAGAAGTCCATGATGATAAATTGCTGACAGCATTTAAAAATTGTCTAGACGAGCACTTAAACCACCTAGGCATAGAAGGCTATGGACCAAGTGCTGGAAAATGGGATTAAAACAGATGAGTGCCTACTTGTCAGTGTGGACTTGGCAGCCCGAGTGGTTAAGATACTGGAAACTAGCACAGACTAGGTGGCATTAATTTTGACATTTTCTAACCCAAGCATCGGGAGATATTTTTTGTTGATAATATACTCTTGTGAAAAAAATCAAAAAATGATATACTGCTTATAGAACAGAAGGAAGCCATTTGGCTCTTAGTGTCCTTGTCAGCTCTCTACCAAAGCAACTCTCTAATTCCACCCCCTGTCCCTCTCTCCATATTCTTACAGGTTTTCCTCCATCATATATTTATCCAATTTCTCTTGAAGACCACAGTGGAACCCGATTCCACCACAACTGCAGTGTGTCCAAAGATTCCAACCACATGCTATGTTAAAAAAAAGTTTTTCCTCATGTCACTATTAACTCTCTTCCCTGTTAGTTTATATTTGTGACCTCTCATCCTCAGCCCCTCCACCAAAGAAAACTGTCTCCCAGCATCCACTCTGTCCAGACCATTCATCATTTATCATACTATCAGGTCTCCCTTCAGCCTTCTCCAGGAAAACAGTCCCAGCCACTATAATGTATTGCTGTAATGGTAGATCCTCAACCCAGCATCCATTCTCATAAATCTTTTCTGGATCCTCTGTATACCTTTATATCCTTCCTATAATGAGGCAACCAGAATTGAACACAATACTCCAGTTGAGGCTGGACCCAGTATTTTATTGGTATTGGTTTATTATTGTCACTTGTACCGAGGTACAGTGAAAAACTTGTCTTGCAAACTGTTCGTACAGATCAATTCATTACACAGTGCAGATACATTGAGTTAGTGCAGAGTGCATTGAGGTAGCACAGGTAAAAAACAATAACAGAGTACAGAGAAAGGTGTCACAGCTACAGGGAGGTGCATTGCAGGTAGACAATAAGGTGTAAGGTCACAACAAGGTAGATTGTGAGGTCAAGAGCCCATCTCATCGTATAAGGGAACTGTTCAATAGTTTTATCACAGTGGGATAGAAGCTGTCCTTGAGCCTGGTGGTATGTGCCCTCAAGCTCCTGTATCTTCTGCTTGATGGGAGAGGAGAGAAGAGAGAATGACCTGAGTGGGTGGGGTCTTTGATTATGCTGGCTGCTTCACCAAGGCAGTGAGAGGTAAAGAGGTAGAGTCCATGGAGGGGAGGCTGGTGTCCGTGATGTGCTGGGCTGTGTCCACAACTCTCTGCAGTTTCTTGTGGTCCTGGGCAGAGCAGTTGCCATACCAAGCTGTGATGCATCCAGATAGGATGCTTTCTATGGTGCATCGATAAAAGTTGGTGAGTGCCAAAGGGGACATACTGAATTTGTTTAGCCTCCTGAGGAAGTAGAGGTGCTGGTAAGCTTTCTTGTCGTGGTGTCTACGTGGTTGGACCAGGACAGGCTATTGGTGATGTTCACTCCTAGGAACTTGAAGCTCTCAACCCTCTTGACCTCAGCACCATTGATGTAGACAGGTGCATGTACACTGCCCCCTTTCCTGAAGTCAATGACCAGCTCTTTTGTTTTGCTGACATTGAGGGAAAGATTGTTGTCACGACACTACGTCACTAAGCTCTCTATCTCCTTCCTGTACTCCGACTCATTGTTATTTGAGATACGGCCTACTACGATGATATTATCTGCAAACTTGTAGATGGAGTTAGAGAAGAATCTGGCCACACAGTCATGAGAGTATAGGGAGTAGAGTAGAGGCTGAGGACGCAGCCTTTTGGGGCACCAGTGTTGAGAATAATTATGCTGGAGGTATTGCTGCCTATAAAGGTTGCTGCCTATAAAGGTTCAGCATTACATTCCTGCTTTTATACTGTCTATAGATAAAGCCCAGAATTGTGTATATCTTATTAAATGTTTTCTCAACCTGCCCTACCACTTTCAGAACCGCCCCTAAACCCTTTGCTTCTGCACCCCTTTCAGAACAGTATTTCTTATTCTATATTTGCCTGTCCTCATCCTGTTTACCAGAATGGATCACCTCACATTTCTCACATTAACTTCACCTGGTACAAATCTGCCCACTCTACCAGCTGAATATATCGTGACACAATTTATCACTATCCTCTTTAGAGATAACAATATCCCATTTTTTTGTCATCTGCAAATTTAGAAATTGTAGTTTGCACCCCCTAGTCTAAGTCATTAATATAGATGAAAGAAAGCAATGGGCTGACACCAGTTCTTAGAGAACATCATTACTCACCTTCCTCAAGTCTGATAAATAACTATTTGCCACAACCCTCTGTTGCCAATTACTTAGCCAATTTTGTATTCATGTTATCAAATGTCATGTGCTTTTGCTTTGCTTACAAGGCTGTAATGTGACCCTTATCAAAAACCTTCTGGAAAACAACTTACAACATCGACTGCATTTACCTTATCAACTTTATTTGTTACCTCATCAAAAAATTCCATCAAATTTATTAGACATGATTGTCCTTAACATATCTGCGTTGCTTGCCTCAATTAATCCATAGATAGACGACCACATGAAAGTCCAGTGGAAACTGGCAGCAAAGGTGATGGATCTTGAAAATATATGTTCCATTCTGAATTTGATTTTTAAAAAAAGTTGTATTTTATTGTTTTGAGTTTATAGTCATACGCTCATAATGTTGCCTTTTTAGAGATGATAATGGAATATGTGGAGGTCACTTGTATGCTGCATATGCTCCAGGCACAGCTGCAAACAATTATTAAAATAACACAAATGGAATTAAAACCTTGTTCACAAATGCTAAGAATTTATTTGTCTTCGATGATGTACACCCAGTGCAGGGTCGTGAGTTAAAGACACACTTTTTAGTTTGTAGATGTTTATGATATACATCATATCCTAAGACTAACTTATTACATCCATCCAGTATTATTCCAAAGTCATCCAATGCAGCATCTGTTGCTTCTCGAACAATTCCATGATTTTTCTGGGAATTTGTGTCACATGTTGATCATATTTTGGATGAATTCTTTTTCCTCTTATCAGTTCAAAAGTTGTCATTTACTTTTTTGCACCTATATGTCCCAATTCTTACTTATTTTATGATATATAGTAATATTTATGTCTTTGCACTGTACTGCTGCTGCAAAACAACAAATTTCACGATATCAGTGATAATAAACCTGATTCTGATTTTGATTCTACCTTCACACTTCAATATAAATCAATATCATGGGTAAATTTTGTTTTAACCTGAACAATTTATATTCCATTCAAAAAAGCAGAAGTGTGTGCAAGCCTGTTTTGTAACTCAAACTTGAGGGATGATATCATGTATCAAACATAACATTGGGCCAAATTGCTCAATGGAACCGCTGACTTTCAGCCTTTGAAACTGCAATAAGTCCTAGATTTCCATACATATACTGTCAAATGCAGAAGTCAAGGACTTACTGACAGATTTGGGAGGCGGAATCTTTCAGTTTGCCTATTTGTTGAACTCCCTAGGGCACAGATCTGGTGAAGGATCCCAAGACCACATAAATTTCAATGGGGACTTTAGAGCAAAGCAAAAGGAGGCATAGGGAAAGTTAAGTGACATTTTCTAAATTATTTTAATGCTTTTAATTATTTATAAATGTTTTTACTTTATTTTTTGAGACTTTGAATATTTTGTATCTCGTTCAAATTTAGTAGTTTTTAAATGTCTCTGAATGTGAGATATTTAAAATATTAAAAGTAAATGATAGTTTTTACAGGCAGCAAAACTCCACTCACAGCTGTGCCAGCTATTTGCTGTTCTGGTGTCAGGGCCTTGTCAGTGTCTAAAGCCCTATTGCTATTGAGATTCCTCTGCTGGACTCCAGGGTGTGAAAGGCCAATGTAATTTGTCTTCCACATTCAGTCAATGTAATTACTGCATTGGGGGCAGTGATTTCTGGTAGGGGTGCCAGGTCACATCCATCCCAAAGCCACCTGTTATCAATCTTGCCTCATGCTCACTTCTATTCACCAAATCTGAGCATAGGCCATTCAGCTATTCCTCCTGCTAACTATGAACAACACCACTGAGATCTTTCTACATGATGGATAAGATACAGATAGGGAGTAGGAAAGCAGTGTGATTAATCAGTAGGCTGTTCTAATGACTTTCTAGAACTATGTTCAATTAAGGTCATCGACCTGAGACATTATCTCTTGTTCTTTCTTTACAGATGCAGCCTGACCATCTTCTTCCCAACAATTTTAACTATTGCTAATAGTTATATTTAAAAAGTCTAAATCATCAAATGTAATACAGAATTTTGGCTTGGACAGAAATCCATTGTATGTAACATCTGATATTTATTTTTTTTACTGTAATTAAATTAAATTTCAGGTGCTACATATAACACACAGCTGATCAGATATTGATAGATACTCACAATTTCTGTAATGAATTTCTGATCCAAAATATTTTTTTTCTGGAAATGCTAGATAATAAGTATTGAAATTGATGGATTTTTAAATCTCATACTTCTTTCTATTGGTAGTTTACACAAGCATCTTGTTGAGCATTTGAATGCAGAGATAATACTGAACACCATCACTGATGTCAATGTGGCTTTGGAGTGGATACGATCAACATTTCTTTACATTAGAGCTCTTAAAAATCCAAATCATTATGGTAAGATTTAATATTTCTTAACAGATGAATTGCCACAGAATTTTGTCTTTTCATTAATTAGATTTGCCTTCAAAGTGTGTGCACACCAATGAGATTTAATTTTTATATCTGCTAATTATGATCGGCTAATGTACACATTTAGCAAACCTAATTCATAACGGATACAAACTTTATGTAATTCAGCATTTTAGGAAGAGGATAAAAATGCTGGTTATAATAAACTGAAGATCATTTTGATGGAGATATTATTCTAAAGTTGCAGTCATACGGTTTCTAGATTGTCTAAAGGCATGTCCACAATATATTGGACCTCCTGCATCTGATGGGAAGCACAGCATGGACATCACTACACTGATGACTCTGACCATGCTGGTATAAATATAAATTGTTCCACGTTTGTTTACCTACTTTTTGCACTATAGTCAAAAATCGGTCTTGCATACAATGAAATAAGCACAATGACAGTGAAGAGTACAATTTCATGAAGAGATAATGTCAGTAAAAGTATTTATTAATTTAATTAAGTTATCTCTGGTAATATAACAGAAAAGGAATTTCAAAGTTATTACATTAAACTAATAACCAACCACAATTTACACAATGGATTTTTTATTACAATCTAATAATTAAATGTAATGTGTATATGGATAAATAAGTGAAGATAACTTAAACTTACCAAGAGTTCAATGATTTCAAACATTTTTTTGTCCTGAGGTTTTGCTACTGGTCTTGACAGAGCTGGAATTGAAGCAAAGTTGCAAGGTACTCTATTTAATCTTTGCTATTGAAACAGATTGTGGGAGTCTACTTACCAGGAAACATTATAAAAATCAATAAGATATTAGTTTTGATGAAAGAAATCTGGAGAGTAATTGTTGGACTCCTAATTTCTTCTGTTCATATCATAATTTTTATTGATTTACATTGAACAATACCAACAGATGCAGCATAATGCGAATAGATTTCACTTTGATTTGACACAGCTGAATTTAAACTGGCCGAAATTTTGAAAATTTCCAGTTTATTAGTGTGCACTTTGTACACACAACAGCTTGCCCATTAGGACTGAATGTCAGGAAAACTGCAAACATTTTCACACCTTTGAATTAACAGGTGGTAAATCTTTGGTGGGGAGAGAATGATGGGAATGGAATTTAACATGTGAATTTAGAATTAATGTCATCACATTGATCCTTGCCCCTCTACTCCCTAAATTTGTAATTTATTCAAGTCCCATAAACCTTTGAGATTTTTGTGTTCTGCTAATTCTGGTTTGTTGCTTGTTCTTGAACTTATTTGATCCATACTTTCATCGTTTAAAAACCTCTTAATCATCTGTCCTTTCATGACTCAGTGTCAAATTTTATTTGATAACAAGGATATAAAGCACCTTGGAGCATTTTGCCATGTCTGAAATGCTACATTAATGAAGATTTTATTATTGTTGATGCAGGGAAATGCCTAATTTATAATATCCATTCCAAGAAGGTGGAGCTTTACTGGAAGATCACTGCAATGGTCCATTACAAAACTACTTTCTCAAAGATAGACTTATTCACAGTACTAAGATGAGATCTGTGCATGAATGAAAATAATTTATTTGTAAAATTTCACAGACAGGTCAATAAATGTGTAATAAAATGCAGTTCTTATTATTGAAACAGAACTATGCCTGAAGAATTTGCAAGCATTGTCTTCTATTGGTTTGTTAAGGATGGATGAAGAGATCAATTTCAAACCTACAGGTGAAAATTTATGTACATATTTCCTGATAAATTTAACAAAGCATCTGTACTGATCAAAGAAAATTGGTAACCTTTTCCTTTATGCTTAATAGAAACTGGGAAATTAATGGCCCGCTATTCCATTGCATTTGAAACAATGAAGCTCTTCTGCTTGGTCAGTGGAAATGAAACTCTAAGTGAACTGGTAATTTGCTAATTTTAAACAAAATATTAGAATGTTTGAAGTTGTTTTGAAATGTTGAAGCAGTTATTTTGTGTTGCATATTGTTAAAAGAGTGAGTGTTGTAGTATAGTGGTTAAGTTACTAGGTTAATAGCCAGAGTTTTGGGTCATTGATGTAGAGATGCAAGTTCTAAAAGTTACATTATGGTAGCTGGGGAACTTAAATGCAAATCTATAAGGGATTGCACAGTGGCGCAGCAGGTAGTGCTGCTCCTGCTCTCCTCTAATAACCCGGGTTCAATCCTGACTTCTGGCACTGTCTCTGTGGAATTTGCACATTCTGCCTTTGCGCGTGTTTGTCCCGGGAGCTCTGGTTACTTCCCACATCTCAAAGGTGTGCTGGTTTGTTGATTAATTGGCTGGTATAAATTGCTTTTAGTATGGGTGGGTGGCAGGAGAATTCAGTGGGAGTTGATGAGCACATTAGAGAGAATAGGTTATAGAACAATACAGCACAATACAGGCCCTTCGGCCCACCAGGTTGTGCCAACCTTTAAACCACACCTAAGACTATCTAGCCCCTCCTTCCCACATATCCCCCTATTTTAAATTACTCCATATGCTTATCTAACAATCTCTTGAACTTGACCAACGTATCAGCCTCCACCACCACCCCAGGCAGCGCATTCCATGCACCAACCACTCACTGGGTGAAAAACCTCCCTCTGATATCTCCCTTGAACTTCCCACCCATTACTTTAAAGTCATGCCCTCTTGTATTGAGCATTGGTGCCCTGGGGAAGAGGCACTGGCTGTCCACTCTATCTATTCCTCTTAATATTTTGTATACCTCTATCATGTCTCCCCTCATCGTCCTTCTCTCCATTGAGTAAAGCCCTAGCTCCCTTAGTCTCTCCTCATAATCTATACTCTCCAATCCAGGCAGCATCCTGGTATATCTCCTCTGCACCCTTTCCAACGCTTCCACATCCTTCCTACAATGAGGCGACCAGAACTGGATGCAGTACTCTAAGTGTGGTCTAACCAGAGTTTTGTAGAGCTGCATCATTACCTCGCGGCTCTTAAACTCGATTCCATGGCTTATGAAAGCTAACATCCTATATGCTTTCTTAACTACGCTATCCACCAGTGAGGCAACTTTCAGTGATCTGTGGATATGAACCCCAGATCCCTCTGCTCCTCCACACTACCCAGAATCCTACCATTAACCTTGTACTCCGCCTTGGATTTTGTTCTTCAAAAGTGTACCACCTCACACTTCTCCGGATTGAACTCCATCTGCCACTTCTCAGCCCAGCTCTGCATCTTATCAATATCCCTCTGCAAGCTTCGACAGCCCTCCACACTATCCACAACACCACTGATCTTTGTGTTGTCTGCAAACTTGCTAACCCACCCTTCTACCCCCTCATCCAGGTCATTAATAAATATCACGAAAAGTAGAGGTCCCAGAACCGATCCTTGTGGGACACCACTAGTCACAGCCCTCCAATCTGAATGCACTCCCTCCACCACAACCCTCTGCTTTCTACAGGCAAGCTAATTCTGAATCCACACAGCCAAGCCTCCCTGGATCCCTTGCCCTCAAACCTTCTGAAGAAGCCTACCATGTGGAACCTTGTCAAACACCTTACTAAAACCCATGTAGATCACATCTACTGCACTACCCTTATCGATCTTCCTGGTCACCTCCTCAAAGAACCCTATCAGGCTTGAGAGACAAGATCTTCCCTGCACAAAGCCATGCTGGCTGTCCCTAATCAGTCCATGATTCTCTAAATGTTCATAGATCCTATCTCTTAGAATCCTTTCCAACAGCTTGCCCACCACAGACGTAAGGCTCACTGGTCTGTAATTCCCTGGACTATCCCTACTACCTTTTTTGAATAAGGGGACAACATTTGCAACCCTCCAATCCTCTAGTACCATTCTCGTGGACAACGAGGACCTAGCCAACGGTTTAGCAATCTCCTCCCTCGCCTCACAAAGCAGCCTGGGGAATATTCTGGGGAATATTACAGGGAAATAAGTAGGTGAATGGAATTCTATGGGATTGCTGGCATAGACTTGATAGGCCAAATGGCCTCCTGTATTATGAGAAAATATTTGAGGACTATATAGATCTTGAAAATCTAAATAATTTTTCTGACCACTGTGAAGGAGAGATGCACCATCTACTGCTAGCTTTTTTCTGGTTGGGATAGGGATAGGATTGATTCCCAAGTGAGTGTTTAGAAAAATCTAATTTGGACCATATTACTGACTTCTGGGATTTTTCTAATGTACGGAAAAATTAATAAAGAAATTTAGCAAGTTCTCTGTGACATTAAGTACTGAAGTTGGGCAATATTACTTTTTGTTACAGCAGCTAAAATACTGTATTGTGTCCTACATGTTTACTGAAAATGAGCAGTTGAGTTTAACATACTTGGATAGTTTTTGCTGAGGGAAGTTAACAGATCAGTAGGTCCTTGCAACTTCCTCATCATATCAAAACAAAATTAGCAAAAATGCATTTTTTGTTATTTTTTATGTCTTTTACAAAATATTTGCCCAGAGGACATGGATATGGATTCATTTGAGTTTGGCATGTAAGTCTGTGTCCATGTTTTATCAGCATTAATACTTATGTGGTTTTGCTGCTCCTACATTCAACTGCTATGTCTTTCCTTTGCTGATGTATGTCTTATCTCCGTCTCTCATCACTGCATATTCTACTCTTTGCCTGACCTGTTATGTGTGTTTTCTGCTGGTTTTATTTAAATTTGTGCCACCCTTCCAATTCACCTCTGTGATTGTGGTTGAATGTTCTTATTTCTCTTTGGCTTTTTATCTTTTCAAGGGTTAAACGCCTTCGGTATCAAAATCCCATCTCTTCCCGTTACATATAATAACTGACTGTTTGTATTTCAGAATCAGATTTATTATCACTGACATATGATGTGAAATTTATTGTTATGTGGCAGCAGTACTGTGCAAAGACATCTATAAATTACAAAAGTAAATAAATAGTGCAAAAAATAGGAATAATGAGGTAGTGTTCACGGGTTCATGGATCATTTGGAAATCTGATGGTGGAGGGGAAGAAGCTGTTCCTGAATTGTTGAGTTTGAGTCTTTAGTCTCCTGTCCCTCCTCTCTGATGGTAGTAATGAGAAGAAGGCATGTCCCAGATGGCAAGGGTCCTTAATGATGGATGCCGACTTCTTGAGGCACCGCCTCCTGAAGATGCCCTCGATGGTGGGGAGGGTTGTGCCCGTGATGGAGCTGGCTGAGTCTACAACCCTCTGCAGCCTCTTGCAATCCTGTGCATTGGAGGCTCCATACCAGGCTGTGATGCAACCAGTCAGAATGCTCGCCACCATACATCTATAGAAATTATTAAGAGTCTTTGGTGACATACCAAATCTCCTGAAATCTCCTCAAATTCCTAATAAAGTAGAGCCGCTGGCATGCCTTCTTTGTTATTGCATCAATGTATTTGGCCCAGGATAGCTCCTCTGAGATGTTGACTTGAAGCTGCTCACCCTTTCCACCGCTGACCCCTCAGTGGGGACTGATGTGTGTTCTCCCGACTTCCTCTTCCTGAAGTCCATAATCAGTTACAACATCCTATCCCATATGTCCAACTTCTCATATTTGGTATGTACAAATAAGAGAGGAAATTTTAGAGGATTTTGAGTCCATCAGTATTAATAAAGTAGCCAAAAGCCCTGAAAGATTCAGGTGGAAAGATTGACCACTGAAGGTGACAGGAATGTAAGGAGAATAAAATGGGATTAATGTAAGATTAGCATAAATAGGTGCTCGATGGTTGGTGCGGACTCAGTGGCCAAAGTCTTCGGTTTAGCAAAGGGATAACAAATAATGAGGCAACAGAAGACAACAATACATTGGCCCAGAATTTCTGCAAAAAAGCTGACAGTTCTGTGCAGAATTCCCTCTGTAACTGGTATTGGTATTGGTTTATTATTGTCACTTGTACTGAGGTACAGCGAAAAACCTGTCTTGCATACCAATCGTACAGGTCAATTCATTACACAGTGCAGTTACACTGAGTTAGTACAAAGTGCATTGAGGTAGTACGGGTAAAAACAATAACAGTACAGAGTAAAGTGTCACAGCTACAGAGAAAGTGCAGTGCAATAAGGTGCAAGGCCACAACAAGGTAGATCGCAGGGTCATAGTCCATCTCATTGTATGAGGGAACCGTTCAATAGTCTTATCATGGTGGGATAGAAGCAGTCCTTGAGCCTGGTAGTATGTGCTCTCAAGCTGCTGTATCTTCTGCCAGATGGGAGGGGAGAGAAGAGAGAATGACCCGGGTGGGTGGGGTCTTTGATTATGCTGGCTGCTTCACCATGGCAGTGAGAGGTAAAGAGGTAGAGTCCATGGAGGAGAGGCTGGTTTCCGTGATAAGCTGGGCTGTGTCCACAACTCTCTGCAGTTTCTTGTGGTCCTGGGCAGAGCAGTTGCCATACCAAGCTGTGATGCATCCAGACAGGATACTTTCTATGGTGCATCGATAAAAGTTGGTGAGTGTCAAAGGGGACATACTGAATTTCTTTAGCCTCCTGACGAAGTAGAGGCGCTGGTGAGCTTTCTTGGTCGTGGTGTCTACGTGGTTGAACCAGGACAGGCTATTGGTGATGTTTACTCCTAAGAATGTGAAGCTCTCAACCCTCTCGACCTCAGCACCATTGATGTAGACAGGTGCATGTACACCGCCCCCTTTCCTGAAGTCAATGACCAGCTCTTTTGTTTTGCTGATATTGAGGGAAAGGTTGTTTTCATGACACCATGTCACTAAGCTCTCTATCTCCTTTCTGTACTCTGACTCACAGTAGTGTAGCGGTTAACATAATGCTTTACAGTGTCAGCGACACAGGTTTAATTCCAGCCGTTGTCTGTAAGGAGTTTGTACGTTCTCCCTGTGTCTGCGTGGGTTTCCTCCAGGTGCTCCGCTTTCCTCCCACATTCCAAAGACATACGGATTAGGAAGTTCTGCGCATACTATGTTGGCGCCGGAAGCGTGGCGACACTTGCGGGCTGTCCACAGAACACTCTACGCAAAAGATGCATTTCACAGTGTGTTTAGATGTACATGTGACTAATAAAGATATCTTATCCTATTATTATTTGAGATATGGCCTACTACGGTGATGTCATCTACAAACTTGTAGATGGAATTAGAGCAGAATCTGACCATGCAGTCATGAGTATATAGGGAGTAGAGTAGATGGCTGAGGATGCAGCCTTGTGGGGCACCAGTGTTGAGAATAATTGTTCTGGAGGTGTTGCTGCCTATCTTCACTGATTGCGGTCTGATGGTCAGAAGGTCAAGGATCCACTTGCAGAGGGAGGTGTTGAGTCCCAGGTCTCGGAGTTTGGTGATGAGTTTGCTTGTAATTATAGTATTGAAGGTGGAGCTGTGGTCAATAAACAATAATCTAACATAGGTGTCTTTACTGTCCAGATGCTCCAGGGAGATGTCATCCACTGTAGGCCTGTTTTGGTGGTAGGCAAATTGCAGTGGGTCGAGGTTGTCTGTGAGGCTGGAGTTAATGCGTGTCATGACCAGCCTCTCGAAGCACTTCATGATAGTGGATGTCAGAGCCACCGGTCAGTAATCATTAAGGCATGTTCACTTGTTTTTCTTAGGTAACGGGATGATAGTGGTCTTCTTAAAACAGGTGGGAACTTCAGATTGAAGCAGGGAGAGGTTAAATTTGTCTGCAAATACTGCCGCCAGCTGATCTGCACAATATCTGAGCACACGTCCAGGGACACCATCCGGGCCAGATGCTTTCCTTGGGTTCACTCTCCAGAAGATTGATCTTGTGTCCTTGATGGTGACTACAGGTTCAGTTGCATTGGAGGCTGTCAGGGTGGGTGGTGATAATCCACTCCCCTTCTGTTCAAAATGCACATAGAATGCATTAAACTCATCAGGAAGTGATGCACTGTTGTTGACTATGCTGCCCGACTTTGTTTTGTAGCCTGTCATAGCATGTTATAGCATGTAAGCCCTGCCACAACTGATGGCTGGTCTGGGACTCTATTTTGAACCGGTCTTGAGTCTTGGCATTCCTGATAATCGTATCTCGATTCCTTGTAAAGGTCAGGGTCACGTGATTGGGATGCAGCAGTCCTCGACTTCAGTAAGGCGTGGATCTCCCAGTTCATCCATGGTTTCTGGTTTGGGAACATTCATGTTGTCCTCTTTGTTACACAGTCCTCAACACACTTGCTGATAAAGTCCGTGATGGTGGTGACATATTCATCAAGGCTGGCAGCTGAGTATGAATACAAGTCCCAAACTTCTATAACACTGATAATTGGGGAAATGCACCAACTGTGCTGCAACATGAACTTTTACAGTTCCCAGTACTTGCATCGGGTTATCTGCCTGATGAACCAGTGCCAGATTAGAACTGACAATGTTCATTTCTGCAGAAAGGAATGGTTGTAAGGGTTAGAAGCAAATTACATGTTTTATTTAATTAAAAGTATTCAAATATATTCAATTATTTTCAAGTGTTTTCTGGTGCTTTTAAGTGTCATCACTTTTTAATATTAAACAATGTTTTACATTCTTAGTAACACTTACTTTCTGATAACTTCTGAATAATGGAATTAATGGAAATTGTCAAAAATATTCGCAATCAATCAAGGTCTGTGACAGGTGGTTCACCCTGGGCATCATTGACCATCTCTCAAAAAATTTTCAGTTGCTGAGGTCCAGTTATGATCAGAATCTTACTGGTCAGCTCAGAGAAGGCTTCTTTGCAGAGGTTCATGAAAGGGACTTGTTTCAGGTCTGAGAGGTGCAGCAGATAGACAACCTGCAGCCATAGCTGACAGGCAGCTTTGCAGAAATTCTGGGCTAATGCTTAAGTAGAGAGCAATTATATCCACTTCGTTGTTACTGATATTGCAGTTCAAGGTTAAAATGTGCCCAAAACTTCAATATTTTTGGAAATATTTACAATTTATTCATTGCTCACTTTGTCTAAAATGACCTCTTACAGGAAAACAATATGTATGCTAGTAGGGTTACTCAGATACGAAAGCTGTAAAATTATTTTGAAATTGCACAGATAGTATAAGAGGGATAGCAATAGGCTATTAATTCTCTCATGTCTATTCTGCCATTTAATTAGATCACGGCTGATCTCCTACTCTATTTATTTACATCTATGTGTTGCATCTATACATCAGAATGGATTTAAGGTGGCAATATCCTTTAATGTATTTGAAATAATAAGTCAAAGTAGTTCCCCTGTCAATGAATGGCCTGTAAAAATTAATATCTTTCAGCTGCAATTGAGAATTTGGTATGATATAGTAATCAAAGTTTATCTTTTGTGATATTTTAAATCTTGCATTATATTTTATATAATAGGTCACAATAATCTCCAGATGCAAAGAGTTTGCAGATATTCAACTAAGAATCAATGAGAAGAAGGTTCTTAATACTCTGAATAAAGACAAAAATAGAATCACCATCAGGTAATGCGAGACATATTTGCAACTCCAAGGTGTTTACAGACGCTCTGACAACAGTATCTCAGATAAACATACACTAAACGAAGATGGGAATTACCATCAGATGATGTTGACAAGTCTACTTGTGAGATGCTTTGACATGTGAATTGCCTTTGCACTACCAAACAACCTTAACAATTTAAGAAAGTATTCTGTAAGTGATTGGTTTAGAGCTCCTTCAATGGTGAATTTAGCTTTACCGGTTTTGAAATGTCTACATAGAGTTTGCCATCTTCAATTTTGAAATGTGCAAAGGACACAAAACATGGAAATTTGGCAACCCATGAGGAGGATATCAGTGAACTTCAGGAGGATATAGATAGTTAATGAAATGGGCAGATACATAGCAGATACAATTTAACATAGAAAAGTGTGAAATAATGCATTTTGGCAGAAGAATGAAGAGAAGCAACACATACGAACATAATAAATGGTAACGAGAATGACCTATTTGGCTTCTTATGCTTGCTGCACTATTCAACAAAATAATGGCTAATCATTTATCTCAACATCACTTTCCTGCCCAAACCCCATATTCCTTGATTCCTGTAATATTTGGAAATGTATCTCTGTCATGAAAATACTCAATGATTGAGTCTCCACAGCCCTCTTGAGTAGCTAATTCCAAAGATTCACCACCCTCTGGATGAAGAAATTTCTTATCTCTGTCTCAGTCCTGAACAGCTGACTCCTTATTCTGAGTCTGTAACCCCTACTTCAAGACACTAAAGCCAGGGGAATCTCCACATCAACTCCATATCTATCCTCTCAAGCCCCTTAAGAATTTTGTGCATTTCAATAAGATCACCTCTCATTCTTCCAAATTTAAGAAAGTACAGGATTCTCCGCATACTACAAACATATCATACTAGGAATTAATCTGGTGAATCTTTGCTGCACTCCCTATAGCAAAATTATATCTTTCCTCAGATAGGGAGACTAGATCTCTACAGAGTATTTATAGATGTATATAATTGAAGCAAGATGTCATCATTCTTTTACTCAAATCCTTTAGTAATAAAAGCCAATATGCTACTTGCTTTACTAATTACTTGCTGAATATTAACCCATTGATTTGTGTATGAGGACTCCAACACCATTCAATCTCCTGCCATTTCAGAAACATTGCCTTTCTAAAGTCTGATGGATTTATGTGGGATTCTTTTTAGAAAGGATTTCTGCAGGTAGCAAGAAATGAGTAGAATAGGAAATCAACATAGAACACATCATGACAATAGGAAAAGGTTGGCATGTTGTGTGATCAGGACATTTGGGTAAGCAATTGCTGATGTATGTGAGACAAAAGCAACCCACTTAATCATTTTAGTTGTACATCGAGGTAAGTAAAGATTTTTTACTTAACCTCTTGATGGCAGTTCCCAACAAACTCTTTAAAGCTCAGTGGTTTGGTGAGAAAACTCATCATAGCATGCATGAAATAACAATTATCAACCAACTTTAGAAACGGGCTTGAAAATAGATCCAGTACACATTGCTGTGTGGCCTCTTGTCTGTACATATATAAAAACAGAAAAACAAGGACAAATGCAAGTCCTTTACAGACAGACAGGATAATTAGTAATGGGAAATCAGGAGATGGCAGAGACATTGAATGACTATTTTATGTCTGTCTTCACAGAAGAAGACACAAACATCTTGGCAGAAATACCAGAGAACCAAGGATCTAAAGAGAAAAAGGAACTGAAGGAAATTTTTTTTTAAAAAGTGCAAGCAAAGTGGGTGAGAATAAAAGCTGATAAATCCTATGGACTCGATTATCTATATTCTAAATTTTTGAAAGAAGTGGCTATGGCAAGAGGTGGTTGTGAACTCTCTGAACACTCTGTGAACATGGATGGAAAACTGATTATCAAACAGAAAGCAAACAGTGGGAATAAACCAACAATTCTCAGGATGGCAGGCTATGACAAGTCCTGTACCGCAGAAATCAGTACTTGGGCCCCTTCTAGAGGCAACATGTATCAACAATTTAGCCAAGGGAACCAAATGTTATGTTTCCATGTTTGCTGATAATATAAAACAACATGGAATTGTGAGTGTGGAAGGCAATATAAAGAGATTTTAAGGGAATATAGGCAAGCTGAGTAAATGGGGTAGAATATAATGTTTAAAAACGTGAAGTTATTCACTTTGGTTTTCACAAAATAGAAAACTAGCGTGCTTTTTAAATGGTAAGAGATTGGGAGAATGAATGGAGATTTAAATGAAACTTCCTGAATTCTTACAGGGCTTGACAGGTTAGAATCAGGGAGGATGTTTCCTTTGACTGAGGAGCCTGGAAGCAAGAGTCACAATCTCAGAATTAGGGGTGGGACATTAAGGAGTATGGTGAGTCTTTGGAATTCTCTTCCCCCAGAGGTTCAATTTTTTTCATTCAAAACAGAGATCAATACATTCCTGGATGTTAAAAAAAAATTTGAGGGATGTGGGGATATTGCATAAAACTGGAGTTTAGATAGAAGATCAGCCATTGGAAGTGTTTCATAAAGGTAGTAACAGAAAAATAATTATTTTCAGAAAAGTTTATCACCATATTTTCTCCATGATAGAGTTACTTCTTTTGAATAGTTAAACATTGACTGTCTTAATGTTCCATCAATCTTTAATATAGGTTTCCTATAGAAGGAAAGATTAAAACAAATGAAATGAAAGTTAATTGGTAAGAAAATTTTGCAATTATTTAATATATTGTTTAGATTTAGATGCTCACATTTCTCCAGATTGCTAGTGTCTAAAAGATAAGAATACAAACTTCACAATCTATAAATTACTGGATAAGCTGTTCAGTATAGCATTAGCAAATGCAAAGTATCAGATTTGTTTAATTCCAGGCGATAAATCCAGGTGGATATTAACTTCAAGACTGTTTCTGGAGTTGAATTAAATAGATCAGTTAATAGTTCTTCAGCCCAGCACAGGATATTACTATCAGTAGAAGTAGCCAAAACACACTAGGGTGAACAAGTTCAAGACAGCTCATTAAGCTGCAGCTATGCCATCGCAAGGGGAGGTTCTTAATTATTGTGTCTGCTGACCCTTTCAGAATGCTGTCACACCCTCTCCCAAATATTGGTGCCTTATATTTGTATAAGGGTGACAAAATAAATAAAAACAATTTCTAAGGTCTTTATGGGACCAGGCTAAAACTCAAGTGAGGATACTTTCTGCTGGATGGCAAGCATGTGACATCTCTTACTTCCTACTAGCCCTTCAGCAGATTTCTAGTCATGTGTTTGGAGTGAAATCAAGATTTATTCCCAAACATATCCTTGCACCTCCCATACACTGTCCACCCCAACCCTTCGTGATTCTCTGCCACAAAAGCCAGCATGTGCAGAGTTTAAAAAAAACTGCAGATGCTGGAACTCTGAAACAAAAACACAAAATGTTGGAAGCTGTCAGGAGGTCAGACATCATTAATGGGGAGAAAAACAGAGTTGATGTTTCAGGTCAAGGAGCTACATCAGAAATAAAACAGTAAGAAGATAAGCTTGTTTTAAATTACAAAGAGGGGAAGGTGGTAGGAACAGAGGCAATATCTGTGTTAGGGTGCAGAACAAAGTTATCAAGGTAACATTTGTTTTAAAAATTGGCAGTTAGAACCAAGTGATAAAGAAATAGCATAATTGAGACAGACAGGTAGACCAATATCTATGGGGGAATAAAGGTAGGGGGTGATTTACCTGAAATTATTAATCTGTATAAGGGTTGCAACATGCTCCTCAGAAGTTGAGTTGCTGTTATGGGTTTGTGCTGGGCATCATAGGGGCGATACAAGACGGTGAAGTCAGAAGGATCAGAGTGGGAGAAGAATTTAACTGATAGGTGACTGGAAGCTCAGGGTCGCCTTTGTGGATTTATTGGAGGTGTTCTGCAAAGCAGTCACCCAATCTGTGATGGTTTCTCCAGCAACATTGTAAGCACCAAATACCATGCACTGAATTGGAAGAAATGCAAGTAAATTGCCGCTTCATCAGGAAGGGCTATTTGGTTCCTTGGAAGGTGGGAAGAAAAGAGGTAAAAGAATAGGTGTTGCATCTCCAGTGGTTGCATGAAGAAGTGCTGTGAGATTGGTGGAGATGGAATTGTGGAGGAGAGAGTCACAGAGGGACCAGTCCCTTCAGAATGCTGAAACCGGAGGGTAGGGGAAGGTGAGTCTGATGGGGGAATCTCATTGAAGGTGGCAGAAATCATGCAGCGTGATCCATTGAATATGGAGGCTGATGGGATGGAAAGTGAGGATAAGGAGAATCCTATATTTGTTCTGGCTAGGAGAAGGGAGGTTGAGTGCAGAAGAGTGGGAAATCTGGATTGAGAACCCAGTTAGCCATTGTAGAGTAAAAGCCCTAATTAAGGAGAAGGGAAGACATTTTAAAGACACCTGTGAGCAAAGGCTCAATTCAGAAGAGATGTACAGGGAAACTGAGAGAAAAGAATGGAGTCCTGAGAGGAGACAGGTTGGGAGGAGGTTTAGTAGAGCTGGCAGTCAGAGATGGTGGGCTTATAATGGATGTTGGTGGCTTACTTATCCCTGAGGTGGAGGTAGAGATCTCAAGAAATGAAAAGGAAGTGTCAGAAATGGACTATGTGAACTTGAGAGCATGATGAAAATTGTGAGCAAAAGTAATGAAATTTTTGAGTTCTGTGCAAGTAAAGAAAGCAGCACCAATGTAATGGAAGAAGAATTGAGGGAGGCGCCCGAAATAGGACGGTAACAAGGACCGTGCCACATGTCCAACCAAGAGATAAAGTTCTACTGAGTTTTCTTATGAGGGCCTCAGGGATTAACTGGGCTGGAGCAAACTTGCCTTAGTCAATGCTTTAATGCAGCAGATTGATGAAACTTAGTGCTGAGCCATTTAAGTTTGGAGATCATCCAAGACTGAAGTCCAGTAAGTATGGGCCAAACTTGCCACGAAGAGTGGCAGATTTCCTTCTCCGCATAACATTTGTGAATCATTTGGTTTTTACAACATTGAGTAATTTTGTGGTCACTGTTCCTCAGACTTGTTTTTAAATTCCAGACTATTAACTGAATTTAAATTTCACAGTTACCATGCTGTGATCTGAACTCATATTTCTGGTTCTTTAGTCCAGATGTCTGAATTCCTGGTCTGGTAACCACTTCATCGGACTGTACCTTTCTTCTGGTCATTGGATTGCTATTACTTTTATTCCTTTAGTCTTTTAAAATAATACTTTTGCTCTAAATATAATCTATTTCATTTTTTTTTACAGTCTAATACAAGCCCAGTTAGGATGTATTCCAGTTCAAGAATTTGCATTAACTCAAGACATAGCCAAGATATTTAAGTGTGGTATAAGAGTCACCAAATGTAAGCAAAAACCAAATGTTACCTTTTATTATTTGCTGTTCTTTCCTAATTGCTGACTGAACAAAAAAAATGAAGTTGCATGATCACTTAAATTTTAAATATTAATCAGGAGTACTGGTGTTATAATATTAATTATGAATACAAACAGGTTAGTGGTGCTATCACAAAATTACCTTTTCACCCCAATTTTCCTAAATTTGTTTTTTCTCCCAGTTTAATTACTGTCTATAAACATTTAAAAAGTATGAATGGAAATTAGATATTGAAACTGGAAATGCATCCATGTTTGTTTAGTTGCATCCTTAATACTTAAAAATCAAAGTTTGAAGGAACATTAAAGAGTGAAACATATACTGTGCCTCCTAATTAAGTATCTTGTGTAAATGCTTAATCAATAGGCCTTTCAGAATTGCTCATGCAACAAGAAAAGAAGAACTTTTCAGCATTGTTGAACTCACTGATATTAGCCAAATGTTTTAGGGCTAAACTTTGGGAGAACTCCTCCTATGTATCAAGACAACTTGAAAAAATCGGTATGTTTATATCAAAATAATGTTGTTAGAAAGGTTAAGCATTTATTCTTTTACTTTCTTATCATTTATATTTCATAAATTAATTAAAGTTACCGGTAGTAAACTCTACATTACATTTCTTTGATTGACTATAAATCATGTTGGATCTAAAATCATCTCCAGTCAGTAGCGCTAAACACAGTGTTTAGGACCGACTGTATGTTCCCCAATGTTTTTGAAACTCTGTCCCAGAATGGAATCAAATTTTGGAAACAGACTAGAATGCACAGCTGCTAACAGACAAGAATACATTTCTCAACAACACCCCAGATATCAAGCATATGACCCATACGGCCAATGCAACTGTTTCTGTTTCACACAAGTATTTAAAAGGAAGCCTGTGAGTGAGAAAGAGCATCCATTCAGCATGCTCTTTCTCACTCACAGGCTTCCTTTTAAATTCTTAACATTTTGATTATTCTCAATGGTAATGAGTTTCATATTCTGACTATTCTCTGGGTAAAGAAATTCATCCTGTATTCTCTATTAGACTTATTATTGACTATCTTGTATTTAATAGCCTCTGGTTGTGGACATCCCAGAAGTGGAATATTTTCTTTTGTCTAGTCTATTAAACCCTCTTGTTGTGAAGATCATTATGTCGCCCTTCTCTTTCTGAAGAAAAGAAACTCAATCTGTCCATTCTTTTTTTTTGATATTTACAATTTCTAAGTTTTCTTGTAATGTTCATGAGCTGTTTTGCAGCTTCTCATGCATCTATATTCTTTGCACAATATGTAAACAAGAACTATGTACTTTGTGCCAAATATCGTCAAGCTATTGTTAAAATAACTTCCCACTGAAATAACTTTTCTGTTCATCACCAAGTGTTGTTATGTAGTCAAAGCAGCAGCTGTTTTGAACATATCATAAGCTCAAGGTCCCATATAAGATATGGAATAATTGACCAGGTAGTCTATTTTGGTGGTATTTTTTGAGGGTAAATGTTTTTCCAGACATCAATAGAGCCCTTCTATGTGCATAGGTATGTGTTGCAGGGGAATGAAAGGAGCGGGTGGAGTGTCAATTTACCATCCCGGCTGAAATATGTTAATGAAAACACAGGACTGAATCAATACTGCACTGAAAAATCAGTTTAGATTATATGGTTAAGTCTTAGCAATGGGGCCTCAGCCCACCTTGTCTAGGTCTGCGGCAAGAGTACTACCACTGAACCATGCTGACACATGGAGGATTAGTGTTTTGTGCACTAAATCAGCTTGTTTAGGCATTCCAAAAGTTGGTTCCAGCCAACACCATGCTAGCTTAACATTGGAAAAGAGGCCTGGAAAGGGTACAATATAAATGTCATTTCCACAATTTTCTACCCCCAATGGAGCATGCAACACCCATTGGGGAAAATAATCAGTTCCCACTGGGGAAATTGGCAAGTGATCTGAGGCCTTTAAGCAGTAAATGGCAAAATTCCCAGAGTAGCCCAGGAACTGTTCCAATTCCTTATCCCTAAGGCAAAAATCAACTACTCCATACTCGTGGAGTTCATGTGTTTCAGGGCCTAGTCTATGAGTGATGCCATTTGCAGATATATTTCTCAAGGAGAAATTCAAGATGGTAAACTATTGCAAGCTATTTAGTTTGCCCTGCAGACAGACAAACAGACAGAATATTACATCCAAGGTTCATTAATGTCACGTGTTAGTTTAGCCATTTCTCATAAGAACTTAACATAAAAAATAGGAGCAGGGCCTCCTGAGCCAGTCTGCCATTAAATAAGATCATGGGATCATGGTTGATCTAATCTTGGCCTCAGTTACACTTTGCTGCCTGTTCTCCATAACCCCTGACTCTCCAGTAGTCCCAGAAACATTTTGCTTTGTCCTATATATTATAAAAGTAAAATATTAAGTCTTTGATCAAGCTTAATAACTTCTGTGATTTGGTGTCATTTTTTTGTTTCATAATGTGTGAGGATTCTTGGGACTTTTTTTCTAAAGACACTATTAAAATGGAAGTTGTTGTTGGCAAATACAATGCAAGAAAACTATATATTTAAGAACATGCTGAGAAGTTCTACGTTGATGAGTTTCCACCTGAAGTACTGCATATAGTTTCCTTCTATGACTCTACAGATTGTTCCAAGCCTCAGAAGGGAAGTGTGCAGTGGTGAGGTTGGGCCAACCAAAATATGTTTTATGTATAAGCCCATTCACCACAGCAGTGTTTCATTGTACATGAAGCCTAAGAACCGTTAGATTAGACTTTGCACTTGGTCAGATATGGGCTTGGGGATTTGATGGGCTAAGGATGAGGGTTGTTAAGGGGCCTGACGGACATTTCTTGCAAGGGATAAGTACAAAGTTTAAACAGAATCTAACTGTAGGAATATCCATTTGCCGGGTTCCGCTGCCCCAAACCAGATCAGATCATTCCACTCTAAGTTATGCAGAAGTGAGCCTAACCATGTTCAGAGAGTGAACTTTTGATCAAATGTATTTGTGCAGTGCAAAATAAAACAAAAATCATGGGCCATAACTTTTAAGAAGCCAAGGAAGAGAACTCCAATGCCTAGAGCCTTATCTGCTGAAAGCACTATCACCAATGATGATGCATTTAAAATCAGGACTGCTTAAGAGGCTAGAATTAGAGAAATACAGATATCTCTGGGTATTACACAACTGAGGAAAGTCCAGAGGTAGGTAGGAAGGAGACTATGGAGGAACTTGAAAAAAAAGATGAGAATTTTAAGAGTAAGGGATTACCTAACTGTGAGTCCATAAAGCTCAGCAAACCTGGAAGTAATGATAGCCCGCTACTTTCAAAGGCCCATTATGTGCAGGACTAGCTGTCGGCTTTCATATAGACATAAATAAACATTTCTGAAGTATTTGGTAAAAAAATGCACAATGCAATTACCACTGTTTTTGTATTTACAGGTGCTACTTTGTCCTGTGCTATGGTAAATGCAGGTCTCTCCACATTTCAGAAGATAGAAGATACAAATTCAAGAGAGTTAGAATTGGTATCCATTTTTTCTTCAAATATTTGTATATCTTAATAGATCGTCCCTGATGTTTCCCATGGTGTCCTATGTACCCACTATCTCACCTTTTTTTCTCCAACCATTCTATTTCTCTAGTATTGCTTGGGTAGTAAGATTGATGTGTCATTTTAGCTTGAAGGATGTGAGGCCATATTTGGCAAGGCTATATTTATACCTCAAAGTAGCTTCCCAAAGGACAACTTATGGTTGCCCAATTAATGTGGACAGGGTCATGTTTAGGCTGACAAAGCAGGAATGAGAAACCCATTTCCATGAAAGGTTCTGATTATAGTCCAACAGCTTCCACTGTTACTTTTGCCATTTCTTGCTCAGATCATATGACATAGAATACAATTCTGTGGTGTAGGATTGAATTTTATGGCCTTTAAATTGGTAGTCCACCAAGATTATCATTACAGCAGCTTTCTTATTGTCCTGGCTATAATCAATGCTTTTGCATTGTACACTTAAGAAAAGTTCTATAAATTTCAGTTTACTTGGACCTTTAGAGAGCTTGGACCTGTGAATTTAATATCAGACCACAGAATCATGTTTTACCCCAACGTCTGAATTTGGCAGAAATAGGATGAAATGAATGTTAGATTGAAGAACTTTGTTTTGTTATTTTTCCTACAGTTGTTTTTCTACTTAATTGATTAAACAATATCTTGTAAAGTGAATATTGTGGGATAAACTTGCAAACTTCTGCACCTGATATTGACTGCTTCTATCAGGAACACATAATGAACATTTTTCTTTGCAACTTATCTGTTGCTGAATTTATCTATTTACATTTCTTCACAATACTAGTAAAGCACTAACAACTACATACTGCAGATGTGAAAGATGTTAGAATTTAAATGCATTTTACCTTAGAGACATTATAAAAGTACTGACACTTCTGCACACTGGTTCTGTTTGACTTTGCTTACCTTGATTATAATGTAATTAAATGTATGAAGAATATTAAAAAGAGAATCACAGTCATTATTGTTCTGTAGATTGTGAACAGACACCCTCCTTTTGGAAACCAGATAAGAGAATCTGTTATTCATCTCCCAAAGTACGAACTCAGTGTTGAACAGGTGATACTTCTTTTAGTTTGCTTATTAAGGAATCACTCCCTTTTGGCAAATGTTTTGACAATTATTTATGTTTTAAATTCCCTCCATAGGAGTTTTTAATTATTCAGTATATACAGTGAAATGTGATTCTTATATATTTATAACTTTGCAATAAATAGCAAACAGCATAAAATTTGCCCCATTGAAATTAGTTCAGCTGTACTTATGTGTTTGATTGTAATGATTTTTAATTCATTCATTCATTTGGAGTATTTTTCTTTTGAAGCTTGCAAAATACCATGCTTCAGTGGCAGAAATTGTTGTGACAATTACCTTAACAAATTATCAGCAACTGCAGAAAAAGAGAACAGCATCTGACAATCACCACACCTCTCTCATCATAGGAGATGCAGACAACCAAGTTACTTACAAACAAAAAATCACGCAAGTATCTAAATTTATTAAAATACCTAATACAGACTATGAAAGTAGTGAATTTTTGATGTTTAAAGTCTCAATCCAGTGTCTGTGTTCAATCAACATTAAGTATTTAAAAAATCTTAAATTTGCTAAAGACCTCTCCCAAGCTATCTGATACATATCCGAGCAACCTCTATAGATTCCACATTGAATCCAGTTTTTGCCTGTTTATGATATTAATTCCTGGTGACATTAACAAGGATTTAAAATTATTTAAACTCAATCTATAGTACAGCTGACAACTCAATATAATATTTTCTCCAGAGCCTGAGGTTCATCAGACGACAGTGAAAATCTGCAATGCTACAAGAGGATAGCTTTTGTTGAAATTGTGGGGAAAAAGCCACAAGGAAATGTGCTCTAAGACTGCATGCTGTTCCCAAACAACTATCTCAGATAAAATATTCTGACAATTATCTGTTTTTATGTTCACATTGCTGTGTTTCTCTGCAGATGAATGATGATGAACTGGATGGCCCAGTTTAGATACTGTACATGGAGTTGATGGAATTTAGAAAGGGGAAGGGGATAAAATGTTGAAGTGGTTTCAAAAAATAAAATAAAAATGATTTCTTTCCATGGAAGACTGAGGCCAAACTTAGAACCATCCTGCAGATCCAGCTAATATTAATTGAATAAACAGAAAACACTGGCAGTGTACTGATGTGGTTGTGTCAGCACCATGTGAACCCAACGCACTTCTCTGGGCTGCAGACCAGTTGATTTGCGAGACAGGCTGCTCTTGGGATTACCAGTGTCTGGAGTCAAGCTATCCTGTAGGAGAGAGAAAAATTCTATCATCTCTACAGAAGAGCTGAAAATGAAACGAAGTAAATAGATATGCAATGACGAGCATGAAAAAGGTTGGGTCTTTTTCCAATAATTTTTAGGGATGGAATAGAGTGAGAGTAGGCTCTCTGAAAGTCCTTTTGTTCTTTGCTTAGTGCCATTTTATCCTGTGATTCTGAGGTAGCCAGTGGTAGCCTTCAGAAGCAGCAGTAACTGGGCTTCATGCTCCACCTGTACCTTTTTTTTGCAGCAAATGAGGAAAGAACTGCCAGTGGCAGTCTTGGCAGGGGAAAGAATTTTTCTGTCAGTCATTGAGGTGGCAGTAGGCCTTGCCATCTGAGTACCCTTCAATCTCCTGGGCTATCTCACCTAATATTCAGAAGATTATGAAGGAAAGTTCAAGCTCAGAGATGAAAGATGCAGGCCCATATATTCTATCAAAAGTTCAATGTTATTTTTGTCTAGCAAAATGAAATACTATGAAAATATTTTTGTTTGTTAAAGAAAGTAAGGATACACTGCGTGAATCACAGGTAATTGATTTTCCTTCCATTACCTCCATCAGTCTGATGGAGCAACATACAGAGGAAAGCAGGATGAGCAGTGGTATTCAGTAGTGAGCAATTTATAGCTGGATGCGGGTTCTGTGATTTTCAGTGGTATATCCTGCAGGCCATACAACAGAAGCAGGGTTTCACACCATATGTGTGGCATGATTGGTGTTCGTGAAGGAAACTTTCTGGAATAGGTCTTAAACTGTGGGTTCTAATGCTGGGAATCCATTATAGATTTGTCCACTAAGCTAAAAACTTGATCTCTCTTGGCAGCTTTCAGTCAAGCCACCCATAATCCACTCATGACCCAACTCTTTACCCACAACCTGATCGCAACCCACATCCAAGTATCTAATGGTGACCACAACTCCCTCTTCCCTAATGATCCTCTGATAATGAACTCTGAGGTCCTGATTTCTCTCTCCCAGTCCACAACCCACCTGTTTTTCTCCGTACACTCCACAATGACAGCCCTCATAGAGGATTAGGTCTTACACCATTTGAATGCATTAATGGTGTGAAAGCCAATCTATAGCATGTGAAGTAATGGACTTTGTGCCCTATAAAACTTCTCAGTGGCAACCCCATGAATGAAGTGTTATTTCCCTGCCATGCATTGTCAATTTAATGACCTTTCTAGGCACCAAAGAATATTGTGATTTACAATTTATCTTCCATTTAACTCAGAACCACACCCACTAGTCTCAAAAGGTGCTGACATTATTTTCTTTCAAAATAGAGATTTAGCTCTACTTAAAACTGGAAGTTGGTCAAAAAAAATTGAAGTTAAAAGACCTCTTAAAGGTGAAGAACTAAGTATTAATCTTATCAGTTCAGACTATGGTAAGTCGAGTTTTATATTTTTATACCTTGTATTCAAGAACGGCAATTTTGCTAGCCTGATGAAATTAGAGGACACCAATTCCTTTATGAGAATTTCTATCTAAACACTATTGCGATCTATTTCTTTAAAAAGTTGATGTTTCTACAAACCCACCATTGTGAATCATTACAAAGCATCAGAACTCTGAGACTGCACATCACTACCAAGGCATAGAAGGCTATAGACCTAATGCGCATAAATGGATAATTTAATTAAAATGGTGCAACATTAGGTGTGGGAGGTGGTACGTCAAAGGGCATATTCCTTTGCTGCACATTCTGACTCAGTGACTCTCTGTGTTGTATTTCACCACTTGTATTCATCCAGCTTCATTGTTAAATGATAAGCCAGTTCTTCATTTGAGATAGAATTAGCTTCCTTTGATGGAAATCCATTCCATACATTTGCAGTTATAAATTGGGATAATATTCTGATACCCTCCAGTCCCTGCAGAATTTATTTTTTTTTAAACTGTCAAAAATAGTAGATAATTTGTATAGACTGAAACCTTTTGTATAATGTTTACTTTTTTATGAAACAAAAAGGGTTTGTAAATTAATGTGAATTATGTTTTAGATTTTGTGGTGGTATGCTGCAGGTGTGTGAAGATTCATACCATGGTTTCATGAATACATGTAGATACAGCATATATATCCAAAAAAGCAGTAATTTATTTACAAGATAACCTACTTAAGATTCACATATTGAGTCTCAAAGTTGTTGGTGCAAACTTAGTATTCCAGACCATTTGTAAAAATGCTACATTAGGGGGTGGTGGGATGAAAGGTGAGGACAAGGGAAACACTATCCTTGTGCAGAATATAGAATATGAAAGAATGGGGGAAAAACATTGAAGGAAGATGGACTCTCAACCCAAAATGTTGACCACCCCTTTGTCTCCATAGTTGACCACTGAGTCCTTCCATGCATTTGTTTTTTTGCACCAGATTCCAGCATTTGCAGTCTCATGTGTCTCTTGTATGTTCCAGATCGGCTAGGGTAGTTGGGAAAAGATAAGCTAAACACCCAGGTTTTATTTTTATTAAATAGCACAATTATATAGAAGCAGTGATAAATCTGATATTAAAAAATTACAGTTCTAATTTATCATTGAGTTTCATATGAGTGTAGTTCATCCTTTCTTAATGAAAAAAATCAATATATAAGAATCTCGTGTAAATAAAAGAATTAGAGCAGTTTGCCATATTGCCACAGGATTAATGAAGAAATGGATTAACCCATACTGTGATTTAAGGATTCTCTTCCATTCAGTAAGATCTTGGCTGACATTCAATATCAATTCCACATTCTCCCTATATGCTGGCCCTGACTACAAAACCCCCTGCTCTCAGCACCCTCGCCCGCTCCAACACAAACACACAAAATCTACTAAGTTTGCAGAGTCTTAGTAGATACAGTGCTGATGTAATGACTAGATCCATATAAAAAGGACCAGAATGTACCTAATTTGCACAGTTAAGGCTGTTGCAAGCACAGCTCCTTGCAGGTAGTATCACTGGCACTTGCCTTTGCATAGTGGGGTTAAGGCAGCATTGGCCCTGCCATTCACCTGGCCTGCAAATGCCATCCAACCCACCAGCAAATTCACTTAAGCTATCTTGAGGTTCCTATACTTGAATTTACAGGAATGCATTGACTTTTAGCTGTTTTCACTTGTACATACTTTAGGAGAAGGTTGTTAACAATATTTTGTTTTTACGTTTTCCACCTAGTTGGATTGGATATTCAGCAAAAATATACCGTCTTTTACTCAGGACCAAAGAGGTTTGGAACACACATTATTCGTGGAAAATCAGATGTGCAAAACACTCAATTAGCAAAACAAAACAGCATAGAGAATTCATCAACAGTTCCCTCTACCCGTGCAATTAAAGGTACTTTTTTCATTAATTCTTAAGGTCATGTAGAAAATGATTTAAATCACAGAAGTTTTTTTTTACAGGATAGCTATTTATGTTTATTCATTTGTGTTGGAGAGAGTGAGGCAGCTGAGTGCAGGATGTTTTGTTCCAAGGCCTTCCAGGAAGCATTTCCTACTTCGAAAATTAAGTCTAACACACAAATAATTTTTTTCTGCTGCTTTTCTCAGGATACAATTTTTCCTTTATTGTCAGCTATGATTGTTCCTATATGTGAATTTAATAAGGTTACATTTCCCTTCACAATATATATTTGTAAAAACTTTTACTGTTAGCCTTGTTAACTAGGAGTTAATGTTTGAGATGCAGAACAGCTGGTATCAGATACTTAGAGTCTAAGAGGCATGAAAAAGTTTGCACATAGACTGTTTCATAACACAGAGACAAAGTTAAAATGTGGTCACAGCAAATAGTTAAGAAGACAAATAGTATTTAGGCCTTTATTGCAAGGACAATGGAATACAAATCTTGCTACAGCTATGCAGGGCTTTGGTGAGACCCCAGTAGAGTACTGTCTATGATTTTGGTCATTTTTTAAGGAAGGACATACTTCGCTTTAAAGGCATTGCAGCAATTAGAGTCACTTGACTGATTCTCAGAATAAGGGAGTTATCTTATAGGGAAGATTGAAAGGACATTTATAAGAAAGAGAGGTTGACCTTATTGATGCATAAGATTTTGATGAGGCTTGATAAGGCAGGTGCTGGTCAGGGGGTCTAGAATTTGGGGCAGAGTCTCAGGATAAGAATTGGTCACTTAAGACAGAAATAAGGAGAAAGTTCTACTCTAGGGTTATGAATCTTTGGAATTTTTACCCTTAGAAGCTGAGATATATTGTCACTAAGTACATTTAAAGGCTGAGATACATTTTTTGACTCTATAGAGTTTGGACAGGAGAATGGAGTTGAGCCTTTGATCAGTTCAGTCAGGGCTTGAGGGGCCATTTAGAAACAATACTAAACAATAATCTTCAAATCAATATGGTATCAATATCTCTAAGGTGGCATTTTTAAATAATTCTGAGACAATCTGACATTTGAAGATAAATTTTGCATTAAACTTTCTTATCTTCATTGTATCTTAATTATAAATACAGGATCTACCAATGAGGTCAACTGCGTAGAACCTCGAAAAAGACTATGTAATCATTACTGCAAGAATAAAGACAAATGTGGTCATGAATGTTGTAAGTGCTGAAATATAGACACTGTTAGTTTTTTTATTGCGCGCATACGCACACACACACACACACACACACACACACACACACACACACACACACACACACACACACACACACACACACACACACACACACACACACACAGGCCTGAACTGCAAAGAGGTATTTCATCTCCATTCTCATGGTGGGGGTGGGGCTTGCTTGCCACGATCCTACTGTCTTCCCACAGTCTTCACCTTAAGCTTCTTTTATGAGCAGGCAAGAAGAATGCATTGTGGATACCATTGGGGTCCTTTAAGTATGTAACAAGATTCAAATGAAATCTTGGGAACAGACTTCTGTTTTAATGGCAATCTTGCACAGAAAGGGGTTGGGCCTTTTCTATCAGAACAATCTGTTTGAAGAAAGAAGCTAAAAAAGATTAGTCTTTTTATATTTTTAAATTTCCCTTGTGAAACCTGGGAGCAGCAGAAAATTTATGCTTCTAGCCTAAGAGGAAGTTTGGCAACCCTTATTTACAACTTATTTGCTCCTTCTGTATATAGTATCCTGCTGCATGAATCTGCATTCCTGTTGGGCCAGTTGTCATTTGCCGTCAGTTCTGGTTAGGAACCTGTCCAGGATTGTTGAGATAGAGCCCAGGAGTTAAACCCTTCGGGCCTCATACCACCATTGTTAGGATAGTTTCCCGCTACCTGAGATCCTGCCAGTTTCTTCAACCTCACTCCAAATTAATATCATAACTAACTTCCATTCTCCACATTTTTTTCAATGCTCTGGGATATATCCCAGAAGGTCTTATCGCTTTAGCTTGATTAATTCCTAATTTTTGGTGTGATTTGCCATTCCTGTGATGTTTGTTTTGCTTGCAGGTAAAGTTGGTGTATCAGTTGTGCAGGGTGGTATTACACCACAGGCAACAACAAAACTTTCTTCCTATCTCAGTGACCTTAAAAGTAGAAGTGAGACTTCCTCCGCTCCATCAGTTAAGCGACTAAAGGTAACTTTTCTGTGCATGGTGAAGTTTCAACAAACTACAAGGTTCAAATAGTTTTAAAAATTGCATTTTCTTATAATAGGTAGAGATGCTAAATGAATTAGGATCAGTAAATCTTCAACAGTTTGCTTACATGCCCAAACATCCATTGTCAACATTACCAAGGTAATAAGATTCATCTTGTAAAGAAAAAGAAGTTTATACATTTGACATTAAGGTTAAATTTTATCACATTATACTTTTCATGTGCAATCATTTTCAAGGTACTATGAAACAAAACCTGCTCCAACAGCTCAAGCACAGAACTGGGATCAATTAGACATCTGTAAAAGCAATTATCAACAACAGCAGACACATGATGATGAAGGTATATTAGTGAAAAGGAAGAATTTTCTTTTACTTATGCTGGTAGTCATACCATCTATGCCATTTTGTATGCCAAAGAGAGAGAGTTAAGTTTTGGCTTATCAACAGTACTATTTTCAAGTTGAAACATAGAAGAATACAAAATAGGAACAGGCTCTATAGCCCACCATGTATGCACTGTCCATGATGCCAACTTAAGCTAATCCCTCTGCTTGCACATGGTCCATATCCCTCTATTCCCTGCCTTATCCATGTGCCTATTTAAATGCCTCTTGAATGTTGCTATTGAAGCTGCTAACACAACCTTTCCTGGCAGGGCGTTCCGGGCACCTACCACTCTATGCAAAAAAAACTTGCCTCACAAATCTCCTTTAAACTTTTCCCCTCTCACCTTAAACCTATGCCCTATGGGATTTGACATTTCCATCCTGACTCTGACAATCTACCCACTATGCCTTCCATAATTTTATATACTTCTATCAGGTCGTCCCTTAGCCTCTGATGCTCCGGAGAATACAATCCAAGTTTGTCCAACCTCTCCTTATAGCTAATACACTTCAGCTCAGACAACATGCTGGTGAACCTCTTCTACACCCTCTCCAAAGCCTCCACATCCTTCCTATAGTGTGTGATCAGAACTGCACACAATACTCCAAATGTGGCCTAAATATTTGTACAAGTGCAACTTTTATACTCAATGCCCTGACTGATGAAGGCAAGCATGTTGTACACCTTCTTTACCACACTATCCACTTACATTGCCACTTTCAGGAAGTTATGGACTTGCAGCTCAAGGTCCCTCAGTACATCAATTCTCCTAAGGGTCATTGCCATTTATTATATTCTTCCTGATCTATATCCTGTTCTATCTTTTGACAACCTTCCTCACTTTCCACAATATAATGTTATTGACAGTGAACTGCACAGCTTTATACACTGTCAAGATCATCTTTGTTTTAAAATGGCAGAAAGCAATCACACAGGCCTGGAATATAATGCACTTTAATTTTGAAGCTTTTGCTTGGAATTAACACAATTGTATGAAGATTCCTTTTGCATTATTTTAACAAAGGCATTGATTTGTTTGTTATAATTTAGTTAGAAACATTTTAATTTACTGCCCAGTAAGAGTACATTTACCTATAAGAAGCTTTAATTCTTCCCTTGGGGCCTCCTTAACGTGCAGGACCTACCTGCAGATATCTACCTCTTCCAATATAGTTATGAGGTTGGCATTGGTGAATCAAGATGCCCCTTTTATACCTGTGCTATCACAGTTCCCTCAAGACCACCCAAGCTGCCTTCTGACTTCCAACAGTGTTGGACTGTGTTATTTCCTCCTTTTAAGTGGTGCAACAAGATGTCAGCCATCAGTGGTTAATCTTAATAGCAGAGCAGGACTTCTGAAATTACTCATGTCTAACAGACATTAATGGCACCTCTGAAGCACACAAATGCTTGCATAAGATGTGTGCACAGAAATCACAAATTCCTGGCACCTGTATATGCTGAGAAGGGTCCCACATGCTGCATAATTTTACGACTTTATGGATTTCTAGCCCACATATAGCCCTTTACGCATTGCCTTAATAGGAAATCTTCCATATTACAAAGAGAGTCATCCATACATTGAGTCAATATGGTACAGAAACAAGTCAGTTGAATCGGTTTATATTGGAGTTACTTTACAGAAATTAAATGTGGATGGTAGACAACAAGAGAAAGATACACAGGCAAACCCCTCATTACGCTGTTCGGGTAACAGAAATTCGCCCTTACAGGATTCACAAAACATTACCCAAAAATTTGAGATATGGAATAAAATTCGCTCTGAGAGAAATTATGTGGACAAAAAAGTAAATAAATAAACAAAAGTTTTTTTTTCAACCCATGTTTCTTTATGTACGTGCAGATGTTATGGCTTCGATTTACGGAAGATTGCGATGTGGAACGTTTTCTAGGAATGCAACCCCTCCGTCCCCCCCACCCCCATCCCTTCGACAAGGCCCTGTCTACATTATGGAAATTGCAGATTTACTATTATCAGGCTTCCACCACAATGAGCTGGATTGTCTGACTCGGTTCTATTTCCAGGATGCCTGGCCTCTATCTCAGACACTCTCAAAGTTTCTGACCTCATTCTTGCCTTCTCCTGGGGCATGCTACTACCCATCAATCCCAGATCCCATAGATTGAAACAATGAACTGCAGTGCAGCAAGGGATGTATACTGGGGGCAAAAAACAATAATTACTGGGTTAAACACTCCATGGACATGATTTAATGGCATGATTTAAATGCATCAAAGAAGTATGAAATGTATTTATGCTGTTTCCACTTCCTCAAGAAAGTCAACTGACCTTTGCAAATTAGCGTAATTAATAGAAGTAAACATCTCTTTTCCACAATTTTGTCTATCTTGTCTGCCACATAGCTCCAAATATTTGAAGTTCAACCTGCAAGTCAGATAGGACTTTAGCTTTCATGCATATTCTTTCTTGCTAAGTGGTCCCTCGGGATCAAGCAAACGGATCAAGATCTAAAAGAGGTCTAGGAGAATCTTCCATTTATTATTGTTGCTGATTGATTTTTGGTGTGGATATACTTTTGTCAAAATAATTAAAGTTTAGTTTACCTTTTTTTGTTAGGAAAATACTCTTTGACTTCATCAAAACCCAGTTCATCTGTGATTCTGCCACACCAGAATATGCCGAGTGCTTTCAACTGCAATTCTGATGCAAATGAAAGTGGCTACTGGTCATCAGGAGGCATAAATGTGACTTTTGACCTAGGAGATGACTTATGGGGTGACTTTGATGATGAGAAACTTGTACAAGCTAGCAATTTGGTCAGTTCAGAGGAAACCAACATTAATTACCAAAAAGGTAATATGGCACTGTTTGCCTGTGCAACACCCAGAAAAATAGTGTGTGAAAGTTGAAAATAGAGCTATTTTAGAATGAAGCAAGTTTGCACACTTTTCTGAGTATCTTGATGCCAGTCAGTACCATTTGTATGTTCTGTTTTGGGTAAGACTTCCTGTTCACTAGCACTGTTATAATGCCATCAAACTCACCTAAATCATGACAACAGTGGTATGATACCCAAAATTCACATTGGTTTGAAAATTGACAATTATTGTTCAGTCACAGAAGAACATGCTTTTCCTAATATTGAGGTTGAAAAATAATATTATTTGAAGGCTAAAGCACACTAAACTTGTATTCATATTCATATTCACTGTCACTCTGCAGACTGACCACACGAAGCATTGACCCTTCCTTGCATCTTCAACACTTTGCTGTAGCCAATACCATCTTCTAATGCCCATTTATCTGGATCAAAAATTCCTCTTCATGGATAACATGGAGGTCCCAAAAATACTCTTCAGGCACCACAGGCATACATGTGGACCTCGTTGCTGAAAACACACAAACCCTCAGTTCACAAAACCTTTTCCACCCAGGCTGTCTTGTCTCACCTTGGAAAAGCAATGTCCATGCTGACTACACTTCCACAAGATATTCCGCACTCAAATTTGACCATGTTGTCTCATACATCTGCCTAGACTGCATGTAAGTCAAGTTCACTCTGACTCAACTTCCGTAATCCAGCCCTTTTATGCTGATTTATGCCATGTCTCAGTTTCCTAATCACCACTATATTTGGGAGGGCATTGACATTATTTGCTCTACAAGACTAGACTTCATTTACTTCTCTGTCAACTCCCAGGAGTAGCCAAACTGGTGACAGGATTTTCTGTTATTGCAGTCTTCCCCCAAACCTGGGCATTCATAGCCTTCGCTCATGTCTTCACAGATGCCTTCCTGATAACTTACTGCCAAGAGGACCTGGCTGTGAGAAAAATCAGAAATTAAATAAGTTTTAAGTCGAGTAGAAAGGGAAGGAAGAGAGAGACTGTGCTACACCTTACCAATGATAGAGTGAAGATGAAGAGAGTCTGAATTACACTTACCAATGTACTTAGATTGAGAAATCTCCACATGATGGGCATATTCAACTCCCTGCCATCATTTCTTGTGGGGGAAAAAAACTGGCAATTGGCAGAAGAGAGTTTGAAGGACACTCTGTGTGCCTGTCTGATTCAATTTTCAGTTAGCCCTTCAAGCAGGCCTTCAGTTCTTCTGCTGTTTAAGCACATAAATAAGGATATTATAGAGTTGTAGAATTCTGATTGTGATTGTCATGGCACAGTAAGAAAAGCAAAAGAAACAAATTGACATCCCACTTTCTTTAGGTGTTGAGAGATTAAACTACTGATCATAAAAGAGATAATTGGAGGCAGGTCTAAAATATTAGGTTTTCTAAAATTTCTTAGTGACAAAAGGATCAGGGTGTTCGAGCTTGCCCTACTGGGATCCAGTTCACCCCCTGCAGGATCAATTTATTGAATTTTTAGTGTCTAAAACAAGTAAGCAGCAGAGCAGCATCCATTTTACACCTGCATTTCTTCCTCAATAGTCATAAGAAGCTTAAACCTGGAAACAGTTTGGTCTCCAGAATTTATTCCTGCCTGTGTCATTATACTCTGCCATACTAAAAATATATTTATCTACTCTGCTTAGAAAGATGTAATGCTCAGAAAATACTGTAGGTGAAACATTCTCAGTTTCACTCTGTCATGTTATTATATAGCTATTAAAAACGCAATGACTTTATATTTATCCTTGATTTAGAACAAAGATATGTTCCTGGAAAACAGTTTGTCTAGTGAAATTTCATAAATCGAAAAGGCTGGGTGAAAAGCATTATGGGTACCTGGGCACATGTATTCATCTGGGCAGAGAGTGATGCACAACTCATGATGGCAAGAAATGGAAGAAATATACACTAAAGAATCAATGGAACTATAGCAAGAATTCATAAGTCAAGGATTACTTAGTGGGTTTTGAAGTCAGCTTTAGAAAGTTTGGTTTCATACTGAGCCATGTTTGAATGTTTTTACCTTGCTGAGTCTCCCTCGACAGTAAAGTACACGTTGCTTAACTGTCCAAGAGTAAAAAAAATTAGTATTTCAACATTTTTTGCTAGGAGTAGTAGTCTTTTTGCCATTGTCAATTGAATATATAATGATATCTTCATATTATTTATACAGATTCTTCCTGTAGTACATATCCAAATTTTACAGAATATAACCGACTGCCTGAACGTCCATACAAAAAGTTTGAGAACCAAACAGTAAACGGTGAACGCAATCGGTAAGATTTACAAAGTAAAAGCCTATTGATTAGTTGTCTAGTTTTCTGTAGTCTGTAAATAAAAATGACATTATTGTATGAATGCTTAACACATTTACATCAGATTCATTCTCCTTTTTTTCTGATCTAAATAGTGTAAATATTTACACCATGCAGCTGGTAGGCAGACTGAAGGAGCTGGAAAATAGTAGCAATAGGAAGTGTGATCCAGTTTGAGGTCTGTCCCTTGTTGACAAGGAATTAGCAGGCTGCAGATTCAGTCGGTAAAACTTCGATAATGCAGCATGTTTGGGACTTTGGTGGCATCAGACTAGCAGATTTTCCAGACTATTGGATGTTATTTCTATTTAAGTGTTACATGGTATTGTAATAAATTTCCTGTGAACCAGTTAAGTTTAAAGGGAGTGCAAAAACCAGAGTTCTGGTGAGTAGAAAGGAAGTGTGGGAACTGGAACTCCAGTTAATTGAAAGAAAGCGTGACAAATATCACCTGGTGAGCAAGGTACTGAGCTGCTGGGATATCCAAATGGTTGAATAGTGGGATTGTCTGAGTTTTACTGGTGGCCAAGCTTCTCTCTCTGAGCCCAGAAGAAGGTAGCTCAGAGGGGAAGAGGAGGTGTCAATTCTCAGTGTGTGGACAGTTTTGAATAGCCGGTTTTGAATTCCTGTTCAAAGTGCCAATGTCTACACTATTGAGAGAAGAGGCAAGAAACTTCATGAATGTTGTGCATTCACCAACAGACAGCATCAAAAGCTCCGTCAATGTATGTTATATATTGGATGTCGGATAATGGTAGTGGGTAATTTACTGGACAAACAATTTAGAAGCTTAGACTAATGGACATGAGTTGAATCCCACCACACCACATCCAATTACTTCATCTGAAATAGAAGGATAGTCTCACTAATAGTAACTGTTAAACTACCAGATTGTTTAAGGTCTAATTCAGTAATGGCCTTTATGAAGAACATCTGCCAAATTTGCCAATTCTGGCCTTCAGACCCACAATAAAGTGATTTATTCTTAAATACTTTCTGAGATACCCAAACAAGCCTCATAGTTCAAGAGCAGTGAGGGATGGGCGTTAAATGCTGGACTTGTAGTGATCCCCACATCCCGTGAAAGCAATTTTTAAAAAATTCAATAAACCCATTTCTTGCAATATCTCGTACTGGAATGATATATTAAAAGTCAGTGTATATATATTTCACAGGGTACATATATATATATGTACATACACACACACACACACCTTAGGATATATACACATCTTAGGAATGTTACACGACAAATACAAAACATTCTCACATTAACTTCGCCTCATTGTTATTTTACAGGGTACATTAATACATAAGATTCCAGATTAATGTATACAGAACAGAAAAAAATGAATAATCGTAGATTTTAATTCCAAGAAATATATAATTAAAGATATTACCACCTCATATAAAAATAAATATCCAGTAAACATTGTGTTTATTAAGATGAAGATGACTATTTCTTGTGAATTAAACATCTTGTTTTCATTCAACACTGCATATTGTTTCAAATAGTGTCATATTTTTGCTACTCTACATCAAAACATAAAATCCAATTTTTGATCTAACTATTTAATAGTGTTTAGTATTAAATAATTAGGTCAAAAACAGGATTTAGTTGCAGATTGCTGAAAAGAATTCTTGTGAATATAGCAAATTGCAAAGGAAGTTCACAGATAATTCAATCAGCCTGGACTGATTTTTAATCTTGGTTTAGGAAAGAAAAAAAATAATAGGAAGAATCTTTTTCTGACCAATGAGTCTTTTTTGTGGTGTGGCTCCAGTCATAGCGTTAGGCTGGAATATCAGAGATATCCTGGCTTAACACTGTGACTGGAGCCACACTACAAAATCAGAGAGGCCCAGCAAAGGCACCATAGTGGTTTTGACTGCTGGTGAGGCCCCACTTTAGCTCATCAGAGTCAAAGCTGATGCTTAAATTGAATGCATGTGATTGACTTTCATTCACAAGCATCCAGAAATACTCGGACAAATGTAGATAAAATAATATTAAAATTTGTTAAATTTTTGAAAAATTAAAATGCTCTTGAAGGCAAATAAATACTTTTTAATTAAAGTGAATTAGATCAAATAAGAAGCATATTAACATTTTACTTACCATTCCCACCACAGGTATTTTTTTCCCCATTGATTTAAATGGACCCACTGGAGCTGGCATGGACTCAGCAGACAGATTTCCCAGCCTAAGTACTAGAAAATCCAAGGAAGTCTGCTGGCAGTTAACCAGAGTAGAAGGCTGGATTTCAGTCCCTGCTCAAGAGTCCTGAGCTGCCACCCAGTTAGATGGGTAAAGCCTAGCTTGTCTGAGCACAACTCCCAGTTTATAGAATCAGGGCCACTTATTCCTGGGATGTAGGTTTCATTGCCAAATAAGTATTTATTGTCTGTCCTTGTTTGCCCAGAAAAAAAAAGAGATACAATTTGCAAATCAATTTCATAGCAAAGCTGAGAGTTAACTACATAAATTGGATTGAAACAACAAATAGGCCAGATTGGCTATTGACTGCAGGTTTCTATCCCCAAGGAAAATAGTCAAACCATCAGGTTGTTATGTCAGTCTGATAGTTTTGGGCTCATGTTTGTGATGTCAGCTTTTTATTTCCAGATTTGTCTTTTTATCTGACTTCCAATTCTCAAACTATTATGGTGGGATTTGAACTCCTGTTGTCTGGATTAAAAGGGTGCATCACCAGTTTAGTAACTAGGTTCTTGTTTGCATAACCCATTTAGGAATTACGTATTCAGATGGCAGAACATTAGAAGGTTTAAACAATAAGGATTTGTTATAATCAGCAGAATTTAAATTGAAAGAATTAATGCCACCATAAAAGAAGTGCACAGTTAATAATATCATTTTACATATTTTATGTAAATTTTCCGGATTGGAATGTAGAGACTATAGTTCTTGAATTTGTTGCAGTGAGGCTGATGATCAAAACCAAGATTTCAAAACACATTATTGTGAGTATATTTGCATAAGAGATAAAAATTGCGGCTCCCAAGAACTACATGATACTTTGGGGGGGGGGGGGTATTGTGCAATTTTACTCAAGAAATACTCCTATAATTGTGTTTTAAGTAGTACTGTATTCTGAAACAAGCAACAGATATACTAAGTATTTCAGGGAATGGAAAGAGAAACAGAGTCAATGTTTCAGGTCAATGACCTTTCATCAGTACTGGAAAATTGAGAAAACAATTATGTGTTAAGTTGTAGAAAAACAAGTATGTGTTAAGTTGTAGAGAAGGGGAGGGTGGATACAACACAAATGCTGGCTGCCTGAAATTCCTGAATTCCACTGTGAGTCCTGAGGGCTTCAGTGTGCCCAGACAGAATATGAGGTGCTGTTCCTCAAGCTTACATTGGGCTTTGTTGCAAACTTGTATGAGGATAAAAGCACAGAGCTCAGAGTGGGATGGATAATTAACGTGAATCCGTAATTTCCAGGTCACCCTAAAACTGAATGGAGGTGCTCAGCAAAGCAGTCGTCCAATCTGGGTTTGGATTCTCCACTACAGAGGAGAATAATTTCAGGGAGGAAGCCTATCTGGTTTGTGGCAAAGCTGGCTGGCTCTGATGTGAAGTCATGCATCTGCAACATTAACTCTGTTTTTCCCTTTCTACAGATCTCTAGCATTCCTTCTTCATTCCAGATTTTCAGCAACTGTTGTGCATCCCAACATATTCTTTTGTTTCTTTTCTCTCTCTTTCTCTAACTGCTGGCATCAAAAGTAATTGCTACCTGGACAACCTTGATGTCCATTCTCTCACTGGCGGTCCCCATTCCTACCCCTCTCTACAATGTAAAACACACCTGTTTTCTCATTTTTCCAATTCTGATGATCATTGACCTGAAACATTAATGTTGTTTCTGTTTCTCACGCCACAGATGCTGTATGACCTGTTGAATATTTCTGATATTTTATGACTTTGTTTCAGATTTCCAGCTTCAAATGTATTCTTAAAATGTGATACTTCTAATGTATATAATGATTATGTTTTTCTAAACATATTTGTCATTGATGCTTTTAGGCATAGACACCTGCCAACAATGGAACAGTCCTGCTCCTTAGCAGTTGACTCAACAGTTAACGAAACAGTAAGTTACAATTTAAAAGAGATTAAACACATTGAACCATCTCATTGTATAACAAACAATTCAGCTTTTTCAGCCTAGTTTGTAGTTTGAATCCCAAATACCGCTCAAACTTGCCAGTGTCTTTTTCACTTGATGAACTGACTTGCCACAGTGTTGGCACACTCCAGTTTGCGAACAAAGAGAAAGTCTGCTGCTTATTCATTGTTGAATTTATACCAGTACTTGCAGAGGTTTAGCATTGAATTGGTACTTTTTAAGAATATATGGAGTGAAAAATATTTATATATCTTCAAATATGATAAAATAACATGTTATTTTGTTATGTTGTCTACATGGATTTTAGTAAGGCTCACCCAGAAGATTAAGGTGCATGGGATCCACAGTGAATTGGCCATTTGGATTCAGAATGGCTTGCTTGTAGAAGACAGTGGTCAATGGGACTTATTCTAGCTGGAGGTGTGTGACTAGTAGTGTTCCTAAGGGATCCATATTGGGACCTCTGCTGTTTGTGATGTATATAAATGACATGGATGAAAACGTACATGAGTGCATTAGTAAGTTTGCAGATGATACGAAGATTGGTGGTGTTGTGGATAGTGTAGAAGACTGGCAAAGGATATAACGAGATATAGATCAGTTGCTGAAATGGGTGCAGAAAAGGCCAAATTTGAAGTGTTGCACCTTGGGAAATCAAATGTAAAGAGACAGTACACTGTTAATGGCAATACCCTTAACAGTGTTGATGAGTAGAGGGATCTTGGGGTCCAAGTTCATAGCTCCCTGAAAGTGGCTACACAGGTTGATAGGGCAGTAAAGAAGGCATATGGCATGCTTGCCTTCATTAGTCGAGGCACTGAGTTCAAGAATCAGGAACCATTCTGAAGGGGGAGGGTGAACAGCCAGAGGTCATGGTACATATTGGAACCAACGACATATATATGAAAAGAGATGAGGTCCTGAAGAGGGAATATAGGGAGTTAAGTAGGAAGCTGAAAAGCAGGACCTCAAGGGTAGTAATCTCTGGTTTGCTGCCTGTACAACATGCCAGTGAGGGTAAGAATAGGATGATTTGGCAGATGAATGCGTGGCTGAGGAGTTGGTGCAGAGGGCAGGGTTTCAGATTTGTTGATCACTGGGATCTCTTCTGGGGAAGGTACGACCTGTACGAAAGGGACAGGTTGCACCTGAACTGGAGGGGAACCAATATTCTTGTGGGCAGGTTTGCTAGAGCTATTGGGGAGGGTTTAAACCAGTTTGGCAGGAGGATGGGAACCAGAGTGATAGGTCAGAGGTTGGTGCATTTAGTGTACAAGTAGATGCAGAGTGTAGAAAGACTGTGAGGAAGGACAGGCATTTTGAAAGAGCAAAATTGCAGTCAGTTGGATGGGCTGAAGTGTGTCTACTTTAATGTGAGAAGTATCAGGAACAAGGGTGATGAACTTAGAGCATGGGTAAGTACATGGAACTATGATGTGGTGGCCATTGCAGAGACTTGGCTGTTGCAAGGGCAGGAATGGCTGCTGGATATTCCGGGGTTTAGATGTTTCAAAGGGAACAGAGACAGAGGTAAAAGAGGTGGGGGAGTGGTTTTGTTGATCAGGGACAGTGTCACAGCTGTAGAAAGGGAGGACCTCCTGGAGGTATCGTCTACTGAGCCAGTGTGGGTGGAAGTCAGGAACAGGAAGGGAGCAATCACTCTATTGGTAGTATTCTACAGAACCCCCCCCCCCCCCCCTATTAGCAGCAGAGACACTGAGGAGCGGATCGGGAGGATAGGAGCAGACAATATGGGAAAGTATTTAACTGGGGGAGGGGGAATTATGATGCTATTAGGCAGGAACTTGGGAGTGTAAATTGGGAACAGATGTTCTTAGGGAAGTGCACAGCGGAAATGTGGCTGACGTTTAGGGAGTACTTGCATGGGTTCTGGATAGGTTTGTCCCATGGAGGCAGGGTAAGGATGGTAGAGTGAAGGAACCGTAGTTGACAAGAGATGTAGAAAAGGAAGAAAGAAGCTTACCTAGCGTTTAGAAAGCATGTAACAGACAGAGCTCTGGATAATTACAAGGGAGCTAAGAGGGAGCTTAAGAATGGACTTAGGAGAGCTACAAGGGGGCATGAGAAGGCCTCGGCGAGTAGGATTAAGGAAAACCCCAAGGTAGGGGCGGTCCTTAATGAATACTTTGCTTCAGTATTCACCAGTGAACGAGACCTTGACGTTTCTGAGGATGGCGTATGACAAGCTGATACGCTAGGGCATGTCAACATGAGGAAGGATGATGTGCTGAAACTTTTGAAAAAGATTAGCATAGATAAGTCACCAGGGCCAGATGGGATATATCCAATATTTTTACGGGAAGCGAGGGAAGAAATTGTTGCACCTTTGGCGATGATCTTTGTGTCCTCACTGGCTACAGGAGTAGTGCCAGATGATTGGAGGGTGGCAAATGTTGTTCCTTTGTTGAAGAAAGGGAGTAGGGACACCTCTGGGAATTATAGACCAGTGAGTCTTTCTTCAGTGGTGGGCAAATTACTGGAGAAGATTCTTAGTGACAGGATTTATGGGCATTTGGAGAAGCATAGGCTGATTACGAACAGTCAGCATGGCTTTGTGAGAAGCAGGTCGAGCCTCAGGAGCCTGATTAAATTCTTTGAGGATGTGACAAAGCACATTGATGAAGGTAGAGCAGTGAGTGTGGTGTACATGGATTTCAGTAAGGTGTTTGATAAAGGTCCTCATGGAAGGCTCAGTCAGAAAGTAAGGAGGCATGGGATTCCAGGGAAACCTGGCGATGTTTATTTTCAGAATTGGCTTGCCCATAGAAGACAGAGGGTGGTGGTGTATGGAACGTATTCTGCCTGGAGGTCAGTGACCAGTGGTGTTCTGCAGGGATCTGTTCTGGGACCTCTACTCTTTGTGACTTTTATAAATGACTTTGATGAGGATGTGGAAGGTTGGTCTGTAAGTTTGCTGATGATACTAAGGTTGGTGGTGTTGTAGATAGCGTAGAAGGTTGCTGTAGGTTACAACAGGACATTGATAGAATGCAGACCTGAGCTGAGAAGTGGCAGATGGAGTTCAACCCAGCAAAGTGTGAAGTGAAACACTTTGGGAGATCGAATTTGAAGGCAGAATACAAGGGTAATGGCAGGACTCTTAGCAGTGTGGAGGAACAGAGGGATTGAGGGGTCCACGTCCATAGATCCCTCAAGGTTGTCACGCAGGTTGATAGGGTTGTTAAGAAGGCATATGGAGTGTTGGCCTTCATTAGTTCACGAACCACAAGGTAATGATGCAGCTCCATGGAACTCTGGTTAGACCACACTTGGAGTATTGCGTTCAGTTCTGGTCGCCTCATTATAGGAAGGATGTGGAAGCTTTAGAGAGGGTGCTGAGGAAAATTACCAGGATGCTGCCTGGATTGGAGAGCATGTCTTATGAGGATAGGCTGAGTGAGCTAGGGCTTTTCTCTTTGGAGAGAAGGAGGATGAGAGGTGACCTGATAGAGGTGTACAAGAGGCATAGATTGAGTGGACAGTCTGAAAATGGCTAACACAAGGGGCCATAATTTTAAGATGATTGGAGGAAGGTATAAGGGGGATGTCAGAGGTAAGTTTTTTTTACACAGAAAGTGGTGGGTGCGTGGAACACACTGCCTGCAGAGATTATGAGGGCAGATACCGTATGGACATTTAAGAGGTTCTTAGATAGCCACATGAATGATAGAGAAATGGAGGGCTATGTGAGAGGGAAGGGTTAGATAGATAGATCTTAGAACAGGATAAAATGTTGGCACAATATCGTGGGCCGAAGTGCCCGTACTGTGCTGTAATGTTCTATGTTTATCAAACCTTAGTTAGGCTGCATCTGGAGTATTGCATTCAGTTCTGGTCACCCCATTATAGGAAGGATGTCGAGGCTTTGGAGAGGATGCAGAAGAAGTTTACTAAGATGCTGCCTGGATTAGAGGGCATATGCTATGAGGATAGGTTGGACAAGCTTGGGTCGTTATCTCTGGAGCGGCATAAGCTGAGGGGAGATCTGATAGAGGTTTATAAGACTATGAGAGGCATAGATAGAATAGACAGCCAGTACCTTTTTCCCAGGGTTGAAATGTTTAATACCAGAGGGCATTCCTTTCAGGTGATGGGGGTAAGTTCAAAGGAGATGTGTGGGGCAAGTTTTTCTACACAGAGAGTGGTGGGTGCCTGGAATGCACTGCCTGGGGTGGTGGTGGAGGCAAGTACGGTAGGAGCGTTCAAGAAGCTCTTAGATAGGCACATGAATGTGAGAGAAATGGTAGGATATGGACATTGGGTAGGCAGAAAGGATTAGTTTAGTTGGGTATTTTATTACTAATATAATTGGTTCGGCACAAAATTCTGGGCTGAAGAGCTTGTTCCTGTGCTGTACTGTTCTATGTTCTATTTCCATAACATGAAATTTAAAATTATGTTTGAATTTCTGATTTGAAATTATGTTTTGAGTTGATCGTTCAGTGTTTCTGATTCTGATCAAAGTCCAATGATAATTCCCACCTCAGCCTTCCTCCCCAACCCCACCTCCCCTCCCACTCATTCTTCATGTAGATAGTGAGTATTGTAATTTCTCCAAGAGAATTAGTGAATTAACCAAGGTTGCTTTCATGCAGGACCTAATTGATTAATCACTTTAACAAAAGCCAAAGTGCTTACAATAATATGGAAATAATCTTCGTATGAATACATTCTTTATACATTAGAATCACATTATGCAATTTCAGTGGCAAAGAGTGTTAAAGAGAGTGTTGGAGAAGTACATTGGAAAAACTTAACAAGATGTCTATGACATGTAAACTTCTGATTACTGAGGGTCCTGCCACTCATTGTGTATTTCCTGGCCTGGTTTAACTTCCTAAAATGCATCACTTCACACTTGTCTGGTTAAATTCTATTTGCCATTCCCTTGCCCACTTTCCTGGTTGACCTAGATCCTATTGTAACCTTAGACAACCTTCTTCACTGTCCACTGTACCACCAGTGTTGGTGTCATCTGCAAACTTACTAATCATGCCACCTTCATTCTTTTCCAAATCACGAATATATATGATGAACAATAAAGGATCCAGCACCAATCCCTGTGGCACACCACTGACGACAGGTGTCCTATCTAAAAAGGCAACCCTCCACTACAACCACCTGCCTACTATTACCAAGCCAATTTTGTATCCAATTTGCTATCTCACCCTGGATCCCAAGTATTCTCATCTTCTGGACCAGCTTACTATGCAGGACCTTGTCAAAGGCCTTGTTAAAGCTCATATAGACAACATCCAGTGCCCTGTCCTCTTCAATCCTCATGGCACCTCTTCAGACAAATTAGTGAGACATGGTCTCACACAAACAAAGCCATGCTGACTATCCCTAATTAGCCCTAGCCTTTCCACACGCAAATAAATCCTGTCTCTCAGAATCCTTTCCAGTAACTTTCCCACCACTGTTGTTAGGCTCACTGGCCTGTGGTTCCCTAGCTTGGTCTGGCAGCCCTTCTTAAATAAAGGTCTAACTTTAACCATCCTCCAGTCTTCCAGTACCTCGTCAGAGACGAACAAAAATACAAAAGTTTCTGACAGGGCCCCAGAAATCTCTTTCCCTGCTTCCCACAACATCCTAGGGTACACCTGGTTAAGCTCCAGTGATTATCCACCTTTACGCACTCCAAGACCACAACACCTTCTCCTTTTCATGTTGATATACTTTAGGATAGCACTGCACGGTAGTGTAGCAGTTAGCACAACGCTATTACAGCGCCAATGACCCGGGTTCAATTCCGGCCGCTGTCTGTAAAGAGTTTGTATGTTCTTACCATGACTGCGTGGGTTTCCTCCGGGTGCTCTGGTTTCCTCCCACATTCCAAAGATGTACGGGTTAGGAAGTTGTGGGCATGCTATGTTGGTGCCAGAAGCGTGGCGACACTTGCGGGCTGCCCCAGAACACTCTACGCAAAAAAGATGCATTTCACTGCGTGTTTCGATGTACATGTGACTAATAAAGATATTTTATATTCCCTGAACTCACTAGCTTCCATGTCCTTCTCTACAGTAAATACGAACAAGAAGTATTTAGTTAAGACATCACCCATCTCCCATGGCTCCACATATAGATTACGACATTGATCCTTAAGGGGATCTACTCTCTCCCTAGTTCCCCTTTTGTTTAATATACTTGTAGAATCAGTTAGGAATCTCCTTTACCTCACCTGCCAGGGATATCTCATGGCCCCTTTTTTAGAACAGTACAGCACAGGAACAGGTCCTTCAGACCACTTTTGTCCTCTTGTTTTCTTTCTTAAATGTACTTCTACCTCCCCTATACTCCACAAGGGACATGCTTGACCTCAGCTACCCCGTTACGTGACATATGCTTCCTTTTTCCTATCCCTCATCATCCAAGGTTCCCTAACCCTTCCAGGCTTGCTTTTCATTCTAACAGGAACATGCTGGCCCTGAACTCTTCCTATCTCATTTTTAATGGCCTCCCACTTGCCAGGAATCCCTTCACCTGCTAACAACCTCTCCCAATAAACCTAGTTCCTGACTAATGCCATCAAAATTAGCCTTTTCCTAATATATGACTTTAACATGAACCAGTCCTATCTTTTTTCATAACTATCTTGAAACTAATAGAATTATGCTAAATAATTGCAATATGTAAAGGCTTCTAAAGCACATAGTTAATTAGAATAAAAGTAAGACATTTTCAGTGATTTTATTTTTAACAAAAATGTTAATCTTATATTGCAGCCTAAAATCCTTGGAACTACTCACCACACAACCTTTAACCAAGGTTCAGAGGAAGAATTGAGTTCTGCATCATCCAAAGTGAATGCACTGAAATATTCCAAAAATAGTGGGCCCTTGGACTGCTTCCATCACTTTGGAACAACTACTGCAAGAAAACCCAGGTAGGAGCCTGTATTTCATTTGTGTGCGCTCCTTAGGACAGAAATCAGTTAGTGAATTAAATTTGTGAAAATCTAGGATACTTCATGATAATCACTATCAGATTTATTTTATTGTGTATTTTAGACTATTTTCTGTCACTGTGGTTTTATATATTTCAGATATGCTTCAGAAGAAGAGTACGATGCTCTGCTTAGCATTTTTGATGGCATATTTTAGAACAGCACTTAAAATTTGGGGAGTTGTAAATATGTTCTTGTTATATCAACAAATTACAAAAGCTTTCAATTTGTTAATTGCTACTGGTATGTGCTAACTAGAATACAAATTGAGAAAGCTAAATAAGACAAAAAATGTTATCTGCTTTCGTTGTCACTTTTCACATTAAACTTGGTGTTTTATTTGGTCAACAGATCAAATATTTTAAGTATTATATTTCTAACCTGAAAAGATAAATACTGTAAGATACTACTGAACAAAAACTAAATTGTGCGCCTGAAATTCCCCTTTATTATTTAGCAGAGGTGTTGTTCTATTTAATTTGACTGATTGGTATTTCTAGTTTAAAAAAAACGGAAAAGATTTTCAAGTGAAAGTGTTATTTTTGCAAGTTTCCTGAAGTTTGTGGTCAAACCATGAGATTACATTCCTTTATTATTAAATAATGACTGTTATGTTTGTATGAAGGAGAGTTGACATCTGTGATCTTCCCTACACTTGTAACTGAATGTAAAGTGTTAAATATTTCCTTTCATTCTCAAACCTTAATGACAGTTAATTTATGTCAGGTGTAGAGATGTTCTAATTCCACTTGGGAACTGGTGGACTAGGCTGCTTTTGTGCGGCACTTACTGACTAGTTGAGATGTAACTAGCAGAAACCTGGGAGCTCAAGACCTGACCTGCATTTTGAGGGTTTAAATACCAAAATAATTACTTGTAAACATAAATGTTGACAAATGTAAACTAAGTTAATGATTTAATAATTAGAGTCCTACCATTGAGGTCACCTTATTGTATTGAAAATTGTTCAAATTTAACTCCAGGAAAGCTAATTGCATGAATAAAGTTGTTTGTTCCTTCAAGTGTCAGTCCAGTTTATTGAAGACCTGTATTCAACATAATACAATATTTTCTATTCAGTATGAAAAGCAGGACCTCAAGGGTAGTAATCTCTGGATTGCTGCAAGTGCCACGTGCCAGTGAGAGTAAGGATAGGAAAATTTGGCAGATGAATGCATGGCTGAGGATTGGTGCAGGGGGCAGGGTTTCAGATTTGTTGATCATTGGAATCTCTTCTGGGGAAGGTGAGACCTGTACAAAAGGGACGTGTTACACCTGAACTGGAGGGGGATCAATATTCTTGTGGGCAGGGTTTAAACTAGCTTGGTAGGGGGATGGGAACCAGAGTGATAGGTCAGAGGTTGGTGCATTTAGTGTACAAGTGGATGCAGAATGTAGAAAGACTGTGAGGAAGGATAGGCAGTTGAAAGGGCAAAATTGTAGTCAGTTGGATGGGCTGAAGTGTGTCTACTTTAATGTGAGAAGTATCAGGAACAAGGGTGATGAACTTAGAGCATGGGTAAGTACTTTGGAACTATGACATGGTGGCCATTACAGAGACTTGGCTGTTGCAAGGGCAGGAATGGCTGCTGGATGTTCCGGGGTTTAGATGTTTCAAAAGGGACAGGAACGGAGGTAAAAGAGGTGGGGGAGTGGTTTTGTTGCTCAGGGACAGTGTCACAGCTGTAGAAATGGAGGACGTCCTGGAGGTATCATCTACTGAGCCAGTGTGGGTAGAAGTCAGGAACAGGAAGGGTTTCAGATCTCTCAGTGGGATGGCATTTTGGAGATAGTGACCATAACTCCTTCACTTTTACCATAGCCTTGGAGAGGGATATGAGCAGATGATATGGGAAAGTATTTAATTAGGAGAGGGGGAATTATGATGCTATTAGGCAGGAACTTGGGACAGTAAATTGGGAACAGATGTTCTTGGGGAAGTGCACAGTGGAAATGTGGAGGTTGTTTAGGGAGTACTTGCATGGGGTTCTGGATTGATTTGTCCCATTGAGGCAGGGTAAGGATAGTAGAGTGAAAGAACCGTGGTTGATGAGATGTAGAATATCTTTTCAAGAGGAAGAAATAAGTTTACCTAAGGTTTAGAAAGCATGGATCAGACAGGGCTCTGAAGAGTTACAAGGTAGCCAGGAGGGAACTTAAGAATGGATTTAGGAGAGCTAGAAGGGGGCATGAGAAGGCCTTGGCGAGTAGGATTAAAGAAAACCCCAAGGCGTTCTACATGTCTGTGAAGGATTGGAGGATGACTCGAGTGAGGGTAGGACTGATCAGGAATAAAAGAGGAAACATGTGCCTGGAGTCAGAAGAGGTAGCGGGGGTCCTTAATGAATACTTTGCTTCAGTACTCACCAGTGAGAGAGACCTTGAGGTTTGTGAGGATGGCATACGACAGACTGATACACTAGAGCATGTCAATGTGAGGAAAGAGGATATGCGGGAACTTTTGAAAAACATTAGGATAGATAACTCACCAGGGCCGGATGGGGTATATCTAAGGTTATTATGGGAAGCGAGGGAAGAGATTGCTGAGCCTTTGGCGATGATCTTTGCGTCCTCACTGGCCAGAGGAGTAGTGCCAGATGATTGGAGGGTGGCGAATGTTATTCCTTTGTTTAAGAAAGGGAGTAGGGATAACCCTGGGAATTACAGACCAGTGAGTCTTACTTCAGTGGGGGGCAAGTTACTGGAGAAGATTCTTAGACACAGGATTTATGGGCTTTTGGAGAAGCATAGGCTGATTAGGGACAGTCAGCATGGATTTGTGAGAGGCAGGTCATGCCTCACGAGCCTGATTGAATTCTTTGAGGATGTGACAAAGCACATTGATGAAGGTAGAGCAGTGGTTGTGGTGTACATGGATTTTAGTAAGGCGTTTGATAGGTTCTTCATGGAAGGTTCATTCAGAAAGTCAGGAGGCATGGGATCCAGGGAAACTTGGCTGTGTGGATTCAGAATTGGCTCACCCATAGAAGACAGAGGGTGGTGGTAGATTGATCATATTCTGCCTGGAGGTCCATTACCAGTGGTGTTCCACAGGGATCTGTTCTGGGACCCCTCCTGTTTGTGATTTTTATAAATGACTTGGATGAAGATGTGGAAGGGGGGGGGGTTAGTAAGTTTGCTGATGATACAAAGGTTGGTGGTGTTGTAGATAGTATAGAAGGTTGCTGTAGATTACAACAGGATATTGATAGAATGCAGACCTGAGCTGAGAAGTGGCAGATGGAGTCCAACCCAGAAAAGTGTGAAGTGATATACTTCGATAGATTGAATTTGAAAGCAGAATACAAGGATAATGGTAGGCCTCTCAGCAGTGTGGCGGAACAGAGGGATCTTGGGGTCCATGTCCATAGATCCCTCAAGGTTGCCGCACAGGTCGATAGGGTTGTTAATAAGGCATATGGTGTGTTGGGCTTCATTAGTCAGGGTATTGAGCTGAAGAGCTGCGAGGTAATTTTGCAGCTCTGTAGAACTCTGGTTTGACCACACTTGGAGTATTGTGTTCAGTTATGGTCCCCTCATTACAGGAAGGATGTGGAAGCTTTGGAGAGGGTGCAGAGGAGATTTACCACAAGGCTGCCTGGATTGGAGAACATGTCTTATGAGGATAGGCTGAGTGAGCTTGGGCTTTTCTCTTTGGAGAGAAGGAGGATGAAAGGTGACTTGATAGAGGTGTACAAGATGATAAGAGGCATAGGTCGAGTGGACAGTCAGAGACTTATTCCCAGGGCGAAAATGGCTAATACGAGGGGACATAATTTTAAGATGATTGAAGGAAGGTATAAGGGGGATGTCAGAGGTAAGTTTTTTACACAGAGAGTGGTGGGTGCGTGGAATGCACTGCCGGCAGAGGTTGTGGGGGCAAGTGCATTAGGGTCATCTGAGAGACTCTTAGATAGCCACATGAATGATAGAGAAATGGGGGCTTATGTGGGAGGGAAGGGTTAGATAGATCTTGGAGCAGGATAAAATGTCAGCACAACATCATGGGCCGAAGGGCCTGAACTGTGCTGCAATGTTCTATGTTCTAATATTTTCTATGGTTGGGAGAAATGATTGTTGGATTTCTATTTTGCCTGCTTACTGGCAAAAGGATTTCTTTGTTATAAATCCACCTTTTTTTCTACTTTTCCAGTTTCTAGTTCCATTCTTGTCCTATGGGTATTGATTGCACAAGTTGGTGCTTTTCCACATATGAAATTAGAGACTGCCAACTAGCTATATTTCAACTGGGAACAGCAAAGCTGAGCCAAATACTGTTCTCATCCAACATCCACATGTGTACACTTTCTGGAGGGCCGATCGTAATTGGTTTATTATTGTCACGTGTACCAAGATACAGTGAAAAACTTTTCTTTGTGTGCCATCTGGACTGATCATTCCATACATAAGTACATCGAAGTAGTACAAAAGTGGGGAAAAAAAACCCAAAATGCAGAATATAGTGTTAAGGTTATGGAGAAAGTGCAGTGCAGGTAAAAAAAACAAAGTGCAAGGGTCATGATGAGGTAGACTGAAAGATCAAGAGTTCATCTGTATCATAGAAGAGGTCCATTCATGGGTCATATAATAGCTGGGTAGAAGCTGTCCTTGAGCCTGGTGGTACGTATTCTCAAGCTTTTGTATCTTCTGCCTGTTGGGAGGGGGGAGAAAAGAGAATGACCTGGGGTGGGAGTGGTCCTTGACTATGTTGGCTGCTTTCCCAAGACATCGGGAAGTGTAGACAGAGTCAATGGAGGGGAGGCTCGTTTTCCTGATAGACAGGGCTACATTCACAACTCTTTGCAATTTCTTGTGGTCTTGTGTGATGTATCTGGATAGGATGCTTTCTATGGTGCATCTGTAAAAATTGGTGAGGGTTATCCGAGACATGCTGAATTTCCTTAGCCTTCCGGTTAGAGGTGCTGGTGTGCTTTCTTGGCCATAGCTTCCACGTGGCTGGACAAGGACAACTTGTTGATGATATTTACACCTAGGAACTTGAAGCTGTCAACCATCTCCACCTCAGCACCATTGACTCAGACAGGGGCGTGTATTCCGCACACTCTTTTGTTTTGCTAACATTGAGGTAGAGGTAGTTTTCTTGACACCATGGCACTGGGCTCTTTATGGACTTCCTATGCTATTGTCACTGTTTCAGATCTGGCCCAATATGGTGGTGTCACCTGCAAACTTGTAAATCAAATTAGAGCAGAATCTGGCCACACAGTCTTGTGTGTATAGGGAGTAAAGGGCTGAGGATGCAGCCTTGTGGGGCACCAATAATGAGGGTAATCATGGCAGAGGTGTTGCTGCCTATTCCTACTGATTGTGGTCTGTTGGTCAGGAAATCAAGAATCCAGTTGCAGTGGTAGGTGCTTTGGAGATGAGTTTGTTTGGAGATGAGGTGCTTTGGAGTCTAGGAGTTTGGAGATGAGTTTGTTTGGGATTATAGTATTGAAGGCAGAGCTGTCGTCAATAAATAGGAGTCTGACATGGGTGTCTTTGTTATCCAGGTGTTCCAGAGATGAGTGTAGGGGCAGGGAGATGGCATCTGCCGTGGACCTGTTAGGGCAGTAGGTGAATTGCAGAGGGTCAAGGTTGTCTAGGAGCTGGATTTGGTGTGTGCCATAGACAGCCTCTCAAATGATAGATGTCAGATCCACCATGCTATCTTATTTTTCTTTGGCACCAGGATGATAGTGGTTTTCTTAAAGCAGGTGGGAACCTCAAATTGAAGTAGGTAAAGATGTCTGTGAATACTCCCACCATCTGATCCACACAGGATCTGAGGATATGCCCCAGGACTTCATCTGGGCCAGTCACTTTCAGTGGGTTCACTCTCAGGAAGACTGATCTAACGTTTGCGACAGTGACCATGGGTACAGATGCATTGGAGGCTAAGATATCTTTATTAGTCACATGTACATCTCAGGTACAGGGCGGATGGTGTCATTTCATTAACCTTCTGTTCGAATTGTGTATAGAATGCATTGAGCTCATTGGGGAAGGATGCGTTGCTGCCATCGATACTGCCGGACTTAGTTTTGTAGCCTGTTATAGTGTTCAAGCCGTGCCACAACTGACATTTGGTCTGGGACTGTAGTTTGGTCTGGTATTGTCTCTTGGCATCCCTCATAGCTTTACAAAGGTCGTACCTAGATTTCCTGTATAGGTCAGGGTCACCCAATTTGAATGCCTCAGACCAGGACTTCAGTAGGGAATGGATCTCTCGGTTCATCCATGGTTTCTGGTAGGGGAACACTCAGATTGACTTCTTTGGTATGTAGTCCTCTACACACTTGTTGATGAAGTTTGTGATGGCCATGGCATAATCATTTAGATTGAACACTGAGTCCTTGAATATGGACCAGTCCACCAACTTGAAGTAGTTGCATAGAAGCACATCTCTTTCCTTAGTCCAGCACTGTATGACTTTCTGTACCGGATGGGAAGATGGGAGGACCAAGGGTGAGGTTGGGAGAGGATTAATGATGTGCAGGGAATTGTCATTGAACAATGATCAGTAGCAAAAACCCTGGATCTTGTATTTAATCTCCACAGTCTAGGAGTATTGAGGCTAATTGCATTACTATCAGACAACTCGGCACAGACTAGGGAATCAAATCACTGGGAGTGGAAGCTTTTGAGAATTCCATTTGTATCATTTGAAATACATGTGAGTTATGGGACATTTTCCACAGTAAAGACTGTTCCTCAGAATCTCTGATGTCGGAGCATAAACATTTCTCTTTCTCTACAAGCTACTATGCTGAAGTTTTTAGTACCAGTTTCTACAAGCTCTCCACCACTGCCTTCAAGAACGAAGAGTCGCCGCCGCGTATCTCGGAAACATGGCAAGAGGGCTGGGCTGCAGATGAGGCTTAAACAGCGTGGTTACAAGACCCCCCCCTCCCCAGCATACTACTAGCTAACATCCAGTCCATTGAGAACAAAGTTGATGAACTAAGGGCAAGACTGACCTACCAAAGAGAACTGAGGGACTTTTGTGTACTATGTCTCACTGAAACGTGGCTCACACCTGCCTCACCTGACCTTGCTATTCAACCTGACGGCTTCTCAATTCATCAAATGGACCGCACAGAGTCCTCAGGCAAAGTTAAAGGTGGAGGGGTCTGCTTCTTAATCAATAACTTGTGGTGCTCAGACATGACGGTCCTGGCGAGCTCCTGCTCACCCAGCCTGGAATATCTAACGGTGAACTGTCGACCATTCTATCTGCCAAGGGAGTTCGCTTCAGCTATCGTGATGGCAGTCTACATCCCACCACAGATGGACATGAAGCCTGCACTCAATGAGCTATACTCCGTGGTCAACAACCTTGAGACAGGATACCCTGAGGCCCTCTTCATCATCGCAGGGGATTTCAATCACGCCAACCTCAAGAATGTGTTACCAAAATACTATCAGCACATCTCATGCTCCACCAGGGCACCAACACCCTCAACCACTGCTATACAACCATCAAAGATGCCTTCCGAGCCACCCCTCATCCTCATTTTGGGAAATCAGACCACCAGGCTGCAATCCTTCTCCCTGCATACAAACAGAAACTGAAATGGGAGGATCCGGTACGGAGAGTCGTGCAGTGCCGGTCTGAGGAAGCAGATGAGCTCCTACGTGACTGCTTTGAGTCAGTGAACTGGTCCATGTTCAAAGACTCAGCTGCCAGCCTTGATGAGTATGCCACCACCATCACAGACTTTATCAGCAAGTGTGTGGACGACTGTGTACCAAAGAAGACAATCCGGGTGTTCCCAAACAGGAAACAGTGGATGAACCGGGAGATCCACTCCCTACTGAAGGAGAGGACTGCTGCACACAAACCTGGCGATCATGATCTGTACAAGAAATCAAGGTATGACCTTTGGAAAGCTATCAGGGATGCCAAGAGGCAATACCAACTCAAAATAGAGTCCCTGACCGGCCGCCAGTTATGGCTTACATGCCATAACAGGCTACAAGACAAAGTCGGGCTGCATAGCTAACAACAGCGCATCCCTTCCTGATGAAATTAATGCATTCTATGCGCGTTTTGAACAGAAGGGAAGTGGATTGTCACCATCCACCTTGACAGCCACCAATGCAGCTGAACCTGTGATCACAGTGGAGGACGTAAGGTCAGTCTTCCGGAGAGTGAACATGAGGAAAGCACCTGGCCCAGATGGTGTCCCGGGCCACGTGCTCAGATCTTGTACTGATCAGCTGGCAGGAGTATTTCCGGACATATTCAACCTCTCCCTGCTTCAATCTCGGGTTCCCTCCTGTTTTAAGAAGACCACTATCATTCTGGTACCAAAAGAAAGCAAGGTAACATGCCTCAATGACTTCCAACCAGTGGCTCTGACATCCACCATCATGAAGTGCTTTGAGAGGTTGGTCATGGCACACATCAACTCCAGCATACCAGACAACCTGGACCCATTGCAATTCACCTATCGCGGAAACAGGCCTACAGCGGATGCCACCTGCCTGGCCCTACACTCAGCTCTGGAGCATCTGGACAGTAAAGACGTATATGTTAGACTATTGTTTATTGACTACAGCTCTGCCTTCAATACAATAATTCCAAGCAAGCTTGTCACCAAACTTCGAGACCTAGGACTCAACACCTGCCTCTGTAACTGGATCCTTGACTTTCTAACAAACAGACCACAATCAGTGAGGATAGGCAGCAATACCTCCGGCACGATTATTCTCAACACTGGTGCCCCACAAGGCTGCGTCCTCAGCCCTCTACGTAGAGTATACACTCATGACTGTGTGGCCAGATTCTGCTCTAACTCCATCTACAAGTTTGCAGATGATACCACCATTGTAGGCTGTATCTCAAACAGCGATGAGTCAGAGTACAGGAAGGAGATAGAGAGCTTAGTGGAATGCTGTCATGACAACAACCTTTCCCTCAATGTCAACAAAACTAAAGAGCTGGTCATTGACTTCAGGAAAGGGGGTGGTGTACATGCACCTGTCTACATCAATGGTGCTGAGGTCGAGAGGGTTGAGAGCTTCTGGTTCCTGGGAGTGAACATCACCAACAGCCTGTCCTGGACAAATCACGTAGGTGCCACGGCCAAGAAAGTTCATCAGCACCTCTACTTCCTCAGGAGGCTAAAGAAATTTGGTTTGTCCCCTTTGACTCTCACGAACTTTTACCGATGCACCATAGAAAGCATCCTATCTGGATGTATCACGGCTTGGTATGGCAACTGCTCTGCCTAGGACCGCAAGAAGCTGCAGAGAGTTGTGGACACAGCCCAGTGCATCACGGACACCAGCCTCCCCTCCTTGGTCTCTGTCTTTACTCTCGTTGTCTTGGTGTAGCAGCCAGCATAATCAAAGACCCCACCCAGCTGAGTCATTCTTTCTTCTCTCCTCTTCCATCAGGTAGAAGATACAGGTGCCTGAGGGCACGTACCACCAGACTTAGGGACAGCTTCTACCCCACTGTGATAAGACTATTGAATGGTTCCCTTATAGAATGAGATGGACTATGACCTCACGATCTATCTTGTTGTGACCTTGCACCTTATTGCACTGCACCTTCTCTGTAGCTGTGACACTTTACTCTGTACTGTTATTGTTTTTATCTGTACTACTTCAATGCATTCTGTACTAACTCAATGTAACTGCACTGTGTAATGAATTGACCTGTACGATCGGTTTGTAAGACAAGCTTTTCACTGTGCCTCGGTACAAGTGACAATAATAAACTAATACCAATACCAATACCTTCTCTGGTGCTTGATTTGTTGTTCCAACCTCCATTATCCTCAATCACCCCATAACACTGTCATCGCTGGCTTGTATTGGTTCTCTGCCCAACATGAAGACATGTTGTCCTTACCTACAATATTTGCCCCATCTCACTTCTGTCATTCAATTCTCCCACAGTAACCTGCTCACCAACTTCATCCAGACCTCACTGAGGGCAGAGCCTTTAGCTGCCTTGGTCCTACTCTATTGAATTTCTCTGACAGTGTTGTCATGGTTAAAAATATTGGACTGGCTGATAGCAGTCTGGAATATATATCCAGAAACGTAAGTTTAAATCCCATCATAGCAGCTAGCAAATTTAAATACAAGTAATTATAAGGGGCTTAGACAGACTTCATAGGAAGGATCAATGGTGATACAAATAACGAAATTAGAAGTGCATGTAATAAGGCCAATGTAGTAATCATAGAGAGCCAGCAGATCAAATTAGTACTAACAATGTAAAGGATTAATTCCTGGAATGTACAAAAGATGGATTTCTAGATCAGTATGTTGAGTAGCAGACTCGAGAACAGACTATCTTATATCTAGTATTGTGCAATGAGAAAGGATTAATAATCTTGTTAAGAAGGGGCCCCTATGAAAGACTGAACTAAAATGATAGTATATTAATTTGTTTAGAAATAATGTAGTTCCAGGGTTTTCAATCTAGACAAAGAAAAATTTTAAGTATGAAGGACAGGTTGGCTCTGAGAGACTGGAAATCTCTGTTAAAAGTTGTGACAGCGGATAGGCAATGGATCGCATTTAAAGAAATATACATTCCTCTCAGTCACAAAAACACAACAAAGAAAGAGGTCCAACTATAGATTAATGAAAATTAAAAACTGCAGGTTCTATCAGGCAGCATCATTGGAAAGAAACACAGAATTCAACAGTCTCAGATGACTCTCCTTTTCTGTTTATGTCAGAACTGGCCAGTTCTACTGAAGGTTATCGATTTTTAATATTAAGTAAGTTTTTTTCTCACCATCAACAATGCCTGATCTGCTGAATATTTCCTATACTGAACTGCGTCTCACCGGTTTTACATGTTTTTTTGTCTTCTTTCTAATTGCCCTAATGTATAATGGTAATAAGAAAATGATAGAGGAATTAAACAAATACTTTGTGTATGAATTCATGGGAGATGATGCATATAACCTCCAAGAAATACTGGAAAATAGAGGGTTCAATGCAAACAAGGAAGGAAAAAATAGTAAAGAAATACTACTAGAAAGTTATTGAGCTTTAAAAGCTTACAAATCCTAAAGACTGATTATCTACATCCCAGAATTTTGAAATGAGTGATATCTATGGAGTTAGGAGATGCACTGGTTATCATCTTCCAAATACTGGAATGATTTCTGCAGGTTGGAGGCTACCATATGTGACCCCACTATTTAAGAAACGAGGGACTAAGAAAACAGGGAAACAGTGAATTTGGTAGTTGGGAAAAATACTGGAATTTATAATAAAAGATATGATATCAGGACACTAATAATAACATGATTGTGCAAAATCAACATGGATTTATGAAAATGAAATTATGTTTGATTAATCTATTGGAAGATTTTCAAATAGATCCCAGATAAGAGGTCGCTGAACAAATTACAGTACGAACGATAGGGGGTAATATATTAGCTTGGATTGAGAGTTGATTAACAGATGGAAAACAAATAAACATGACCTTCTCAGTGTGCTAGGCTGTGACCAGTGGGGTACCACAGGGATCAGTGCTTTGGCTCCAATGTTTCACAATCTTATGTCAACAATTTGGCTGATGGAACCAAATGTAACATTCCCAAGTTTACTCATGACTCAAAACTAAGTGAGAACGTGAGAGAATAGTGAATGAGGATCCAAAGAGGCTTCAGGAGCATATAGTTGAGCTGGAAAAAATGTGAAGTTATCCACTTCAGTAAAAAAAACACAGAAATAGTGATTTTTTTTAAATGAGGATCGGGAAATATTGATGTTCAAGGAGACCTGGATGTCCTTGTACACAAGTCCCTGAAAGGTAGCATACAGATATAACATACAGATCTTCCTAAGGTCAAAGTGGTCATAGTGTTGCTAAACTGTAGTGATCAGGGTTTTGCAGGTTATTTCAAGAACCAAGTGGTTGAAGGGAAGTAGCTGTTCTTGAACCTAGTGGTGTGGGACCTTAGGCTTCTGTACCTCCTGCCCAATGGTAGCTGTGAGAAGATGGCATGGCCCAGATGGTGGGGATCTTTGATGATGGATGTTGCCTTCTTGAGGCAATGCCTCCTGTAGATACTACCGATGGTGGGGAGGGATGTTTAGGAAGGTATGTTGGGCTTATTTGAGTACAAGAGTAAAGAAATCTTACTACAATTGCAGAATCTTGGCGAGACCACATCTGGAATAGTATGTACAATTTTGCTCTCCTTAAAAAAAGATACTTGCCATAGAGAAACTGGTTTCTAAGATGGCAGGTCTGTAATATGAGGAGAGATTGAGTAGGCTAGAGGCTAGTTCTCTATACTCTGGAGGTTAGAGAGATGAGAGAAGACCACTTTGAAACACTGAAAATTCTTAGCGGGCTCAACAGGGTAGATACAGGGAGGATGTTTCCCCTGGCTGAGAAATCTGAACTTGGCATCACAGTCACAAAATAAGGTATGGGCCATTTAGTGCTGAAATGAAGAGAAAATGTCTTCACTCAGGAGGTGAATCTTTGGAAGTCTGTATCCCTGGAGGGCACTAGAGGCTCAGTCATTAAGTTCACAAGAAACAGAGGTAAATTGACCTGGTTGTTAGAGGAATCAATGGATAGGTGGATAGGGCAGGGAATGGTATTGAGGGAGAAGAACTACCTTGATTCATTGAATGTTGGAGCATGCATAAGAAGCTGCAGGGAGTAGTGGACTCTGCCAATACATCACGGGCACATCCCTCCCCACCATTGGTAGTATTTACAGGAGGCGCTGCCGCAAGAAGACAACATCCATCATCAAAGATCCCCACTATCTGGGCCGTGCCATCTGCTCGCAGCTACCATCGGGCAGGAGGTACAGAAGCCTGAAGTCCCACACCACCAGGTTCAAGAAAAGCCACTTCCCTTCAACCATTCAGTTCTTGAAATAACCGGCAAAACCCTAATCACTACAGTTTAGCAACGCTATGACCACTTTGATCACTTTGCACTAAAATGGACTTTGTTTTTATTTCAGTTCTAATTGTGTTCTTTCTCATAAAAACTGCGCATGAGTTATGTTTAGTTTGTTTTTCTTGTGAATGCTGCTTATATGAAACTTTGTGGCTGTGATGCTGCTGAAGCAAGTTTTTCATTGCACCTGTGCACACATATATTTGTGCATATGACAATAAACTCAACTCTAACTCTGAAGAAGCCTACTCCTGCTTCTGTTTCCCATGTTCTTATGATCTATTCCACTTGGCAATGGAGTCAAAAACCAGAAGGCATACCTTTAAAGTAATTGGTAGAAGGATTTCAGGAGAGATGACCAAAAGGTTTTTCATCCAGAAGGTAATGGATATCTGCAATTCACTCTTCAAAAGGGTGATGGAGGCAGAAATCCTCATCACATTTAAAAAGTACTTGGATGTGCACCTGAGAGCCACGACCTCTATAGGTATGCACTGATCACTAGAAGACTTTAGCTCTTTTTTTGACCAGCTTCCTTCTGTTTCATAACTTTTTATGAACTAATTCAGAACTTAAAAAAATGCTAATCTCAGGAGGGTGACTCTATGATACCACCTCATTGTTGTAAAAACTCATCTGTCTCCCTAGTGTACTTCATGAAAGGAAATCTGCCATCCCTATTAATGTGACCTATATGTAACTCCAGACCTATCAATGTGGTTGACTCTTAATTGCCTCCTCAGTTCAGGACAATAAATGCTGACATTGTGATGTCCACACCCTGAGAATGAGTACATACATAAAACAAAATAGCTTCTTCCCCTTACATTAAGCATATCTCCAAATTCTTCTGTCAATGTGTCTTAATGCCTTGGGTTGCTTAAAGGAAAAATAGACTTACTTTCATAAAGTACCTTTCGGGACATTGAAGTGCAGTAATTAAGGAAATAGAGCAGCAAAATTACATGCAGAAAGGATGGAACAAATGCAAGGTGGTAATGCCAAAATAATCTGTTCTTAGTAATGATAATTATGGAATAAAAACTGACTAGGAAACTGGAAAAATTCCCCAATCTCCTTAGAAATAATTCATATATTTAATATTTCCTTATGACATAGAAGGAGGCCATTTAAGGAGTCAACGCCAGCTCCCAGAGCATTCCCTTCAGTCGTATTCCCCTACTTATCTCCCTCCAACCTAATCTCTCTCAGATGCTCATCAACTCTCCCCACTGCTCCTGCCACTCACTTACACAAGGGGCAGGTTACAGCAGCCAATTAACCCCAGCTTGTCTTTGAAATGTAGGAGGAAACCAGCAAACACAGTGGAAACCTATGTGTTTCTCTAGGAAATCTATTACATCCACCAGAAAAAGAAAATGGGACTTCAGTTTAAAGTCTTGTTGGATTTTGTTTACTTTGTTAAAACCCGCACCTCTGGTTTAAGTTGTTCAAGTACTGACAAACATGTAATGGTTAAATTGATGCATTAGCTTGGTTGCCTGCATTTAATCATTTAATTTGTTGAATAAATTTTTAATTCACTTACAATTTGAGCATTTCTTCACTAATGTTTCAACTGGCTTGTCAAGTAATATGCTCGGAAAGAATTTTAACAATAACCTTTAAAATAGAACAAGATTTTTCCAAACATAAGCACTCAGGTTTTTATTGTATACCAAAGCAAAAAAAAACATGACATGATTAATTTCACAGCATTGGAACCAAGCATAATGTTAAAGACCTAAAATGCTAGAAATTTAAGCTGAGGAGGTAATCATGGAATCAAGGTTGGCAGGATCTCAAAACAGCAAAGGCTGTAAACATTCAGCAGGTCAGGCAGCATCTGTGTAAAGAAGAACAGTTAATATTTACAGTTCAGGATCTTCGTCAGAACTGGCAAAGTTTCCCAGTTCTGATGAGGGGTCTCAGACCTGAAACATTAACTGTTTCTTTTTCTATAGATGTTGGTTGACTTGCTGAATGTTTCCAGCCTTTTCTGTTTCAGATTTCCAGCATCTGCAGGTTTTTTTTATTTTTCATTGGCAAGATCGGAATAAGACACTAGCAACATTTAAAATACTAGTAAATAAAAAGTAAATCCATATAATGTACCTCCATGTTCGAGAGAGAAAACATTGTCCAGTAGTAAAAGACAGACCATCTAATCTGAAGTTTGGGTTTTTAGGTAATTGGTTCATTCCAATGTAAGAATCTTGTTTACATTTTAGAAAGACAGCTGATGAGAGCTAGCCGTTCCTGAGGAGGGAAAAATGCATGCACTGTGTCCATACAAGGTCATCTGGCCATCTTGGCAAATGCCAGAGGGGCTGGTGGACTGATCTTTCTGTAAAACTTAAATGAAACAGCACATGTAATCAATGTCAAAACAGCAAATACTCTGTCCACTCTTTGTTTTTAGTTATTTTTATTCACTCCTATTTTATACATTATTCATGACGTTGCTGTGTTGCTAAAAATCATGCAAAGCCTCATCTTTCAAGCCTCACCTGTGATTTTCATTGAATGGCCTAATTAGTTGTCTGGTGATGGGAAAAAGTGGATAAACCTCAAGTAGCTGTCACAAATAGAGACAGTAAACCACCCAGAAGACAAAAAGGGAAGCAACAAAAAAAAGACCCCAGAGAGCAATGTCACTAAATGTGTGAAATGTGTTTCCTCATTCACCGCATCAAAGTTAGGCTACAGAGAGCACACTCGCCGAAGATGTTCCTGGGCCTAGAAAAATGAGTACATCTGCTGAAGAAAAAAGCTCCCAAAACACAAAATGATCAGCAAGAGATAAGTGTTAATGTTGAAGCAAGCAAGCGAGAACAGGTGGTAAAGAAATGTCAGGTTAAAAAAAAACAACCAGTAATGCAATGCAGACTGTTCTACTGCTCTGTTTGTATTGTTTTGTTTGAAAATGTTATGAAAATCAGTTAAAATTTACTAGGAGAGATAGGCAGGCCTACATACAATAAAATAATTAACATAGATGAATAAAAATAAACTATGTTTAACTATTTATAGGTTTCTTTTATTAAACCCATACTTGCGCTCAAAACACATATAAATAAAGCACAGAAAAATATTTTGGCATAGAGCCTAAAGCTTGAATTTGAGCTGTGTCTTATAAATGCTAGGGCTGAATTTTAGTCCCATTCCATCATAGGAGATCATTATTTCAATCCTCTGTGTAAGAAACAATAAATACCATTGAGGGCAACCTGAATGGTGAGGAATAAAGAAAGCTGAGGTCATATAATTCAGTCAGTTTCACATCTGCAATCTTTGGTAATTTAGGTTTTGGAAAAACTGCTGTACAAAAAGAACATTATCCAAAGTGCATCTTAACAGTGTTATCCACCCAAAACATTTTTCTTAAGTTGGGCTGTAATCCTTTAAGGAGTAAGACCCGTGAAACTTCAAACTTCAGTTACCACTTAAAACATTGTATAATATCAAAGAAAAAAGTGAACCACAAATACTGGAAATCTGAAACAGAGCAGATCATACAGCATTTTAAACAGCAGGGTGAGTTAATTTTTCAACGACAAGCCATGACTGAAGGCTGCAGTCAAAACGTTAGCATAATTTTTTATCCCCCAATGCTGACAGGTTTGCTTTGCAGTTCCAGCTTTTTCCATGTTTGTTGTTTCACAACCTTGTTTTTGCACCATTCAACATCATTTTTAGCTCGCACTTTGTTTGTAGAAGGCATGCAGAGAGTGGTGATGTTTTGATTACCCATGAGGATAACAACCAGGAAGTTTATATTACGTTTTTTAGAAAATTATGTTTTTGTAGTGGAAACAGCTGGAGTTATGTTTTCATTGAACCCTAACTCCAATTTTATATTTGAATGACAAATTTGGAAGACAGAAATTCCTTCTAGATTTTTCATTGGGCCAGAACTGAGTTGTAACTTTCTTTTAATTGGTAGTGTTGATAGCAAGCCTCTCTCTGCAAAGGGAAATTAGTTCCAGCAGAGATGGTAATTATTTTGTACCAGCAGCAAGCCAGTACAGCCCACAAAAACAACATCTTGGCCTTAGTGAATTATTACTTTTCAGCACAGAATCAGGCTATTCAGCTCACAGGCACATACCCTTCTTCATTTATTTTCCTTTCCTTCCATAAGTATTTATCTAACTTAGTTTTAAATGCACCTATGCTAATCTTATGTTGATATTCATTTGCCAATAATTTACACATTCTTTGTTTTTTAATATCTTCCTCAATATTGGTATTGGTTTATTATTGTCACTTGTACCGAGGTACAGTGAAAAACTTGTCTTGCATACCGATCGTACAGGTCAATTCACTACACAGTGCAGTTACATTGAGTTAGTACAGAGTGCATTGAGGTAGTACAGGTAAAAACAATAACAGTACAGAGTAAAGTGTCACAGCTACAGAGAACGTGCAGTGCAATATATTGCTGTGAATATGTAAATAATATGTCCAATACCCAAATCCAGATCTTTTATGTAATTGATAAAGAACAGTGATCCCAGCAGCGACCCTTGTGGAATACCACTTCTCACCTTCTGCCATTTGAGTAACAGTCTTGAACCTCCCATCTATATTTCCTGCTTTATATAGCCAGTTTGTTATCCATTTTGCTATTTATCCATTCACTCCCATGGGGCAGAAATTAGTTCCCCACCACTTGAGCAGCACAGTGACACAGTAGAGTTGCTGCCTCACTACTCCAGTGACCCGGCTTCAATCCTGATCTCCAGTGCTGTCAGTATAGTCATTGCACATTCTCCCTGTGATCATGTGGATTGGAGACCACATCCCAAAGATATGTGGATTGGTAGGTTAATTGGCCACTGTAAATTGTCCCAGTGATAGGTAGAATCTTGGGCATGTAGATTGGAATGTGGGGAGAAAAAAGTGGGATTAGTGTCGAGCATAGAACAGGCCCTTTGGCCCATGATGTCTGTGCCGACCATGACGCCAGTTTAAACTTATTCCATCTGCCTACATATGATCCCTATCCTTCCACTCCCTAGCCTGTTCATGTGCCCGCCTAAGTGCCTTTTAATTGTTGCTATAGTACCTGCTTCTGCCATCTCCTCTGGCAGCACATTCCAGGCACCTACCACTCTGTGTTAAAAAAAAACTTACCTCTTAAAATTCCTTTAAACTTTCCCCCCCTCACCTTAAAGCTATGCCCTCTCGTAGATGGGGATCTAAAAAACTGCAGACACTGAAAACCCGAAATAAAAACAGAACATTTTGGAAGGTTTTCAGCAGATTAGACAGCATGTCTGGGACCCTTCGTCAGCAAGTATTGATTAGTGACACAAGAGACTGCTGATGCTGGAATTTGAAGCTGGTGGAGGAACTCAGCAGGTCAAGCAGCATCTATGGAGGGAAATTGACAGTTGACATTTCAGGTCAAGATTCTTCATCTGGATTGAAAGAGTGGAGGGGAGATAACTAGTGTGGAGGTGAGGGGAGAGTGGGGCAAGAGCTGGCAAGTATAGATTGGTGCTTGATGCTCAGTGCAGACTTGATGAGCTGAAGGAGCTGCTTGCATGCTGTATAACTCTATGAACACCTGAAGTTGTGCAGGAGCTTCCCAAGACCCAAGGTAGTCAGTACTTCTGCTGCAACCACCCATCAGGAGCCGTCGAAGATGCGACGAGCAGACCGCGACAGTAGGGTCAGCATAAGCATAACCTTGACAGTGGCATCAGCATAAGCATAAAGGTTACAGAACACCTTCCTGAGGGGCAGAGGAGAAATGAATACTGGGAAGGTCATAACCTGCCTCCACACCCAAATCAGTTGGTTAAGAACCAACATGGTGAAATGATTAAAGTATTTTTGCCCTGAAATGTTGACTCTGTTTTTCTCTCCACACGTGCTGCCTGACCTGTGTGTCTCTGGCAGTTTCTATTTTTGCTTCAGATTTACAGCATCGAAAGTTTTTGCTTTTCAGTAACTGGTAAAATGTGGTTGTACTACCATACCTGTGGTCTGCAGCTGCAGTGTGAGGACGTGCAGCATCTTTTGGTCTGTTGACTGTGCAATGACAGTCCATGCATGGTTCAGGATTTTACTGTGGCATCTCCTGAGCTTTGCACTTTACCCATCAAAAGGAAGATATGTGACTTTAGTGGATGGACATTAAAGCATCAGCTGCACATAGTGACCCACTTTTGTAATTAAATTCCATGGAACTGTATTTTGGAAGTGGCGTTCAATTGCTGCCACTGCTATCTCAGTGCAAACCTACAAGGACTCATTTCCACACTTCACTCATATTCTAACTCAATTATGAATGCGACATTTTCAGCAAATCAACCTTTCCTGTTCTATCAGCATTTTCTGTTTTTATTCCAGATTTCTGGCAAAGGCAGTGTTGTGATTTTCAATCTCACATATAAATTACTTGGATTAAGGTTTGGCATGGGTGAATTGTATTAGCTTATTGCTGGAAGAGAAAAAGCATCTCTGCCTGAGGGAAGAGATCTCCTATTCTGATGAAGGATCTTCAAACTGTTTTCTTTCTACAGGTGCTGCCTGGCCTGCTGAGTGTTTCCAGCACTTCCTGATATTTAAATATGATGCATATTATAAAGTGAATAAACTTAAACTATCCTAATTAATTGGAGCAAAAGTAAAATTTGATTTGCAATATTATAGTGGAACCAATAAGACAATATTATTGGGAGTATATTACAATCAATTCTTCATAATTGGTTTCAATAGATGTGCTGTTGCAATCTAGTTAATAGAGATATCTTGTTATGCAGAGCTTAAGCCAGTTAGTTCACCTTAATTGAAATTATTGGTAACTATTGACGTACAGATTTCTATGACCAAAGCAAATAATTTGAATTTGGGTGGGGAATTTATATATCTCACTATATTAAATTGAGTTATTGCACAGTATCTAAATAAGTTATAACTCAATTGCAGTCAAACATTTTACCCCACCCAAGAGTGACTGCTTTTCAATCAAAGAGTAGGACATAAACTGACAAATAAATAGTTTATAAGCTCAGTACAGATAACCAGCTGACAGAGCATGAATAGAATTTCCAGGTGGTGATATTAATATAAAAATGCATAATTTGATCCACAATATTCCTATTTGTATTTTTTTAACACAAGTTAATCCATGTTTAAAATCAGTATGCACCACAGTGAAATACATATTACACAAGCAAGTTGAACATTTGTATATAACCTTTATTGAATGAGATTCAATACGTTAAATAGTTTTTTTTCCAGATCTGTTTTGATTTTGCTTTCAATTTGCATTATGGGTCAGGGTCACTTCAGAGTCAATGCTTTGTGGGAAATGTTACCTTTAGTTACCCATTTTCCTCAGGAAATGAAATGAATTATAAAAACTGTTGGAAACAGTGAGCTTTTCCTGTTTCATACTAGGTTATATTATTTCACTGCCTTCAAGGGGCCAGGAGGTTTATTTTCCATGTTTTTATTCAGTTTCTCCTCGAGAGGCTGAAAACCAGGCTTTGAGAAATCAGAATTTAAATGAGACATGGTTAAAATGGTTAAACCACATGCTAGTTTAGTATTAATCCAATTAGTTAATTAGATTTTCATCTTTCTCTACTCTAAGGCATTGTTAAACTGCAGGTTTTAATTACTGTTCACCATTTTACTAATGGTAGTAAACAAATATATGATCTAACTTTTAATTGTTAGTCTTTCATACATTTAATTACTAAAGTGAAAAAAAATCATTTTATAATCACCTGTACTTTGATTTTATTACCACACTGCTAAATTTAAAATTATATTCATTAAACTCTGCAGTGGGTTTCCAGTTCAAATGGGAAAAGTAAGATATTTGTTCATTTAACAATTTTTTAAATTAAATTTGATTGGTTATCTTCCTTCCAAAGGAAGGACATACTTCTAGCTTAGAGGGATGCAATGTAAGTTTAGTAGCATTTGAGAACAGAGAGGATTGTGCTTTTTGGCAAGGTAAAAAAGAATGGAGAAGTTTCTGGAGTTTTGTAGAATGAGAGGTTATCGCAATGAAGTGTATAAAAATGTTAAATAGAAACAGAAAATGTTAACAAATTTTTGTATATAATGGATTTGACAGGGTAGATTCTGAGAAATTATTTCCCATGCCTGAAGATTGCCTGGTAGGCCATTTAAAACTGAGATATGGAGAAATTACTCTACACAGGGGATTAAAATTCTTGGAATTCTTAACTTCAGGGACTGTAAATGCTCAGTTGTTGAGTATATTCAGGCAGGTGATGGACAGAAAAAAATGGGGAAAAGGCAAGAAAATGGTGTGGTACTAGAAAATCACCAATGATCTCGTTGAATAAAAACATAACAAAAGAAATAGAAGAAGGAGTAGGCCATCTGGGCCATTGAGCCTGCTCCACCATTCAATAAGATCATGGCTGATCTGGTCGTGGACTCAAACTCAGGCCTTTTCCCCATAACCCTTAACTCCTCTACTATGCAAAAATCTATTTAACTGTATCTTAAATATATTTAATGAGGTAGCCTCTACTGCTTCCCTGGGCAGAGCATTCCACAGATCCACTAACCTCTGGGAAAAGCAGTTTCTCCTCAACTCCATCCTAAATCTACTTCCCCGAATCTTGAGGCCACATGGCTGAGCTACATGAATTATTCCTGTTCTATTTTCTTATGATCCTTTTGTCTTTGCTTGATGGTTTCCTTGTTCCACTCAGAATTCTACTAT